>NC_092805.1:10949168-11269715 GCF_040954645.1 Diabrotica undecimpunctata
GCGTTGTGTAGGATTGCAATGTCGAGATACGTAGGGAGTTCTCCGTGGAAACATGTCGGTTCTGTTGGTCCGATGACATATGTGTTCGGTCTGTTCTCGAGATGGTTGCAGAGATATCTTCCGTTTCGGTTGGTCGTCCTGTCAAACCAATTGGGAGATCTAGCATTTAGGTCTCCAATAATTATAGTTGGCTCTTCTGAGTTCAGTATTAGGCTCAAATCTTCGTTGAAAATCGGATCATGTGGTCTAACGTAAGCTGACACTATTTTTAGTGTTTCGTTGTTGGCCTTAAGTCGAATAATTGTGGCTTCCATTGTCACCAGTCCGTCTGGGGTTGGGATGTGCTCGTGTTCGAGTCCCCTTTTGACTAATATAGCTGTTCCTCCTGATAATGCTCTATGATCCGTTCTATAGATATCGTAGCCTGGAAATTTTGTTTTTTTCCTTTCCACTAGTTTGGTTTCTTGAAGGGCTACGATATCGAGCTCTAATCTGTTTATTATTTCATCCAGAAGGTTGATCTTTTTGAATATTCCCCCGGAATTCCATGACCCAATGCGTAGATCTTCGTTTTGGTTTGCTAACATTTTCGGACGGCTTCTCCAAATGCAGTCATCATTTTTGTTGCTTTGTCCATCATGGACATCATTTCCATCATTTTGTTATTATACTCTGTATGGAAGTTTGCGATGAGGGTAGCTGCGTCCTGTACCGACACTTCTTGTGGTTGTGCTGGAGATTCTGAGGTGGTTTCAGCGGATTTTTTCGCTGCCTGTGCGTAGCTGACTCCTTTGTTGATTGGAGCGCTGTTTATGGGTCTTCCTACCGGTCTTGTTGGGGCAGGTGTTTTCTTTTTGGGGGCCTTAGAGCATTCTCTATAATTTGCTGTGTGCGCTTCACCACAGTTTGCACATTTGGGGTCGGTTTTCCGGCTTTTCTCACAGTCGTTACTGATGTGGTTTTCTCCGCATTTTACACATCTGGATCCGCAATGGCAAGCCTTTGAGCTGTGATAGAACCCTTGACAGTTATAACACTGTAGGGTGTCTTTTGTGATTTTGAATTTATCCTCCACATAGATGCGCATGTAGCATATATCAGATATTTTTTTAATTTTTGCAACGTCTTCCTCTTTGAGGGTGACGATGAAATGTGGCAGTACTTTTTTATCAGCTTTTTTGGAGATCATATTGATCACCCTTGTTGCTTCTATTCCTTTATTGTATAGTTCGTCTTTAATTGCTACTGTGCTAGTAGTAGCAGATAGCCCTTTTATAATGACTCTTTTTAGTTTATCGCTATCTATGGGATATGCGATGAATTCTACTTTTGGACTGTGTTCTTCTAGGATGTGTACCATTCCTAGGTAATCTTTTCTGGTTTTTGTGTTAATAACAATCGATCTGCCTGATCGTGCAAACTTATTGACTGATATTATGCCTTGGTTGGCTGCTCTCTGCAGGATTTTTTGGTGTTCTCCTACAGTTTTTAGGATTATCGCCGGTGGTTTCGGCTCTTTTACCATAGGCTCCTCGCTTGTTTGCGGTGAGTCTTTTGGTACGTCGTTTTCTTTTTCAACTTGGCTATTTTTGCTCAAGTTATTTTGGGTAGTTTTTTTTTTCTGGCTTCTTTCATGAGCCTCTTTCGCAGCCTTGTTAAATTCGATTTCTTTCCGCTGATTTATTATCTGCGTCTGCTTTTCGGCGACGCTTATTTTTGTTTTCACACTACTGTCTGATTTCTCAGTAGTGGTGCCTGTCTTTTTTCCTTTTTTGTTTTGGACTTGTGTCCAACCTGCAGGTTCTTTGGTTGTTATGATTCTTTCCGGCTCTTTAGGTTTGCCTTTGCTACCGGATGGCTTTACGGGGGGAGGTGAACCGATTCCTAGTTCCACTAGCTTTACAACGTCATTATCGAGGGAGGCTTTCCACGGGTCGATTTCCATTATTGACTCTTCTTTCTCCTTGGCTGCTGTTAATGCCATTATGTGTTGTACAAGTTTTTGTATCTCCTTGTCCTTTTCTTTGTTTTCGTTTCTCAGCTCAGTCATCTGAGCGAGAAGGTCTTGGATTTGTTTATTTGCCTTTTCCTCGCGGATACGGCTTTCTTCTTTAAGGGATTTGATCTGTTCCGTCAGTACATTGACCGACCTTAAAAGCTCATTGGCCTTTTCCCTTTCCGCCATTTCTCTGGCCTTTTTCTTTACTTCTTCGTCTTCCGAAGAGTCTTCTTTGGGCCTTAGCCTTTTCATTTTCTTGCCGATTTCGGGCTCGGCTTCATTTTTGGAGACGTTGTCCACGGCGGGTTGTGTCTCTACTACAGTTGGGGGTGGGGCTTCGCGCGATTCTGCAGCTGTGCTCGGCTCTTCGTCGATGGCGTCCATCGTATTGATATCGTCATCGGTGTCGATTTCGCTTTTTTCTTCCTCCGACTCGGGCAGATAGGAGTCATCGTCAGATATTACGATTTCTATGTCGTCGATCGCGGGATTAGTCGATTTAATAAATTTATTATATAGCTCGATCGAGCTGTCAACAGAGGGGTTTGATGATTCGGCTAAATCATTCTCTTCTTCTTCTTGTGTTGTCACCTGCGTGACAACACTTTATGGGGGGGGAATATCACTCATATTGCCGTAAGGCAGTGAACAAATAGTTCATAAGATATAAGAAAATTCTACTTAGACGACTCTGTTTTTTTTTCCACCGACTGACCGCTGTCAGAACGGCTTACTGGGTGCCGTCCCAGGTACCTCGCGGTAGTTCACTCCCTGTATTCACAGTGAGGGATCCTCTTCTTGTTTCTCACACCTCAGGAGCAGGGGCCGTTTCTGTCCGACCTTGTCAAATGTCAAGGCCTTACAGTGTCATCCCTGACGACACACTGAGGTGATCCCGAATTCTTCGCAAACGCGAAGCTATTATAGCCTCCGCGAGGAGCCTATAAAAACAGCTCCTCGACGGTTTAACTAGTAACAACCTCGCATCCGCTTTTCGCTAATATGTAGGACAAGTGCCTATGCCACACTCGGTGTCTTACCCACCGGGAGCTGAAAAGCTCCGTTGACAATAGGTCAGTCGCCCCCACCTAAGCACGCTTCTCTCTCACGTCCGTACTGTTCGGCTGCTCGAGTCGAACTAATATTTCCTGTTTAGCCAGTCCCCTTCCTGTAGGTTTCTTCTACATATTCTGTATCACATTATATAAACGGAATTTGTTGTTATAAAAATGTCAGATCCAAAGGGTTATCAGAAAAGAAGTGAATTAATCCCATCTCGAGCAGGAGTAACGTAAGTAATAATATCAATATTATTTTAATGTATAATTTCAAATAATCGATTTAGTAGAAAACTTTAGACAATTTTTTGTATACATCTACCGGTTTAAACAAAAAATAAACCCATTGCTATATAAAATAACTTTTATTTATTAAAGAGTCGTCACTGTCAAAGGGATCTTCGATACTGTCGGCATCAGATGAAGATTGAGTTGCTGTCTGCTCATTCTCCATATCAAGTTTATCAGCCTGTTCGTTATCCATTTCATGTTCTATTTCTGTTCGTATAAACTCTTGTTCGATTTTATTATTAAAAGTTTCATGATTTTTAATCAACCCTGTATTCTCATGTAATTCATTTAAAGTAGCATTTGTTTCAGAATGCTCTTTAAAGTTTTTATCATCACTGATTGTTTGCTCATTTGCAACTTCTATCACCTTTTGTTCCACTATATCAACCATATATCTTGCATTTTTCAGTTTAACAAGTACTGTTCACACTTCAATGATTTACAACTAACAGAAACTGAATATATACAGCGACAAGTACCAACAAGTTAAAACGAACGGCAATGACACATGCCTTCCGCTGTTTGTGACGCATAGTAACAATATACCTATATCAGTAGCGAGAATTCAAAAAATTTGCTATCGATAGCTATTTGTTACACTTAAAACGACGTACAAATACCATTTTTATCGCTACCGCAAAATGCGACCATTTGACCAATTTTACCACAGTACAGTCGAAAAGTTACGCACATGCCCCTGGGGATACGTGACGCAGTAAAGGTGTTAGGAAGCTCTGTAGGCAAAACTAAAAGACACTATGTTAAAAATAAAGGCATAAATGTGGGGTGCAAAATGTTTTAAGTCAGAGAAGAAAAAGACAACGTCCATGGTATGTTAACATTAGAAAAATGGAAGAAGGTAGACTACCAAGAATTACATTCACTAAAATGGAAGCTAATAGAAACGCGCACATAACATGGACAGGCCACTAAAAAAGTTACATGGATAACAAGTGGAGTCTATTTCTAAGAGATACACAGCGATGAATCTGTATTAACAAACTAAAAGATCCATAGGAAGAACAACTTTATAGAAGATTATTATAAAACACAATTGATCCTTAACAATTTATACTGATACTGTTCACTGTCATATTTACACAATACGTTCCTGTTTACCTCTAAATTACCGACACAAAATTAAATTACGGTTACTTTTGCAGTATCAGGAATAAATAATAAATATCGGCCCCTAATCTAGCTAATGTTGTCTATTTTTTATCACATTAGTAAATCTTCTTTTTTATCATCGTACAACGGGCACGATCGCTGGATTTTCAGCCATTGAAGTTAACGTATCTCTCCTCATTTGTCTATGTCGATAATTAGTGAATACAGTTCATCAAAGCACATGATACACACTATAGTATTCGTCGAATAAATGCGCGAAAATTAAACCAGGAAAACGATTAGGATAACCTTTTTTTAACTGCTCGGCATTCAGTGCCGTACACCATAGCTGGTCCTATAACAATTTTGTAGTATTTTGTTTTTAATTTATAAAATGTTTTCTGTCAATGTAGCACCGATGCTATATGTTTAAAATTTATTTGTAGTTGTTCGCTGCAACATCGCGCGGTCCAAAATTTGACTCTGCGAAAGATTGCACATAGAATTCTTTCTTTTTATGTTTCGACTGCCGCACGAAGCAGCCACACCGCCTCAAGATTCTTAATTTTTATTGTTGTTTATTGCTTTATTCTTTGTTCCTGCTTACTTTCTTGTTCATATATCATAGGTCTTCTGTATCTTCTTACGTTGCAACTTAACCATTAGATCTCATTCCTTTCTTATCTTTTTACCTCATTATTGACTGAGACATTCAACGGCCGGGGAGTATGTTCGGACTTAATCCAAACTGGCAAAAGTGCTCCCGCGTCTTACCCCTCGCTGCAACATCGTGCGGTCCAAAATTTGACTCTACGAAAGATTGCACAGGGAATTCTTTCTATTCTCCATGATAACCAGCTACGTTAGATTTTGAACAAAACACTAAATTTGCTCCCGAAACAAATCCTTTGCGTGAACCAGCGTAAACAATTACAAAATGTTTACCATCATAACCTCCTGGTTTTCGGACAGTCTTGGCAATATTGTCTTGCCAAGAATTTGTTTAATTTCCTTTGGAGTAAACTCAAGTTTTATCTAAAAAAAAAACAACTTCTCTTGTAAATACACTTTCAAGATTTTTCATTTAATTACGAAGGAATCTGGCTCTTAGAGCAGCAATACTAGTTTGCTCAATTAATGCTCGTGGATTGTCATTCTTTTTAAATTTAAATACGATGTCTTTTTTTATCCATGCACTTCTTTATACCTTAATTGACAGGTCAAACTCCGCAAAGTAACATGTTTCTCTAAAAAAAAATTCATTATCGTTTGTTATAGCCAAAAATAAGTAGATAGAAAATTTCATGAAAATTGAAGTACCTACCCAGATTCTTGTTTATATTAAAATTCACACTAAAGAAATCAATATTTACTCTGTTGGTACATATTAGACGACGTATTCCGTACTGCCATTTTTGATGCCTCGGGCATATCAGTCGTCTTACTTTTAAGACGACGTCTATTTTTGCCTGGTTTTGAAAGGACGGTTTTCTGAAAAGATTATTTTCTTTCCTTTTTTTTATCAAGTATATTGTCCACCGTGATATTTTTAAAGCAGCGGCAGCTCTCTTAAAAAATAATTATTTATTAGTAACTGATTAACCCTAGAGTACTAATGTACGTAAATTTTACGTACCGATTTTAATCTGACAGCTACTGAAAGAAAGCTAAACGTGGCAATGCTTAGCCGCGTGGGCTATGCTATCCTCACTTCATGGTCAATAAAACAAATGAATTTTGCTTTGATTTTAGTTTGGGTTAGGCTTTGACTATAGTAATTATAACACTCTGTATGTAAAAGATACGTGTGGTTAGTATACGCGTAAAAAGTTTTGTACGTAATTAAGACGTGTTGTTATTATTAACGTATAAGTAAGATGTCTGCAAAATTAAAATCTAAAGCGTCCTCTTACTAAAAAAGAATTAGAGGAAATTATAAATAAAAGTGACTTAAGTGATTTAAGTGATACAGAAGATGATCTAGGGGAGTAAGAAAATCTATTTGACAGCGATGATAGTATTGAAGATAGAGACTATGATCCTACACAGGACGAATGTCTTCACAAAACTAGCTAACACCTGGGCAGATATATCAGCAGAAACTCACAAAGAAACAAGAAATACATGCTCTCGTAAAAGAATTAAAATTACGCAGCAGCCGTCATCAGAATCAACATATATTGATAACCGTATTAAACAAAAATCGTCTGTTGGAAGTCGTAAAGGGGCTGTAGATACGTTTGACCAAATGTCTCAGAACATTTGCTGTAATAGACTAGAAGGTAGCCGATATGCATATTTTCTTCTTCTTCCTTTGCCCTATCCGTTTCGGACGTTGGCTATTAACAAGGCTATTTTGACTTTGTTTACGGCACCTCTGAACAGTTCGGTCGATGTTAGTCCGAACCATTGTCGCAGGTTATGCATCCATGAGTGTCGTCTTCTTTCCGGTCCCCTCCTACTGTCGATTCTTCCTTGGACTATTAACTGTAGCAGCCGGTACTTAGTATGCCTCATGACATGTCCGAATGCATATTTTACAATATGATAAATATTGCACGAGGAAACGCTTTTGTAATCTACCATCACAACGCAACTAAAAACAAACATGAGCTATTATCAGGATTAAATTTTATGCTGAAACTTTATGAACAATTAACGAAGCCGTAGTAACAAATAAGACTCCAAACAGTACCAACTTTATTAAGAAGTCTCAAGGAGAGTCTTTCCATGCTTTTGAATTTAACACATGTTGCTGAAGACCGCCGAGGTCTCCAAGGGAAAGGAATATGGATTTACTGTAGTTTATGCTTTGGAGCAAAGAAACGAATGACAACTACCAAATGTTATAAGTGTGGGAGTGCTTGTGTGGAGAGCATCAAATAAAAATTAGTATGGAATGTGTACATCAGTAGAAGGTTATCGATTCTATATTTGAATGTTTATTATATGCACAGGTTTATCGTGTACATATTACAAGATTCTGTTCTGTGTCAAAAGTATCTATTTGATGTTGTTTATGTTTGGATTATTAATTTTTCAATGTAATTTTTATTTGTATCGTTCTTAAATAAACTTCTCTTAAAATTAAACCATTTTGATTTAATTAGATATGAAATAAAAAGAAAATACTATACCTAAAGCAGTGAGTACGTAAAATTTACATATAGTTAGCATTTACCTACGTTAAAACAACGTTAGTATTCTAGGGTTAAAAAACATGCATTTGATATTTTACCTCTTAAACATATGTAAGAGGCTTCAAAGGTCCTCCATTACTTATTTCTAACTAAAAATATTTATATAAATTCCACATAAATTGCTGCGCTTGGAAAGTTCGCGTTTTTCCAGGTATATCTTAAAAATTATAACAATCAGTAATGTCGAAAGGATACAAATAAGTTTCCGTTCGACGAAACTATAGCCAGACTCATCTAGTACAATGACAATTTGCAGATTAGAAAATATTACTTTTCTCATTAGCCTAAAAATAAATACTTACCGGAAGTAATCAAATTAAGAGAATAACAGTTAGTCGTTCTAACAATAATTATGCTTGAAAATATATCATTCAAGTGACATACCCATGTCATTTTACCTAAAGACTACAAGTTCAATAATGTGAAAAACCAAAAAAAAAAAATTCAAATTAATCAATAAACACGACAAATGAGCTAATGTCACTGTCAATGAAAATTATAAACGTCAAAATTTACATTAAACAAGGTATCAAAGATATGCCATATTGTTGATCCTTGTTTCACTTATTGTGATTTCTATGATCAAGCTCAATTTTGCAATACCAGTTTCTGTGAGTAAAAAAGAGACCTAGTATAAAAAGTAATTCGTGAATAATTTCATTTATGGGAAAAGATAGACTGGACGTACTTTAGTAATTAATCTGAGGGTCACCACAACAATCATGTCTTCACTTAACCGTTTTCTTCAATTTTCCCTGTCATTCCAGTCTCCATCTCGCAGGGTTCTTTTCTCCATAGCCTCGTCGATTTCATCTCTGAATGACCTTCGGGGTCTTCCTCTCTTTCTTCTTCCAATCATGCTCCATTCTGTGATTTTGTTTATCCAGCGTCCTCTGTCCGCTCTTCTGACGTGGCCGTACCAGGATAGTCTCTTCTCCTCTATATAGTCGATTATGTCTGATTGCACTCCCATTCTCCGCTTAATCTCTGCGTTTTCAATTCTGTCTCTTTTTGTAAGTCTACAGCTTCTCCTCAGGAACTCCATTTCTACTGCTCTTATTCTACCTCTATTTCTCTTGTTTATTGTCCAGTTTTCGGACCCATATGTCAGGATACTTCTTGTCAGGGTGTTATATATTCTCTTTTTTGTCTTTATCGTAATGTTCTTATCCCACAACACTGAGTTTAGTTGTCTTATACAGTTTCTTGTTTGTCTCAGTCTGTTGTTTATATCTTCTTCTGTTGTTCCCTGGTTCGATATTATGGTTCCTAAATACTTGAATTTATCTGTTCCATTTATTTGTCTTCCCTCGTCTATCTCTAGGTTTCTCATATCCTTGTTTTCTGTTGTTAGGTATTCGGTTTTCTCTAAGTTTATTTCCATTCCGTTGTTTTTATATTCTTCTTCTAGTTTTCTGAGCATAAAGCTGAGATCTTCTTCATCTTGTGCGATGACTACTTGATCGTCGGCAAAACTTAAGGTGTATGTCCATTCCTTCGCACTTTCTTCTCCATGGTTTGAGTGTCTTTTCCAAGAATATTTTAAACAGAGTAGGGGACGTAGCACAGCCTTGTAAAAGTCCTTTTGTCGTCTTAATTGGATTGTAGACTTTATTTCCACATTTAATAGCTACTTTGTTTTCTTTGTATAGTGCTTTAACTGCTTTTATTAGTGTTTGTCGGATTCCGAGATCATTCATTGCTTCCCATAATTTGACTCTAGGTATTGAGTCATATGCTTTCTTTAGATCAACAAAGGCCAGATGGACCGGTCTACCTTTTGCCATTTTCTTCTCTATCAGTTGTTCTAATGTGTACGTATGATCTAGGCATGATTTTCCTACTGTGAACCCTGCTTGGTCTTCTCCAATTTTTCCTATTATTCCAGTTTCTAGTTTTTCTTTAATAATTTTCCCGTAAAGTCTACCTACCGACGATATTATACTAATTCCTCTATAGTTTTCACATTTTTTCCTGTTTCCTTTCTTATGTATGGATGTGATGTATGCTTGTGTCCACTCCGCAGGTATTTCTTCTCCATTTAGTCCTCTTTCGAACATTCTATGTAGCATGCGGAATAACTTTTCCGTTCCGTTTTTAATTAGTTCGTTTGGTATTCCTCCGGGTCCTTTGGCTTTTTTGTTCTTCAATGTCTTGATTGCTCTCTTAACTTCTGCCAGGCTTATTTCTATCTGGTCGTATGCCCCATTTCCTGCATGTTCTATATTATCTTCCTGAAGTTGGGGACGGTTTTCTGTAAGTAGTTCTCCGTAGTATTCTTGCCACTCGTTTTCACTAATTTTGCCGATCTGGGTTTTCTCTGTCTTATTTCGTTGAAGTGCTTTTAATATTCGCCATGATTCTGAATTTCTCGTTCCTCCGATATGTCGTTCTATCTCTGTGCATGCTTGTTCCCATCGTTCGTTCTTTTCATTTGTTACTCTTGTCTTTACCTCTATGTTTTTCGCTCTATATAGGTCTAAGTCTTCCTGTTTTTTGGTGTTTAGGTATTTTATGTGTAGTTTTTTCTTTTCTTTTATGCATTTCAATGTGTCTTCCCTTAATTTGATATTCTGATGGGTGTTCCTTTGGTCGTCTTCTCCAAGAGCTTCTAAGGCCGCTGAAATCAGGCAGGTTTTTATGTGTTCATGCATTTCATCTAACGTGTCATATCTGAATTCTTCTAGTTTTTGGTCTAGTCTTCTTTTGTATAAATATTTTATTGATTCTTCCCGCAATAGATGTAATTTGAGCCTCTTTTCGTTTATTGTCGTTCCCGTTGTAACAATCGATGTATGTTTTTGTTTTGTCCAGATATAGGGGAATTCCATCCATGCCACCACAAGTTTGTGATCTGGTCCACACTCTGCCCCTCTTTTCACTCTGGTGTCTTTCACTTTGATGGAGCTTTTGTGGTTCATGATAATGTAGTCAATAATGGATCTTAGTTTTCTTGTCTCTTGAGTCCATGTGTACTTATGTATATTTTTGTGTTTGTACAATCCGTTCATAATTTTCAAATCATTTACTTCACATAGTTCTACCAATCTTTCTCCGTTGTCGTTAATTGTGTCTTCTCCAAATGGACCAACTGTTCTGTCATTGTCTTTTCTTCCGACTCTTCCATTTAGATCCCCCACTATTATTATTTCTTGTTTAGGTTTTCTCTTATCCATTTGTTCTTGAAGTTGTTCGATAAATCGTTCTTTCTCATTGGCTGGACTGTCTTCCGTTGGACCGTATTTACTACACACTGTAACTAAAATACCACTTTTTTTCATATAAGGTGTAGACATGTACAAAATGCTTTCATTGCTGAACCTCTAAAAGAATTTTATATTGTTTTAATTACGTATTAATTTATGTTGCCAAATAAAACTTTTATGAATAACATAAAAACAAATAGTTCTAATTCATATCTATGTAACTTTTCTAAAAGTTTTCTTACTTTAAGCTCATAAAAAACTAAAAAGTACATGCATTTTGATTTATTATTTAAGCTCCAAGCAAAATAATTTCACATCTTTACCATATTAAAAGTTTTCCGTGTAACATTATGTACACGGCGTTCGAGGGATTTAAGTCAACCTAGAAAGTTTTCGTTCAAAAGTACTTAACTAGTTTTCTTGTATATTTTCCTATATACTGTCGCGATCGAGGAAACTTTACTTTCTACTTGTATATCATATTCCAATATATCCGTTAGTTAGTACACTAGTAATTAAAAATTAAATTAATTAAGTAAAATAAAATTACGTAACTTGTTTTTTGATTTTTGGCTTTAGCCATGTAATTATATACTCAGATACAAAAAAAAAACGCAACGGAGATTTTGGTCAAATTCAAAGTATCTCAGTTTTTTTTATTTTTAGCCCTATTTTGATGATTTTTTTAAAAACACTGTGTATAAATTTATAAATTTTAAATTGGCAGTCAGTTTTTTGATAAAATTTTATATTTGGCTTATTGTACAGGGTTAATTAAAATGTGATTTTATTATCCTAACTTTTAAACATCCTGTGGAATAACTTCGTTTGCAAATTTTCGTAATTCCTTGTTTTTCAGTTGCAACCATGTCTCCTAAGCTTTGTGTTTTTTTGTTTTATGTCAAAATATGCCTTAGTTCATTTTTTAGAGCCAAATGAATTTACCACCCACAATTAGGGACTTTTTTAATTATGATTATTTTGGAGTTATTTTGTAATACGACGAGGTGGCTTTGGAGAGTGTTATTATTATGTTATATTGACACTTACATTTTGCTTACCTATAATTGATCCTGGTTCTTAGTGTCGCAGATTGTGTGAAAGCCGTTGCTGTGGTTAAAAATGAGCGAAATTATGAATATGTGGCTAGAGTACTACACACTCATCGCTTTACCATCCAAAGGGTAGTGAAACGTTTTATACAAACTGGAACAAAGAAGTGTAAAGCGGGAAGTGGCAGGAAGCGCAAAACTACCGCTTTAGATGGTCGTTTTATACGAGTCAACGATTTGCGCGATCGTCATTTAACAGCGGTGCAAATAATGAATCAGCTTTAAGAGGTTCGAAGCAATAATATAAAAGTGTATTTACAGTACATGAATTTGGTTTGCAAAGTTGCTGACCAGCAACTGGGCCCAAATTACTTCCACGGCACAGAGTGGCTAGACGACAATTTTTCAGGAAACATTTACATTGGAATTTAGGACAATGAAGTAATGTTCTTTTTACGGATGAGTCGAGATACTGTCTACACTCATCAGATAACAGAGAACGAGTATGGCGTCGAACTGGAGAGAAATTTGCGGAGTACGCTTTCAGTCCCCGCGTTAGCCATGGAGGGGCTTGGGCACCCAAGTATATTGAGAAAATTTTAGCGAATCACGTAGTACCCTTTTGTCATTATATCGGCGATGATTTACTATTAATGCAAGATAATGCGCGACCCCACTCTGCAATTTGTGTCAACCCATATTTAGAGAAAGTTGGTATTAATAAAATGAACTCGCCAGCGTGTTCGCCATATCTGAACCCAATAGAGCTCGTTTGGGACATGCTTGGTAGAAATATTAGAGGTCGCGAAGTCGCACCAGCCTCAATTAACGAACTTCGCTTGGCTCTATAAGAGAAATGGCAAAACATCCAGCAAGCGTGAGCTGACATGTACAGGCAGTTATAGAGGCTAGAGGAGGCAATACAAAGTATAAAGCTATTTTTTAGTAGTTTTTCTTTGTCATTTGCGTAGTTAGGTTAAGTTTCATTAATTTTTTTTATGTTTTGTTATTGTTATCATTGTTCATTAAAACCAAGATCATGTCGTTGCTTTTAATCTTTATTTAAATACAGTGCTTCTGGGATGTCGATATGACATTCCTTCGATATCAGTCACTTAAGCCCCCAACGTCTTATAACAAATTAATACAAAAGATAATGGTAATAATACGAAAAGTCGTAAATTGTGGGTGGCAAAGTCATTTCGCTCCTAAAAATGAATCAATCCATATTTTAACAAAAAACAAAAAATATAATACTTAGAAGACATGGTTGCAACCGAAAAACGAGGAGTTGCAAAGATCCGCTAACGAAATTATTCCACAGAATGTTTCAAAGCTAAACCTTGCTTCCTGCTTAATAATTTTCCCATCAATTTCGATTATACATCGTAGTGGGTATTTAGATGTTGTCATACATTTTCTGCTGATATTATCATATTGTATTTCTTGGCTGTTGTATTGGAGATGTGTGTTAATCTTTGGAGCTCGTCTTCTGTCTGGCTGATTAATGCAGCGTCGTCTGCATGACATAATATTTGAATTTCTTTGTTCCCCATTCTGTAACCATGAGCCTTACGTATTGCTTGTATTATTTCGTCCAATATTGCATTAAAGAGAAGTGGGCTTAACGAGTCACCTTGTCTGACTCCGTTTTATACTGGTATACAGTGCGTTAGTTTTCAAAACATACACACACAGATTATTAAAAAGTCTATATATTTAATATTTTTTGACAGGCTTTTATAGACTCTATTTTAAACAATTAAATTATATAAAAATGATTTCAAATTCACAAGTGATAAGAACATATATAAAAAGCACCAAATAAGCAAAAAAATACAAAAAAGTCATACGAATTTAACAAAAAGAAAAGCAAAAAAGTGGTTTCAAATAACTTATTTTTGTTTATTTCTTTCATATTTAAAAACAAAGTATTCCTGCTTTTAGTATTTACCATAAACATATGCTTAGAAACCCTGACTCTACTGATCAGCTTTATATAACGGCATTATATTAGTTATTTAATTTGCGTAGATATATTATATAAACCTCGAAAAAAATCGTAATTAAAGCATGCCTTGGAATAATCGTTCCTTCTTTGCCTTCGATGCCTAGCTACTCCCACACAAGAAATTCAAAATATAATTTAACCCATGTATAACTCTTCGCTTCCTTTGAAATAGAGTTTTAAAGAAAATAAGTTAGTCTTAAACCTGTTCAAACCCTTTTTGTTATTTTTCTTAACATAAATAGAAGAGTTATTTGTTAGTAAAATTCAAAATGAAGGGCATTAAATGCCAAACCTCATTTGACTTAAAAATTTCACTGGATTTGAAAGTGTTACATCTAATAAAAAAATATCTGGGGATATCGAGAGTCTATGAAAATCAAGTTTAAAGACAAAGGCATAATTTTTCATGAATAATAAATTTTGTTGTATACAGGGTGAGTCATAACTATTGGGATATAGACTAAGGACAGGTTATTTGGACCAAAATATGGCTATTGGGCCAAATATGCCTTAATAAAATGTTGCTGAGAAAAAAGATACAGGGTGTTAAAGTTATTTTTGTTTTTCTTTTTTTGCTAATCTGTTTTCCGTTTTCCGTTTTGACGATAAATCAAAACTAAACACACTTTAACTTAAAAGAACTCACAAAAATTCAAACTAAATGTTCTACATGGTCTCCTCCGATTTCTATGCCTTTTCTTATTCTTTTTATAAAGGATTTTCGGACGTTAAAAAAAATATTATTCTGTCCCCTTATAATATTAGACACATTTTGAATGTATCTCCAAAGTTCGTCTCGTGTATTAATTTCATTGGCATAAACTAAGGACTTCATATGTCCCCAAAAATTAAAATCTAGCGGGTTGTACTCAGGACTTCTTGGTGGCCATTGAAAATCACTGCCTCTGCCAATCCATCGTTGAGGAAATACGTCATTAAGATGATTTCTAACAGCTAATGAAAAATAAGGTGGCGCTCCATCCTGCATAAACCACATTTTTCTTCTTACATCCAGATCATCTAAAATATCACTAAGAAAATTTTCCAAAAAGAATAAATAAGAATCTCCATTTAAATTCGGAGGAAGAACATAAGGCCCTAGTAGTTGGTCGCCTATAATGCCACACCAAATATTCAATTTAAACTCATGCTGAAAATGTCTAGCTTTAATAGCATGCGGGTTTTCTTCTTCCCAATAAGGACTATTTCGCCAATTAAAAACCCCTCGTCTGGTAAAAGTTGCTTCGTCGGTGAACATTATATTCTTAATAAAGTGTCTGTCATTGCGATGTTTATTCAGAAAAGGTTGGCAAAACTTTAACCGTCCTGGAAGATTTGTTGGAAGTAAATTTTGAACAGGAGTGAAGTGATAAGGATGGAGGTTCTCTTTTTTAAGAATTCTAACAATAGACGATTGACTTACTCCTGTTGCTGCTGATAGATGTCGTGAACTTATTTCAGGATTTTCATTTACTCGAACCAAAAGTTCATCTTCTTAATTAGGTGTGATTTGTTTCGGTCGACCACCCCGATTTTTAGTGTGAAATGACCCAGTTTCACCTAAACTACGATATAATCTTGCAAAAGTTTTGTGATTTAGTTGCCTTCTGTTTGCGTATAACATTCCATACCTTCTGGCTGCCGAGCGACCGCAAAAATTTTCTTGTGCGTATACGCAAATCATATCTCGCATTTCTTCATAAGTAAAATGATTGTGACGAGGCATTTCAATCAAAAAAATTAATGATTACTTTTAAAAAATGCAACGTTACACTACACTGTCACATCAAAAATAATTTACTCTGAACAAATGACATTTACCAATAACAATTATCTGACAGTCCAAAGCATACTTTTCATAAATGAAATAATATTTGAAATCCTTTTTTAAGACTCTAAGCAGTTCGACTGCGTTTTTATCGAAAACGGTTAAAATTATCATGTTTAAGCAAGAGTACAAATTTAACGTAAAAATGATGTTTACGTCATATTTTCTAATAAAAATTACTAAAAAGTTTCATCAGATAAAGTTTAGGCTCAATTTGATCATTAGGAATGATCCACGTGGCGCCCTCTATGACAAAACATAAAATTGTAAATAAAATACTATTTCTTGTCTAAGATTATGCCTCTGTTAAAAATTAACTTTAACACCCTGTATCTTTTTTCTCAGCAACATTTTATTAAGGCATATTTGGCCCAATAGCCATATTTTGGTCCAAATAACCTGTCCTTAGTCTATGTCCCAATAGCTATGACTCACCCTGTATATGTTATATTTATACAATATTATTTTATTTGTTTCAGGTAAGAAGGTTGTTCTTAAATGCTTTTGTAAGTATTACTACGGGGTTAGTTTATTTTAAGCAGTAATTTTTTGATTTGTTTTATTTATGAATGTTCGCTTCTTTTGTGTTAAATTTTGACAAAATCTCTTTGTAGTATAATATTTTAACAAATAAATTGGAAAGAAAATTAGATTTTTATCCACCCAGGGAACAGATAGGTTTTAGATAAAATTTTTGCACCAACGACCACCTCCACGGCATAAAAGAAATTATAGAAAAATCGATCGAATACAACCAATCATTGGTCCTGGCTTTCTTAAACTTTTGCAAAACATTCAACACTACAGAAATTAACAGCGTAATTAGAGAGTTGAAGGAAAGTCGTATAGATTATCTGTACGTCAAACTAATCCCGAACATTTACAGTAATGCAACCATGACTTGAAAATTTATTAATCGGGTGACATACCCAACGAATGGTTGACCTCAACATTCATTTGTCTCCCAAAAAAGAAAAATGCTAGAGAATGTACCGACCACCGTACCATAAGCCTGATGTCTCACATACTTAAATTGTTTTTAAAGATCATTCATAAACGCATTTATAAAACACTTGATATGGATATTGAAGAAACTTAATTTGGATTCCGTAATGGCGTAGGTACCCGTGAAGCTCTATTTGATAGACTCTCTGTTTCATAGACTACAATAAAGCTTTCGACAAAGTCCGCCACAAAGAGCTAATGGACATCATCAAAGCAAAACAAATACAACACAATGACCTTCGAATTATAACAAATCTAAATTATAAGCAGCAGGCACACGTACGCATTAATGAACACACATCAGAAGAGTTCAAAGTTAAAAGAGGAGTGCGACAGGGGTGTGTATTGTCACCACTACGATTCAATGCATACTCTGAAGAAATTATGAAAAAAGCTCTTGAGGGAGAAACAGCAGGAATCAAGGTCAATGGAACACCAATTAACAACATTAGATATGCGGACGATACTATCGTAATAACAGACAACCTCTGAGACCTCCAAAAGCTAATGAACAAGATAGTTGAGTATGGAGAGGAATATGGATTATCAATAAACACCAAGAAAACCAAATTTATGAGGATATCAAAAACCCAAAATAATGGTGAAAGCCTGACAATTAACGGTAGTGCTTTAGAACAAGTTGAAAACTATCACTATCTTGGCACAATAATTAATCACACAAACGATTACTCTAAAGAAATCAAAGTTCGAATAGAGAAAGAACGTATAAATTTCAATAATATGAGAAAGGTACTTTGTGCAAGAGAACTAAAATTGGACTTGAGAGTTAGGCTGGCAAGGTGCTATATTTTCTCGACTCTGCTCTATGGGATAGAAGCATGGAAACTTAACGCGTCGACTGCTAAAAAGTTGAAAGCATTTAAAATGTGGGTGTATAGAAGAATCCTGAAGATATCATGGACCGAGCATGTAACAAACAACGAAGTCATGAGAAGAATCAACAAAAGAATGGAAGTATTGAAAACCATCAAGACACGAAAGCTGCAATACCTGGGGCATGTTATGCGTAATGAGAGATACAACCTACTTCAATTGATTATACAAGGGAAAATCCAGAGCAAGAGAAGTGTAGGAAGAAGAAGAATCTCATGGTTGCGTAACTTGAGGCAATGGTACGGATGCACATCAATTGAACTATTCAGAGTAGCAGCATCTAAGATCAGAATAGCCATGATAATTGCCAACCTCCGTCGCGGAGATGGCACGTGAAGAAGAGAAGAACCATGACTTACTGACCTACAGTAGCTGACCTACCTGTGACAAAACCAGTGACCCTGACAAAACGTGGGAATATACAAAGAAATGGATCACTTAAGCCATCATTAATACAAATCCCAAAGACAAAACAGCTAGGAAAAAACATTAGATAAATGAAGAGAACGTCAATTTTATAGAAGAAAGACGAAAACTTAGAAAGAGCACATAAAATTTAAAACAAAAAGAAATAGAAATATGCATCATAAATACAACTACAAAACACTTGTGCAGAAAGGACAAAAATATTTATATTAACAATATATGTGTACAACTAGAGGAACATGCTGACCGCTAAGAACCTAGAAAACTTTTTCAAAAGTCAAGTATCTAGCAAGAAAATTCAAACCGCAGAGACAGATCATCAAAGATCTTCTTCTTCTTCCTTTTTATATGTAGGCTTTAAAGCCTGTTTCTTTTTCAATATTACCCTCCTAAATTGTTTAAATTATCGCACCATCTTTTTCTTGGTCTGCCAATACTTCTTCGTCCATTTGGCGACTTATCTTATGCTATTCGTATCATCCTATCCTCTGCCATTCTACTCATGTGTTCGTTTCACTCCTGTTTTTGTTTTGTCACCCATCCACTTATGTCTTTTATATTGTTTGCTCTTCTTACGTTTTCGCTTCTCTCCCTATCCAACAGACTTCTCCCTGATATTCGTTGGAGTATTTTCATCTCTGTTGTTTCTAGTAGTCGTCTCGTTTTTGATGTGTCAGGTCTTGTCTACGATTCGCGGACGACACTGTTCTGGAGAACAGACTAGATAACTTAAAAAAGATTGAAATCGTGCTTACTGAGTTACTATACATTCTGGACAGATACTATACATGACAAATCTGGTAATAAGCGAAAGTCCAAAAGTCTACTGCAATGAAATATGATTAGTTCATAAATACAACCAAACTACTGAACTGCAAAGAAGAATCACCTTAGCATGAGCCGCATATGGAGCTCTGTCAGGCATCTTTAAGAGGAATATGCCAAATTATTTGAAAAAGAAGATGTTCGACCATTGTGGGCTTACAGTAATAATTTACGGTTTCGAAACATTTCCTTAACCCAGGCTACAGTAACCAATCTCAGACTAGTCCAAAGAAGAATAGAACGCTCGCTGCTTTGCTTGAGTCAGAGACAGGGTTAGAAACGAAGAAATTAGAAGAACAGACATCACAGATCTCATAGAGCGGGCGGGCGGGACATGGCTAACATGTGTCCAGAATGAACGTCAGCAATGGATTCAATAAATTACAGTACGGAGACAATTAGCAAACAAAAGAAGCAGAGGATGTCAAAATAATCGCTGGGAATTCACTGCAGAAAGCTCAAAACCGACAGAATTGGAAGAAATTCGGGGAGGTCTATGTTCAAATTTGGACGCAAAAACCGGATGATGATGCTGATGATATTTTTAAAGGACAATAAATTTTCTAGAAAATAGAAAAACTCACATATTAATTTTACCTACATGGATTTTTTCTTCTTCTTCTTCTCCATTTTTATAGATTAACCTTTAACTTAAAGAATAGACGCATTTTGGTAGACACTAGTACTCTAGTCGATTTTTAGTTTCCTAGAATATGATTTACAGTTAATAATAGATCAGTTTGATTTATTTTTACAATCGATTCTAAATTTTTTCTATCTTTTCAAATTTCAAACCTTTCATAAAATGCAACTACGAGATTGATAGGCTCTAATTCTATTAACAAATATTTATCTCATTTATTTTGTTGAATGTTTTTAAATGCAAGCGTTAAACTAGTCAGATACTTCGAATTTAAAGTGTTTATTATTCAAATTCGAAATGCTAATAAAATTTTGACAACGCAACTGTGCTGTTTGTTTTAATTTAATAGTATTAGGCTTGTTATGAATACAAATGTATATTTAACCGACCTAGGAAAATGTTGAATAAACAAAATTTAACAATTTGAATATATTATACCTACAAATGTTTTTGGGCCGTATATTTAATATAAAGGATAGATATATTTTACACAAAGGAGTTTGTTTCGACCACAATTCGAACGACACGTGAATAATAAGTATTTTTTCGTAATATTAATAAATCTATGATGCAGCCGGTAATTCCATAACTAAATTCTTTTTTAACCCTTTCAGTCATAAAATATAAATTTTAGATTATATTTTTTGCTTATGGATGTATATAGTGTCATTTTTTTTTTATAAATTTTTGGTCCCAACTAGAATTTTGTACAAAGTGCCCTTTTCGAAATATTTAAACTAAAATTGAAATACGTATTAGCGACTGGCGGATGCCCTGCATTGAAAATAAATCTAATATCGTCTTTATGTTTTAGTTCTTTACTCGGTTTTAAGTACTACGAACTGAATTTACTAAGAATTTTTTCCATGATAAACAGCATGTGGAATTCATATTAACACGTTCGCGGACAAAGCGGCATATGCCGCTCTACTTTCTGGGACAAAGCGCGATATCCCGTCTAATGTTGAGAACGGCCAAAACGCAAAGCGGCTTACCACGCACATTTTTGTACATGAAATACTATTCAAGCACCTTAGGTGTCCCAGCAAATAACATAAAATATTGTGAACTGTCCGTGTCGGTCAGTTTAGCTTTGAAATATTAGACGTGTGTTAGGCGGCGAGCATGTGGTACTATATCACTTCATTTTTGTTGTTTTTTGTTGGTGTTTTGTTTATTTTGACCAGATTTGTTGGAAAATAATAAAAGTAAGTAATTGTTTTATTAGGATTGTGTTATTTAGTAATTTGTATGCTGCTTATCAGTAGTAGAGACAGTAATAAAATGTTGAGGTTATATTTTCGGTAAATATACTATTTTTTGTTTTTACAGAAAATCGATTCTAGAGAAGAAGCAAGGCTTCTTGGACTTATGGATGAAGTGAGCACAGATGAATTTGAAAGTTCTGAATCAGAACCTTATAGCTCTGATGATGATTTACAAGATCCATCATATCAACCCAGTAGTGGTGAAGATTCGTTGGCAAACGAGAATCTGTTTTCAAACGAAAATCACGAAGACAGAGTTGGGCCAGAAAATGACGAAACAGGTAATGATATACAAAATTTCCAGATTTTTTGTTTGACGATTCCCAAAGTGGCCTTCATCTTAATTTTGACACAGATACTCCTAAAGCTACAGACTATTTTTTTAAATTTTGGGATCAAGAAATTATGCAGCCAATTCTTGATCTAATGAACAAATACATTGAAATATTGACTAATGTAAATAGGTCCAAGCAAAAATACAACAGACAAGCATCCATTAGGCCATTTACTATGGAGGAACTTTAATCATTTTTAGCTATATGCATATTACAGGGGCAAATAAAATACCTCTCTGTAAGGAAGTTGTTTTCAATGAATCCACTTTATTATGCACCAGTTTTTCATTACACCCTATCTGGTAGAAGATTTGAAGAAATGCTACGGTGTTTTAGCTGTGCTTGTAAAGAGGAAACAACAGAAACTGATCCACTGAAAAAACTCAATCCTCTGCTCGATAAACTATTACTCAATTTTCAAAAAGCTTATTACCCTGCAGAAGAAATGTCACTAGATGAATCATTGCTTCTCTTTCGTGGTCGTCTGAGTTTTCGGGTGTATATCAAAGGAAAAAAAAGCCAAATATGGCATTAAGTTCTACGAGCTATGTACAGCAGACGGATACGTATTGAATATAAATATTTATAAAGGAAAATGCGAAGATGTAGAAGGATTATCTAAAATTGAGTCGTTAGTACTGCAACTTATGGAACCTTATTTGGATAAAGGCCATCATTTATTCCTTGATAACTTCTACAACAGCATTTTGCTGTCAAAATCCCTTTTGGAAAGAAAAACTCATTCTACAGGAACTCTTAGACGAAACAGAAAAGGAAATCCAAAAGCTCTTGTAAACACCAATCTAAAGAAAGGAGAACACAAATGGCGAAGAGACGGTAGCATCTATATTTCAAAGTGGAAGGATAAAAGGGAAGTACTCTGCATAACAACTAAATATCACCCAAAACTTATAAATGTACAGAACAGGTTTGGAAAGACAGTAATAAAACCTGAAGAAGTTGCCAGGTACAATGAGTACATGTCAGGAATAGATAGGAGCGATCAAATGGTGAGTTATTATTCTTCTCCACGGAAAACTATCAGGTGGTACAAAAAAGTGATGTTTCACTTACTGGATGTAGCTATATGGAATTCCTACCATGCAATGAAGAAGCACAAAAATGTAAAACTGACCCTTTTGGAATACAGAGAAAATTTGGTAAGAGAATTATTGAACATTCCAGAAGATATGAATGATGGGAGAAAACTGATGCATAAGGGAGCTTTGCACGGTGGAAAACGACCTCGAATGAAAGCGAATATAGTTGTCAACCCTAACAATGAACAACACTTTCCAGATATAATTCCACACCCTACAGGCCCCCGCAAAACTCACCATGTGAGGTGCAAGTGGTGTTTACGAAACAAAAAACGCAAGGAAACCAGATACTTGTGTAAAACGTGTGCCGATAAACCAGTGCTTTGCATTGTACCGTGTTTTGAACTGTACCACAAAAATTAAATTTTTTAATATAAGCGTATCTCTGTATTATATTTTCGTTATAAGGATATTTCTTTATTATTTTTTACAGAAATAAAGATTTAGTTGCATTTACTAATCGAGAACGGCATGTACCGCTTTGTCCAGTTGCACAACTTTTGTGACATATATGGACATAGCGGCATTTACCGCACCTTGTTTTTTTTTATAAACAAATAACCTAAACATTCTAAAATATTATGAAACTACTTTTTTATGACAGAAAAATAACAAATTTTAAGATTTTTACAAGTGTGTTTTTTGCGACCCCCTATAAAAACTAGGTGTCCGCGAACGTGTTAAAGATTCCCTTGTCGATTTATTTATCAATCTTTCTGCTTTGCAAGTTTTAGACAGCACAGTGGTAAAAATTTTAATTTAGTTGCGCCAAGTAGGAAATCTTATGATTTATATTGTTGTTTTAAAACTAAAATATTTGTCGATATATGTATACATTGTGAGTCAACCATTGTAGACATTTGTCTACGCCATGAGTCGATGGTAAAATAAAAAGATCACACAATGAGTTCTTTAATAATAAATTGTTGTTTTTATTTAAACTAACTTTTAGCTACTAGTAATTTAAACTAACTATTTAAGCTGTGTTTGCTACATTTAGCGCATTTTATTCGCGAAGAAACCAGAAATTTACGTCTAGAAGCAAAGTCTTTTCAATAATGTTCCAGTAAATGATCCAGTGGATCCACACATACTTTATAAATTTATCATCATCATCATCATTGGCTCCACAACCCATGGTGGATCTTGGCTTGCTCAAGGATAAGTCTCCATTTTCTCCTATTCTTCGCCTTGACTTTCCAGTTTCATACTCCCAACATTCTCAAGTCTTCCTCCAGCTGATGCTTATATCGTGCTCTGGGTCTGCCTCTCCTTTTCACTCCATCTATTGTTTGGTTATAAATATGCTTTGGCGGCTCCATCTCATTCATTCTTTCTATGTGACCTAACCACCCCAGCCAGTTTATTTTAATGTACCTAATAATATCGGGTTGGTCATACTGGCGGTATGGTTCGAAATTATAGCGTCTACGCCATAATCCGCCCTCCTGTACTCCTCCATAGATATGCCGGAGGATTTTACGTTTAAAGCATCTTAAACGTTCTTCATCGCTCTTTGTCATTGTCCATGTTTTCGACGCGTAGGTGAGGATGGGCTTGATAGGAGTTCTGTATATCACTAGTTTCGTTATTTGTGCAACTAGGCTTGTTGTTAAAAAATTTTTAATCCATAATCGGGTTTTTTTGCAAGATATATCCATCTGTTATTTTCTGCACTTACTGTATTATTTGAATTAATTTGTGAGCCTAGGTATATAAACTCTCTTACTGGATCTACACTGCCTCCAATACTTGCTAATAACTATAACAACCGTGCAGCCTTCCAGCTTGCTTTCGAGACTTTCCTCAAATCTCTTAGCTATCTCAAATCTCTTATAATTTCATCTCAATTTGAAATTTTGTGGGGATGAAGAACTTCATTAGTGTAGAGAGTTATCCTGGCCGTCGACCAAACTTTTCTGGTACTGTGTTTTCAACCAAAATAAAAGCTTTTGCAATATCAGTACGAAAGTACAGTAAGTCCATGATTACTATTTTTGAATAACCAATAACCCAATTGAGAAGCTCTATTTTTGTACTCTATCTAGGCTCTGTAAACATCCTGAGGATCTACTTCTTTGAGCGAGTTGTATATATAGTTATTAGAAAGCCTAATTTATCAACTCCTCCCATGTATGCGTTGTAGAACTGAATTACATGAGGTTTTAAAATTTCTATATGTTTTGTAATAATTCTATCGGGCTCAGACGACATCCATATAATATTTATTTCCCATTAATTTGGACTAAATATTATCCCTTTTAAAACCTCAAAAATCAAACCTAGAACCTGACTCATTTATGCCTATCAGCTTAACATGGTCTATGAGCAAATTGATGGAAAAAACGGTGAATCTCATAAAATTAATTAGCATCTTCGGCTTTTCATTAGCTAATTTCTTTTGTAGGTAAAAAAACAAGGTGGAGTGGCAATTTATGTAAAAGAAAATAAAAAGGTATTCTTCTCTTAATCTAAATGAAGATAATTTAGAGCAAAGTTCAGAGTTTTGTGCAATTTATTACTTTCAGTAAAAACCAATATTTTAACTATATACAGATCGGGTATACAGTTATATCAGAAAAAAATAATGATGATTTAAAAATGTCTCCTGAGGAAGAGTCTACTAAATCTAGCACATGATTTGCTTCAAACAAACTAAAACCTAACTCTGATAAAACGCAAAATTTGGTTATATCTGCAAGTAATTTATACAATGATCTGGATAACAAAGAGACTGTTAATCTATTGGGAATAACCATAGATAATCGACTGAACTCTCATCTTAACTATGGTTTAATCATATGAGGCAATTCAACAAATGCACTTCAAGTTTTAAGAATGCAAAAGAAAGCTATCAGGATTTTAGCAGGTGTTAGTTATTTAGAATACTGCCGACCTTCCTTGATATTTCTTGATATTTCAAGTTTTAACTGAAATTAACAGAAAACGAGCTCATTTAATAAAGCAATCTGATGTCCACGTTCACAATTCGCGAAACTGTCACTACCTACAAACAAATCGCTGTAGATTATGGCTGTCTTTCAGATAAAAATTGCCTTAATTTTAACTATTATAATATTTTACCAAAAAGTATTTAACAGCCAAGCTGTAATAGTTATGAAAAAGTTATGAGAAAATATTTTCTAAAACATTGCTTTTACTGCTCAGAAAAATATATGACTCATTGCAGAACATCCACTGAACTGCTTACCGATACTTTGCCATAAATATTTTTCTGTTTAATGTGTTCTTGTTTGTAATATATTTAAGTTACGTTTTATATTTCTTTTTTATAAAGTATAAATTGAAGTGATATATTTAAGTTTTAACAGTATTTGTATTTGTTATAAAGTTAAATATGTATGCGAAACTTGCAATGCAATAGACAATATACATACAGCATTGTCTGATAGACTGTTTCAAATCGTCGCTAAGATGTCAAAACCATGTATCTCAATTTTCAATGGTTTTGTGTTTTTTTGGGTGGTCTATATTCGGAGATCGAGCTGCATCGATCGAGAAACCTTGTATAACAAAGCATATGAAATTGTACCTCCGTCACTCGAATTCAGAAACCTTGTATCTCATATATTGTACACAAAACCACGTAAGTCAACACGTGTCTGAAAAATTGTTAAGTACTGAACATTTTTGTGCAGTTATATAGGTTTATAAGAATTATAACTGTTTATTAGAAGCTATGGTAAGTGAAAATATCTTAATACTTTGTTTTAATAATACATAGACGCATTGTTTTACGTTAAACAGAAACAAAACTATTATTATTTAAAAAAAAATGAGGTTAGAATGACTCAACTATTATATTTCAGTTTATCAACTGAAATAAATTATATAAATAAATTAAGGAGAAGCAGAAACTTGTCAGTGGGTACAAGAATTTCCAAAATAATGTATTTCAGTAAATTTTTAAGCGAAAAAAATTGTGATACGAGGTTTTCTTACCTACCAAAATATAATCATGTATTTACAATAACGATTTACGAGGTTTCTTTGGAAAAATAGTAAGTGTGTTTTTTAGGCAAGCCGGGTTTTAAGAATGGTTAAACCAGCACTAGAAAGTCTACAAGCGAATCCTAATATTGACCAGAACGAAAGTACTACCAATCGAAATTCACATAAGAGTCGTCATGGAGAAGATTAGAAAAAAGCAAATACTGGCTTTGAATAAGTTTATATGACCTTTCAAAAACAATCCTCCAGTTTCCAGCACACTGTTTCTTCATCAGGATATTCACAAAACATTCAAGTACATTCCTGTATTATTTTGAACCCAAAGAGTACTGCTATTCAAACAGGATCTCATTTAAAAAATGACACCCAAAGCAGATAAGATCGCGCTAGAAAGGAAAAAATCAAGGATAAAGAAGATGCGAAAATAAAGAAAGAAGAAAGATGCTAAGAAAAAGTGTGCGTATTTACGATGGATGTACAAGCGGTTCAACTTATCCCTGTCGCCCCAGCAGGCATGGTATACTATAAACAGAAACTAGCATGCCATAACTTCACCATCTATAATTTAACAAATAATAAGGTAGTTCTTTATGTATGGCATGAGGGAGAGGGCAAAACGGATGCCAACTCCTTTACATCTTGTATAATTAATTTTTTAAATAAAGAGTTCGATGCCCAAGAAAAGGACAAATCAAAAAATGTTTATAGCTATGGATGTTCTGCACAAAATTGCAACGAGACAGTGGCTAATGCACTTAAGCATTTCGGCAACGAAAATTATACGGTAGTTATACAGACATATTTAGTTAAGGATCACTTGCAAATGGAATGTGATAGTGTGCACTCCACCCTTGAAAGAAAGAAAAAAAAATAAATGCATTTATTTACCATCCAATTATGTGGAAATAATTCAAGAGGCCCTTAAAAATTCCAAAAATTCATACAAAGTTAAATACATTGATCACCAGTTTTTTAATGACTATTCCGAAATTAAGTATTATTCATCCATTCGTCCAGGAAAAAAGTGGGAGATGCATGCGTGAATAATCTGAGGGCTCTAAGGTATTCCAGAGATTCGCCTGTCCAATTCAAACTAAACTTTGACGAGGAGTGGCAGTTTTTACCAGTTCGCAAAAATACGAATAATGCAGGAATCACAAGAAAAATGTATATTGACCATTTGCACATTACAGAATACAAATTTAATCACCTGCAGTCGCTTACGACCTTTATTCACCCAGATTATCATGGTTTTTATGACTTGTTGAAACACTAATTTTTTTGTTTTCAAAATATGGAAAATAGTTGTGTTTATTTTATTTTATATCAGAATGCTTATGTTACATGGTTGTTTCATTTCTTTGAAGAATAAACATTTTATTTTTTTTTTCTGTTATATGTTCTTTTTGTGCAAAAAAGGCGAAAGAGAGCTGAAAATATGCTACCTACCAAAATCTAGTAAGACCTGGAATTAAATACGATTTAAATTTCAAAAACTCGTATCTCACGATTTTTTTCCAAAAAACAATCTAACTTTATTGTTTTCGAGATTAATCACTTTCACAAATAATTTATTTCGTGGAACTACCCACATTTCAGAAAAAAAAAATAACTTTAAAAGTTATATTTTCCACTATGGGAAGTTTTAGGTGATTTTCCAAAATACACTAATTTTGAGATACAAGGTTTTGACATCTGAACGACGAAATACGTAATTCAAAGACATTCTTACAATTTTCCACGTAACCTGAAAGCATTACTTAATACACATTTTGTTCTGGATAATTTGAATTACTTAGAATGTACATAAAACATGTTATATAAAATTTAATTGATACGAATGTCACAGGAATGTCGCTAATAACCTTTGGGTGGATGCTGGACTGTTCTTTAAATAAAAAAAATATTATTTTACAGGTTTTTAATATACTTTGTTTAGGACTTCTTTAAAAGGAATTTAAATTTATTTTTTTATACTTTTTATAGTTTACCTGAAATATGTTTTCATACATAATAGGGGTTTACAATTAAAATTAATGGAGTTATTTTTCCTTAATTTAATTAGGATATTTTCTTTTTTTATTATTTGCACCATACTGTAAAAAACAAACGCTCAAAACAAAAAGAAGTAGCGACATAAAAATGTCTTCGTTTACCATTACACCGGTAATGTCAAGAAATGGTACTGTTTTTATTTTATTCTTTTATAAATTCCGTGTTGACGTTGATGAATATTTATACCGCTCTTACAAAAGGGAAATAAAAACAATGTTTTCTCCCTGTGTTACAATTCTTTTTAACGAAGTCAGCGGAAAAGTACGTGAAAGTATAAATATTTATCGCTCGAGCTTCCATGGATTCGGTTTATTGAGTTTGTAAGTTAATTAAAGCGTTTCTTGCAGAAAGTGCCAAAATATTTGTGAGTTGTATTTAATGATCAATGGAAACACTTTTGATAACATCAGCAAAATTTTAAAAATATAGATAACTGAAAAAAAATAATTACAGTTATTTATTAGTAAAAGAAGATATGATGTTTTTGTTTTTAAATAAAATCTGCCAGTAGCTCACCTAGAATTTGCCTCTGGAAGGGGAGGGTTTGGTTGATCAGCGAATTTTTTTTATGATGCTACCTCTATTCTGAGTCCTTAAAATGTGCGAGTAACAGTGCCGGAATAGGTCCCTGGGGGTGTTTTAACCCCCAAAACCCCCCTGGGTGCGCCACTGAAATCTGCAGAAATTTAAGTGATGGTTTGCCAATAGCAGCTACAAATTGTTCTGAAGTTATTTTCTTGTGGTATCTTAAAGTAATTACTATTGCAATTTGAATAAACCATAAATGAAGTTTAAAATAAGTTTATTGACGTTTTAATTTCCACTTCGGAAATACAAACATTAATTAATGTTCTCGGCAGTTTGAATGATTGGTTGGTCGTTAGTGTAAACATTAAACAACTACCCTACGCTGGGCCATTCTTCTTATTCTGTCATCAGCTTTTATTTCCCTCAAAGGACACATAGAACCTCCTGTTTTTAAGCAATGATCTTCCGACTCATGAATTTTTATCTCCTGTTAATGATCTGACCTTTTTAAGGAGTATTCTATGACTGACACTGTCATACGCTGCTGTTAGGTCTACGAACGCCACACCTGTATTTAGTTTTTCTTGGTTACCCTAATCCATTTATTTATGCATGCTTCATTGATAACCATAAAGCATTTGATACAGTAAAACACGGTAAGCTGATGGAGATATTAACAAATATTGGAATAAACACCTGTGATCTAAGAATTATTAGTAATCTTTACTCGGATCAAACGATCAAACGAAGAAAAATTGAATATTTGGGTCACTTGATGAGAGCACATAAACACGCATTACTTATAAAATATAATGCAAGGAAAAGTAGAAGGAAAACGGAATCCAGGCCGTAGAAGAATGTCATGGTTGCGTAAATTTAGCGAGTGGTTTGGCTGTACCATTACTGAACTATTTAGGTCAGCTGTAAACAAGGTCAGGATAGCCTTGATGATTTCCAATCTCCGATAGGAGTGGCACAAGAAGAAGAAGACTCGAATCAAACATCGTCTATCCCCCTGCTGTTTAACATATACTCTGAGGAGATATTTCAAGCAGCAGTAGAAGATGTTGAAGCCGAAATGCGAATTAACAGAGAATGTATCAATAACATCAGATACGCAAATTTCACGATGGTATTTGCTGACAGTTATAAAGCCCTCTAGGTGTTAATGAATAGAATCACAGAAGTGAGTCAGAGATATGGACTTCAGACTCACTGAACATTAAGGAAACAAAATGTATGATGATCTATAAGAAGGAACAGCAAATTGCAAGAATCAGTGTGAATAGTCAATCAATAGAAAGAGTTAACACATACACCTACCTTGGTATGAACATCAATGAAAATTGGGACCATTCCCTAGAAATAAAATCCAGGATAGAGAAAGCAAGATCTGCATTTAAAAAAAATGGCTAAGCTATTCAAATGTCACGATTTATCAGAACCCATAAAAATCAGGTAACTACGATGTTATATCTTTCCTATACTGTGGTACGGAGTTGAGTCGTGGACTCTCACAGACGCTGCCTGTAAAAAAATTGAAGCTTTTGAAATGTGGCTTTATCGTAGAATCCTGAAGATATCCTATGCCGACCACTTTGCTAACCACAGCGTTTTATTAAGAGTGCAAAAAGTAATAGAGTTGCTAACCACAATAAAAACCGCAAAAATTGAATACCACGTTCACATCATGAGACACTGCGAAAGATATGGTTTACTGCAATTAATTATTTAAGGAAAAGTAAAAGGAAAACGAGGACCGACCAGAAAGGCGAAGGATTTCCTCGCTGAAAAATCTACGTACGTGATTCAACACAACAACCACAAATCTTTTTAGAGCCGCAGTTTGCAAAATACATATTGCCATGATAGTCGCCAACATTCGAAACGGATAGGCACTACAGGAAGAAGAAGTACCCTAATCCATGTATTCAGTGAGATAAAGAACTTGGCTAGTACAGTTCTTTCCCGGTCTCAACCCAGCCTGTTGGGAATCAGACGAGGCTCAAGAATTGACTTTACCCTAATTAACTGGAATTCCTTCGTTAAGTTTGTATTGGTGGCATAATAAGAACTTGGCCTGTAACTACTAGCAACATCGGCAGATTTGCCTGGTTTCAGCAGGGCAATAACTTTAATTTTTTTCCAGATTTTAGTTATTTGTTGTGAAGAGACACATCGGTTAAACAGCTCTATCAGCCACCTTTTTGTGCCTGTGTTAAACTGCTTGATCTGTTCCGTACATAGGTTGTCCGTTCTTTATGCATCCGATCCCGATTCGATCATATGGTTCTTTCAATGTAAAAGAGAAAGTAAGCATACTTAGTTATCAGCACGGCAGCATTTTTTGGTCTTTCCAGACGTAATCTCGGGCTAGGTTTTCCATTTTCATTTTTGGGCGATTTAGTCTGATGTCTTCAACCAACTTGAATTGGTTGTTACAGCTTTTTTATTACAGTTTAATTTCTTGATAAAGTTCCACGCGATCTTACTCTTATAACTCATATCCATTTTCTCCAATGTCTCTATCCACTTTAGCTGCCTACTCTCACTCATGGTCTCCGTAATTTCTTCTCCGTATTTTATGGTTTTCTCATTAAAGGGGTCGGTTTAGAACAGTCTAGGTAATATTTACTTAGTAGATTGTGTTCTTCGCTGTCAAGGCCCGGGATGTATCGTTGTCTAGAGCTTCTAGGAATGTGCCTTCGGGAGGATTTTCGAACTATTTTGATGAAGTTGCTAAGGCAGCTTCGAAGTTTTCCAGTACGCTGTCTATCTTGGCAGCGAATCTGTCCCATTTGCCTTTTCTAAAATTGAAGCTACGTCAAAATGATATTTGTCTTGTTTTGATCATTGCATGTACGTTCAGACTAACTGTGAGTAGTCGTCAATTACGCCACTTCCTTCTAATTCCTTCATTCCATACGTGTCGAGGTCTACCTCTTTTTCTTCTTCCAAGGTGCTTCCATCTGTGAAGTTTTTGGGGCCAACGTTCGTCAGGCATTCTCAATAGGTGTCCAAACCATTTTAAACCTCTTCTTTCTATTCTGTCAATAACCGTTTCTGTAGCATTCATGTTATTTCTTATAGATTCGTTGGCCTTCCTTTCCAGCCTTGATGTTCTAGCACTTCTTCTTAAATAATCCATTTTAACTGCCAACAATCTTCTATTCAGGTCTGCATTAATTTTCCATACTTCAGAGTCATAACAAAGAACTGATTCAACCATGATTTGCCCTATTCTTTTTTTGTTCCTTTTGGAAATATTGCGATCCCACCATAAGGAGTTTAGACACCCTACAATTTTACGTCCCTGATTAATTCGGTGTTTAATTTCGCTTTCTCTCAAGCCGTTCTTATCAATGAGTGCACCTAAATAGTTAAATTTTTCCACTTGTTTGATTTCCACGTCCTCTTCTATCAACACTTCATCATTACATATAGAGAATAGTACATCATTTTCTATGGGGATTCCCATTCCCTGGCAGTGGTTTTTCCAATCTTGGAAAGCTGCCTCAATATATAAATTAAATAGTAAGGGTAACATACTGCATCCTTGTCTTAGTCCTTTAGTTACTTTTATTGGCTCTGATAGTCTATTTCCGATTTTTAGGCAAGTAGTGTTATCCCTGTATACTTCTGTGATTATTCCTAAAAGGTATGGACTAATGCCGAGTTGTTGTAAAGTTTGCCACAATTTAAGTCTTGGAACTGTATCGTACGCCTTTTCTAGGTTGATGAAGGCTAGATGTACTTCCCTACTAACCGCTATTCTTTTTTCTATTAATTGTTGGAGTAAACAAGTTATCAGTGCAAGATCTACCAGGAGTAAATCCTCTTTGGTCTTCCCTAATTAAATGTCCTACATCATCTTGTATTTTTCCATTTATTATCTTTTCAAACAATCTCCTGAAAGTGGGTAGGACATTTAATTCTCTGTAGCAGTTAAGGTCCTGGAGATCGCCCATTTTTCATTTTAATTAACGCAGTACGGATCTCGTTGTTAGTAGTACTAATGTTACTGTTTGTATGTCTCTCCATAGTGTATTCCTCTCCCTCCCATATATTCCAATCTGGACTCTTGGAGTAAATGTTAGTAGTGATTTTCCCACTTTTCTATAGGAATTAAGTTGCTTAAGGAGTTATGGGTGTTTTTCCTTAGATTTATGATAGTTCTCCATACTTCCGTAGTCTGAGAACCACCAATTAAATTTTCAACTTGGACACATTTTTGTTCCCAGAAATTGTTTTTTGCTTCTTTTATTTGATTGCGTATTGATATTAATGATTGTAAAGTACAAAGAGCATATCAAGACTTTTGTGAATATGTGTATTAAACTTTTTATTAATAATATGTTTGAAAATCAATTCAATCAGCGTCATACTCGGGTGAAACTGGCTTTGATATTGACATCGTTTGTTCTGCACATCAGCAACACTATCGATTTAAGTACATATTTACGCCAATAAAATAAAATAACCCATTTCGAGGCGTATCTGGCGGATTATGGAACAATGAACAAAACTCAATCCACCGCAATAGAAAAATCTCTTTTAATTCGTATTAAAGCTCTCCCGATAAAACGACCCAGATAAAGTTCGCAATCATTGCAAACAATAAGTTGCATTTTCTATGGGATTGTTGGAAACGTAACAATAGCTAAACATTCAGAGTTTCTCATACTATTCAATTATATGCCATTATGCCTCGAAAAAGTTGTACGTTGGTTCAGTCGAAGGGGATATGCTCTTCCGGACTTTTGAAGCACATTCAGCGATCCACAAAACTACAAGAAAGCCATTATCTAGAGAAAATGAGTATGGTATCGTAGATTTGATCTTATCATTGAGTAAAATATTTATTTCGAATTAAAATTTTTGTATTTTAGAAATTTTTTTGTGTAATCCCATCCTTACTCGATTTTACCACATTACAATTTAGTGTGTGGAGATTTTTCTTAGACATACTTTTCATCTTTAGAGAAAATATTATATATTCTACATCTTCTCAAGTTACTGCTTGTTTCTTATGACTTTTTTAATTCAACATTTATTGTATACCAGTATACAGGTAGTTCTCGTTTTATTTCATGTTAATATATATTTTCCAAAACAGGTAATAACCCTATAACGGCCAATGCCAAGTATCAAATTAGCTTAGACTGCGGAACTAGTTTTGGCTTTTGATCGGCTCTATTCCTACTAAAGTTTCAAAATAGTTTTGATTTAAAACACGTTTTTATGCTATTATGTTAAAAGAAACATATTTATTGGCTCCCTGGTTTTTCATTTTAAATTTTTCACTGCTGCAATGGCTTTATATTCCCTTACCTCAAGATTACTAACAAAATTGCTGTTCGTTTGGTGACCTTGCATAGTTCGCTTGAAATAATACTTGGTTTGTATCGGTTAACGCTATTTCGATAGGCGTAGGTGACGAAAGACCATCGCTTGTTGTTATTGCACTTTTTACTTAATATTTTTATTTCAATATCAATACGATATCCTATCTTTATTAAATGTTTCCGATAAGAAAGCTCACAACATGTTTACCTTTTGAAAGTCAAACGGATACTAGAGAAAAGAATCAAATTGGTAGCTAGTGTTGTTTAAAAAGCACAACAATGAACTAATGTCGTCATGTCTGTTTAATTTTTCACATGCGAAAAACCGTTTTATTTTTCGTTGTATTAATTACTATCGTTCTCTACCTCAATTATAAAATTATTACCCTAGTCGAACCCTTGGTAATATTTCCTACGCTCACTTTAACCCCACTCCATTAGAAATACAGATACAGTCTGTCCCAAACCCTTCTTTCAGTGCGTCACTAATTTTGACGTCATATAGGATTTTAAGAATGTCGAGAATTATTGCATGACATTTTAGTTAAATCTGACAGTTGAAGGATCGTAATCGGCTAAATGTGAAAAGGTTATTTTTTGAAAATGTGGAGTAAAAACTTTAAGAATTCAAATTTTTTTTAATTTACATATTAGAGGTCTCGTCCTGTATAAAAATTTTTATTGTGCATTATATTGGAACGACAGTTTGTCATAATTCTTATTCTATACACTCCAAGGAAAGTGCTTGATTAGCTAAGATTTATTTATGTATTTATTATTATTTATTACAAACACTATGGCTAAAATGTATAGTATTTAAACTACTAATATGAATATTTTTTAGAATAATTTAAAACTTACTTCACGAAATGCAGAAACTGGTAATAAAGTTTTCCCAGCCTCCTTTTCTAATTGAAAATAATTTAATAATTTTAATATTAGTCTTTGTGCATTCTCGGTATATCTCGGCATATTTAAAATATTTTTATGATAATAAATACAAAATTCAATTTTCACTGTAAAATGTCTAAAAATACTATCCTGGAATGACTTTTTATTATCATTTTATCAGTTGACATTGTCAAAGTACTGTCACTATCGAGATCATCTGCGTCAAATTATATTTATGCGCATCATTGATTGGATATCTATTTAGCGTATTCTAAACTCCGACCAATTATATATCCGTAAGTAGAATTTGCTTTAATATGCAAATACCCGTGAACGGAATATAATTGTCTAAGTTCTATGTATAATAATCACAGACTCACGTTTTTTTCTGTCACTTCTAGCTTAATGCGTTAGAGAGAATTCGATAAACTGTGACGCACTGAAAGAAGGGTTTGGGATGAACTGTAGTTGTAAGATAGCAAACGAAAAAGACTCGCTCTCTTCCCTGTTGACTATCTTTAGCAAAAGACATACGCTCTCTTCCCTGTCGACTATCTTTAGCAACAGACATACGCTCTCTTGCATGTTAACTATAGCTAGAGACAGACGTCTTCTCTCTTCCCTGTTGACTATCGTTAGCAACAGACATTCTTTTTCTTCTGCTTATGGTTACGCGAAAAATACCGTGAATCCTCTTTTAATTCGTATACAGACGCAAAATGTCCTCTATCTCGTAATCTCAATAATAATACCGCGAGACACGTGTTGAAAAACCGAAGACAACTTTTTTGTACGAAGAACAACCGCAAGTAAAAACCAGTAAATATCGCGAGTATGTGTATAGCAGCAGTATTGGTAAGAGATGGTAAAGAGATGTTTACATTGTTTGTTACACGTTTAGACTTTATTATTGGATTTCCGAAATCATAAAAGTTGTTTAGATAATCCACAAAAACATTTCCTGACTGCCAGATTACCTTCTGTACCAAAGATATAGACTTTAGATATAAATAAAAATATAGTCTGACGGGCCCGTGTTGCCTCTTAACGTGACAAAATGCTTTCAAAGCAATAATTTTAAAAATGATAATGACTATTTTGAATACCTCATGACTGTGTTGAAGGAAACACACTTTTTAATATATTCAGTGATGCATAAAATTCAATAAAAACATTTTTATCAGTTTATGATAAAAGAATTGGCGTCTCGGGTCCGTTGGACCCACCTTGCCCGGATAAGAGTTAAGTTGATAATACAATATTTTACGGTTTTAAATATAAAATATCCTTGTCAAATTGTTTAATAATGCAATGCCTCTGCATAGCCTTTTCTATTCCCTATACGATAAAATAGTTCATGGAACTGCTCGTCATTGCATTTGAAACCACCTGCATTTTTATTATAATACATTATTTCTACAATATTCTATTAACTATCATATAATTTATTTATTTTTATGATTTCTATCGTAATTTATTTATCAGATCAATACCCATTTCATACCAGTATCCATTTGTTTTAAGTATCTGTTGTATATTTTAGACTACCTAAATAAAATGCTCTGTTAAAAATCGCCAACGGGTATAAAGTTTCCATTATTTTATATTTCCTTATTGGTGCCATTACATGCAGTTTTCAGCCCATTTCCTCGAGAACATTTCCATCAAGTTTAATTGTGTAGCCTAACGAATTTAATTGAAGACTTTACGTTTAATTCGCTAAATAAATACTTGTATTTTGTTAGAAAAGGACACTTTTTAAGACCAATTACAACTATTATTCGAAATAGTCTTTTAAGGGACTCTTGGAAAAACAGATAACAAAGGAAATTACCAAGCAAATTTTGTTCTTTGGCTCTAAATCTTTTCTTAGTCGTTTGTAGAACTAAATTAATTTGTATTAAGATAGAGTGTAGGCAAAGTATAGTGGACTTGATTTAATTTTGAATTATGTTTAAAATATAAAAACTACGTATATGGAATATTTGGAATATAAACTGTTACTAATACTGTGGTATTATCCTTAAAATATTACAATTCATAAAAAGATTAAGTTTAAAAGGAACTTGTAACACACTGCGCATTTGTTTATATAGAATATGTTTAATAATTCGAATCGAGGACATTCATAAAAAATAGCCTCGATTAGAATGTGTTAGTCAGCAGAATTGTGAATCGTGAACGTATTGTTGTCGTAGGTTGATAAAACAAACTTGACCCACTAATAACTGACTGCTGATATAGCAAGGACTATTATAAAAGAGTCAACGATTATTATCTCATGAATCAGAACTAAAGTAACGTCAAGATGGCAAGTCGATATACCACGTATTAGCACAACGTCAACTAAGTACTATTACATTAAAGATAAATAACTTTGTAAAAGTGTTTTAAATAAATGTACCATACGATACCATAAGTGAAGATTATTTACCATACTACTTTTTACTAGTACTAAACGACAACACTCTGAATATAACAAAGAACATCATAGGATATAGCATTAGATAAGGTGTTAGACAAGGTTATGGATTGTACTAGCTCCTGTTTAATCAAGACCAATTAAACTACAACAAATAATCTCTGATTTGCAAAAGACATCATCCAAATAGCAAGCAACGTACACGAGCTACCAAAAAATAACAAATTTTGTAGTTCATCATAGTGAAATAATTGGCTTACATCTTGAATACATTTGTTAAAAGATCAGATCCTTAATCTAAATATAAGAAATCGATTTGTTAGATTTCAACTTTTTTACCGTCCTACTCTATGGATGCAGAAGTTGCACAATGGGCTCACAAACAATAAACCAACAGAATCCTGCAAAACCTATGTATACAGTCGGATATAAGAAACAACGACATACAAAAGATCACCAACGACACCAAAAAACTGTTAAGCACCAGCAAAATATCCATGTATTTATGTATAAAGAACTGAGAAGATTTTTTGACCTTGATGGTGTTTACTGCTATAGTGATTACAAATACATCAATATTACAACTTCATCATCTTAACAATATAGAGTGGATATAGAAACACTTTGTTGTAGGTAGTTCCAACTACGATACATATCTTTCTTGAATGACTACATGACGTCTACATTAGCTTTATTAAAAAAAATAAATATATGTAAGGTTCTTGAACTCCTAAGTGGAGCATAGAGCTTCAGTGAAAACGCGCCATCGGGTTCTATTTTGCGCTATAGCCTTCACCTCATTCCAAGACTTTCCTTAAACTCTTATCTCATCCAAGATGGATCTTCTCCAAGTTTGTAATGGGCGAGCTCTTTTTCTTCTTCCCTGGGGATTCCACTCTAGGGCAATCTTTGCAATGCTGGAATTATTTTTTCTGAGTGTGTGACCAATCCAACCCCACTTTCTGGACTTTATTTGATGTTCTACGCTTTTTTGTTGGGTCAGGTGTAGTAGATCTTCGTTTCTGATGATTTTAGCCATGAAAATACGAACAATTCGACCTGCAGTTTATCTGTAAGGGTTTTTGTCACTTTCCGGGTTTCACATCCGTAAAGTAGAACAGACATGACATTTGACTGGAATATGTGTATCTTTGTCCTTGTAGTATACTAGCCAGATCTCCAAACACGGTTGAGCATGCTGAATGCTTGTTGAGCGTTTCGTATCATCATACGAATATTGTCCTCTGTACCTCCGCTTTCTGTTATGACACTTCCAAGATACGTAAAGTTTTCCACATTTTCAATCTGCATGTTATTGCCAGTAAATAGCGTGTTGTTTCTTGAATTTACTCTCTTGGGTTTGGTTTTACTAATATTGATTTTCAAACTTACTTTATTGGCTTCAGTGGAAAGTGTTTCCAATGAATCAGCCACATCTTGGAACCTTTGTCCTAACGGGCAGATATCGTCAGCATATTCCAGACAGCTTAGGCGTGTGGTTAACATCCATTGTATCCCTCTTGTGTCGGATTGTAGTTTGGAGAGAACATAGTCTACTGCTATATTAAAAAGAAAAGGAAAAAGCACGCATTCCTGTCTGACTCCAGTAAGTATTTCTAATTCGTCGCTGTTGATTCCATTGTGTGTCACGCTGCATTTCGCCTCAGTGTGCAGTGAATTTATAATGGAAATTATTTTATGCGGGATGTTTCCTAGCTCTAAAATTTTCCATAAAGCAGCATGAGATAAGCTGTTAAAGAAACGTTTAAACTCAACAAAAACCATGTATAGGGGTGTGTTCCATTCAGCTGATTATTCCATTATTACCCTAACAGTATTATTGTGATCTATGCAAAAAAAAAATAAAAGGTACTTCCAAATTAGATTCCATTCTTTAAATGAACACCTGTGGAAATATGTATTTCGATGCCCAGAATCGATGACCAGAATTAGAATCAGAACAGATGCTATATAGTCGACGATTACCACATACTCAATACAAGAATCATAACGCTAACATTGTATAGTTAAAAATAAATAAGGTAGGATCATATCTATCTCGTTTTAGATAAAAATAATGTAGCATCGGTTGTCAACAGTTAATTAAAAACTCATATTTTAATTCCGCTGAGTTAAATTTGTCTCTCAGCAATTAATCAAAAAGCGTTGTGGAAGGCTGAAACATAATGGTGGGGAAAACGACATTTACCATCCACCAATCATTGAAAATTACACGCGCTGCTAGCGAATCCATAATTCAAGCGTAGTAATTAAAATCGCAGTTTGCTTAGATAAAAGAGACATCAGTTTTCCTTACCATTACCAGCGAATATCACCCTCTCAGTGTCAATTTGTTTGGAAAGTAAACATTTAATAGTTTAATTGTATCTTGTTTATGTACAATTTTAAGTACCAAAGAGTAAGATTTTTAAGAGAGTCAAAAAACAATTAATTTATGAATTGCTATTATTATATTAATAAAAAAGGAAAACAATATGCAGAAATGATCGCTAAGCCGACTAAATTTCGAGAAAATATATTTGAAATAAATAATATTATGTACCTATTTCCGACGACTGAAAATGAGGTTGAAACAATAATAAAATCTTTAAAAAATAAAAAGTCATAGATCTGAAACTTTTTTTTTTATTTACAAATTCGCATCAACCCGAAGGTTATTAGCGAGAATCAGATTTACAATATTAAATATATTATAGATTAACAAAATTAATAGCTTTTAAGTAGTTTAACATATTTGTGAATGAACAATTTGCACCAAGTGCTTTCTCTAGGTTTATTGAGATACCCGAATTGATTCTTGCTGTGGAGAAAACTGGACAGTCTACAACAACATGTTTCACCGAGAGTTTAACGTTACACTGCTCACATTTTGGTTCGGATTCTTTAGTAATTAAGAACTTGTGCTTGGCACTGGTATGACCTAATCTAAGACGAGTTATTGTCTCTTGATACCTTCTTTTAGTGGGGAAACATCTCCATGGTTTAATGTCCGGTGTAATATTCCGGTGTAATATATTTGAAACATCACTAGCTATCACGTATTTCACAATAATAGAGTCAGCTGAATTGACGGCTTCACGCGCACACTTATCTGCTTCTTCATTACCTCTAATACCATTATGTGATGGGATCCAAATAAAGATTACCTCCTTATTACAATTTTCTATCTCTATCAGATTTTGTTTTATTTTTTCAAGAATATGATTCTCTGGGTATATTCTTCCTATAGATTGTAGTGAGTTTAGTGAATCAGTCAAAATTATATATTTCTGATTTGGTGAGGATATAATATATGTGAGTGCCTCGTATATGGCATATAATTCTGCACTAAGAGTATTATAGTGTATTGACAACTTATATTTTTGACACATATTAGAGGATATAACTGCTGCTCCCACGCCATCTGTTGATTTTGAAGCATCAGTATAAATTTAAGAGAAATTTGTATACTTTGATAATAAGTTTTGCAGATTTTGATGTATTATACTATGGTTAGTAGTCTGTTTGTCCAATGATGTTAGGGTAGTTCTTATTTTAGGAACTCCCAAAGTCTATGGTGCAGCAGGTTCAAAACTAACGGGAAACCAAGGAGGTAAGGTGGTGTTCAGAGATGAGACATCCATTTTGATTCGGTGGTAGAAAGGTTTATGTAGACGTGGTTTATTGGAGAAACATGTTGATAATCGGTTAAGGTGATCATATTTAAAGGTGTGGTTGTTAGGATTTGCATTTGATTTAATTGCATAGGTTAACTTTAAGTACATTTTTCTATGATATAGTGATGGTTCAGCTGCTTCACAATACAGGCTTTCTATTGGTGTGGTTCTGTAAGCTTCCAAGACAATGCGGAGTGCAGTATTATGTATTAAATCTAAAATTTTAAGGGAAGACTCAGTAGCCGATGAATATGCTATCGCGCCATAGTCTAATTTAGATCTGATTAAAGTTCTGTAGAGAGAGAGAGCATAGTTTGTCTATCTGCCCCCAGTCTTTTTTAGATAGTGATTTAAGGATATAAAGTCTTGCTTGGCATTCGATTGCCAATTTTTTAATATGTTCTTTCCAATTTAGATGTGGGTCAAATGTCATTCCTAAAAATTTTACATTATTTTTTCGAACTAGAGGCTTGTTAAATAGTGAGAGTGGAGAGTGATTAGGGTAGCTTTTCTTTTTGAATAATATAAATTGTGTTTTTTCTGTAGAAAATTGAAATCCACAATTTTGCGACCATTCCTCTAGTTGATGTAAAAACTTTTGTAGCATACTCGTGATGTTTCCCATATTTTGGCTTCTCGCATAGATAACAAGGTCGTCTGCGTATAAGAGACCTTTCAGTGGTGAGTTCATGTTGGCTAGGACATCATTTATTGCTACTAAAAAAAGTGTAGGGCTTAAAACTGATCCTTGAGGAATACCATTCTCTAGTTTTGTTTTTGGTGATAGCATACCATTAGTTTTAAGGTGGAATGATCGATTGGTTAAGAAATTATTAACGAAAGCTAGGCAGTGTCCTTTGATATTTAAATTATGTAATTTTTTAGCTATTAGGTGTTTCCAAGTGGCATCATATGCTCCCTTGATGTCAAAAAATATTGCGAGGCATTTTTGATTGGCAGCAAAAGCTTCAAGTACGTCATTTTCTAATGCTAAAATATTCTCCATTGTTGACCGATTTCTACGAAAACCACTTTGATTTGGAATTATTGGGTTTCGATTCTCAAGAGTCCATAAAAGCCTTTTATTTACAATGTTTTCCATTAATTTACCCATAGCACATGTCAAAGATATTGGTCTATATGAATTTGGATTACTTTTTGGATTGTTTGGTTTTAAAATTGGTATAATAATAGATTCTGACCATTTTGATGGAAATTTATGTTGCATCCATATTAAATTAAATAACTTTAATAAGTACTGATGAGCCTTTGAAGGTAAATTTCTTATAAATTTTACCGGAATATCATCAGGTCCCGCTGCCGAATCTTTAAACGAGGTAAGGGCTTCATTGTACTCTTCCATTGAAAACGGTGAGTTTATAGGACTTTTATCTATTTCGTCGAAATCAATAATTAGTTAAATTAGATCTGAAACTTTAAAAGAAATAACCGAACAGATTTTAAAACCCTTAACATATATAATAAATACATGTTCTTATTTAGGCATTTTTCGATATTTCGAAAAATTGAACTATTAAACCCATATTCAAATCTGGCGAAGAAATTAATTGTCATAGTTAAGGGTCTATCACTTTAATCTCCAATATAGGCAAAATAGTAGAAAAAATAATAATTAAGATAAGACTTACAAATTAAAAAAAAATCAATATACTATCTATATCATTACTATCATAATGTCGGATTTCAAGAAGCAAAATACACTGAAGATGCAATCTGTGCTCTAACGGCTAACATCTGCAAAGCTCTGGATAATGCAAGACCAAGTCTTTGTATATTTGTAGATTTATCAAAGGCATTTGACACTTTTGTATCTCCTTAGTCGGCCTGAGTAAACGGAAAGTTTTTGTTTTATTGTATCCAGGCACTGTTGTGCTGTGTTGTTTTCTGGATTATATTGTGAGTGTCTTGCGGTGTTTAGCGTTATTTCTTCAGATCTTCTGATTACTTCTCTACTTGTTGTTCCTCGAACATATTCCTTAATCGATGTCCCTATGCAATGATTCAATTTTCCTTAGCAGCCGTTTTTCCCAAAGTGCAAATCTTTTATCTGTCCTTTCGATATTAATACCCCGTCGTGTTTTGATCTTAAGGCCCATAAATTAGCAATTGCTGTTATTATCATCATCATCTTGGTGCTACAGCCCTTAGAGGGCCTCGACCTTCTCAAGCTTTCTACGCCAGTCTATTCTGTCCCCCGCTTGCATTTTCCAGTTGCCGACTCCGATCTTCTCGGCATCTTGTGTTACCCCGTCCATCCACCTCAGCTTTGGTCTACCCCGTCTTCTCATTCCCACGGGTTGCGCTGTTAGAATCTTTTTTATCATGTTTGACTCAGGGGCTCGGGCTACATGTCCTGCCCACTGCAGGCGGTTTCGCTTAATTATAGTGGTAATATCTTTACCACCAAACGTATGCTTGTAGATATTCTGCAGTTCAAAGTTATCTCTACGCCTCCATATTCTGTTCTCACAGACCGCTCCCAATATCTTGCGTAGCACCTTTCTTTCAAAAATGGATAGAGCGGATTCATCTGTTTTCGTTGCTGTTGCTGCACAGTAAATCAGCATATGCAAATATTCTAATGTATGGGCTTCTACGATATAATTGGAAAGGACTTCAGTGTTCATAATATGTAACAGCGCACCTAGTTTCTTACAAGAGTTTATTTTTGGTAGCGGTGGTCTGCTAGGTGGGTTTGTCCCATTTAACTCTTGTACCGCACGTGCCAGTTCTCTTACCAGGCTATCGTGCGACTCGTTGTTGTCCTGCTGCGTATTAACAGGTTAAGTTTCTTGTATGAGAAATAGCTCATTAGGGATTTCATTATGGGCTTGATCCACAAGTATGTCTTATGTTATGAATCTTCCGTTTGACTTCGCTTCTGATAATATCGCGTCTAACAAGCCTTTTTAAAAAAAATTTTAAGAAAAAAAAGTAGAAACTTCCATGAGGACTACTTTACGTCAACGATCTAAAGGTGAACCTCACGGAACTAGCGCCACAAAAGATGGCGTCGTCACAAGTAGCGTGATAGAATAGAGGTTCTTGGCATCAATTCACCACTCTTGATCAATTCGTTTCGACTCATCATATATTTACTTTAAGCCGGTTTTAAATTAAAAACTGCATAAAAAACTAACAAAATATAAACATTACATGAGAAGTGCTAAACTTAGAAATGAGATGAATAACAAGAGTTACTAATGCAGTTAAAACAGTAACAGTAGTTAAAAAATTTGTTTACACATATATTACAAGTATGAAATTATTACCAAAATAATACTTTGAATGGTAATTTATTGAACTCACAGTACAATTTGATTAACAACTAAACCGAGAAGTTTCTTATATGCGTGATGCAGATATAGGACAAACGATATTGTTAGTAGGCCGTACTTAACACAATGTACAGCACGAAAGTCAACAGCAGCAAGACAACGGCCATTGTTACACTGGGTAAACCCAAAATACACATACTCAAAGATATAGTTTGTCATTATCAAGTAATGTGGGCTCACGTTAGTGCATACATCGTGATCTGTGGAAAATGGGTATTGGGAAATTTTCAAAGGCTTTTACGTTAAAGGTTAAACGGGCTGGACTGTAACAACTAAATATCAAGTAAACAAAAATCTATTAAAAACGAAAATAGACACAAGCTAAATTATTAAACTAAACTGCGACATTCTTGCGACTTGCTTTTTTGTACAGCATCCGTACGAGACATCTTACGGTAAAACAATAGATACAAAAGTTGTATCTTATTCGAAACTCCTTGTACATATTTATTGAAGGAGAGCTAGTACAACTGTTATGCATTACATAAATGATATCAATATATTACTGATATATTACTATTACTATAAGAAAAACTTGTAACAATTTAAAGCTTACCCAAAAAGCCCTAATTCGTTGCCAGAACGAAAATGCTTCCAATAAAAACCGTTCACTGTTATTTATCTTGTCAAAAACATAGTCATACATCCGTCACTGATGCATATAGCATACAAAGAAACTAATGGTAATGCAGTGGCCGCAAGTTTCCATTCGTTACCGGATAACTAAACAAAAAGGTGACAGTTTATGATTTCGAGCCAGCCGAGATCATTTATTAAGGGGGCCATGATTGCAAACTCGCGTTATGAATCGCTTGGCAAAAAGCTACTCTGGGGTTGGTTTGTTCTGTAAAATGAGTCACATCAATTTGCTTCTCTGTGAATGCGTTTTGTCAGCTCTACGGATATATTTTAGAGCAAAGAAAATTCGATTATGATTTTCCCGTTACTTTATTTTAATTTCTTTTAATGAAAATTATGTAAACTCTTTTTTAGGAAAGAGTTATAAATTAATAAACAATCACATAATAAAAAATTTTATTATATATCTTTTATTTTTATAAAATAAAATTTCAAAAAGCAACGTATAGTTAAAAGCGAAAGATTTTACAGCAAAAAATAATAAAAATAGCTTAGTAGGCAGAAAAGTGGGATTGGGGTAAACAAATTCCTAAACATTTGAAAACTATACTGTCAGATCAATTGACAGGGCGCTGCTAAATTATGGAACAAATTTAATTTAATCAGAGAATAATATTACAATTAAAGAACTAAAATATGAAATAATTAATTCTAACGTATTACTTTTCAGCTCAACTAAATGCTCAAAATCTATCGTTGTCTTGGCAATAAGCAAAATGACGAGGACATTCTTCTTGGATATTATGAATAACTTCCGAAGTTTTAGTATTAGTATTAACCCCGTCTCTAATTCGGTCGTGTAACTCCTGTAGATTTTGTGGTCTATTTACATAAACCTTTGATTTTAAATAGCCCGATTAGAAAAAATCTAGAGATGTAATATCTGGAGATATTGGGGCCACTCTATTGGTCCTCATCTACCAATTCACCTATATGAAACTACTGATTTAAAAACTCGGAAACGTCACGTGCATAAAGTGGAGGTGAACTATCTTGCTGCAACCAGATACTATCAGCTGGTAAGTTAAGGTTGTTGGCGTTTGGAAACATATTGGCAAGCACTGGTATAATTTTTCTTCGCAGAAATTGCAGCTAACGTTCTCCTGGAAGAATTTCTTTAAAACAATATGAAGTAATAATTGTGTCAATAATTATTTCTGTCCAGAGATTGATTTTGTGATGGTGATGATTATAAATCACAGTATTTTCCACTGTACGATGTCACCGTATGACACTATATGCAGAACGGATAGTAGGAAATACCGGGTTGATTTCAGAGGTGGTAAATCGACAATTCATTGGATTGCAACCCCGAAACAAATTTTGAAAAAAACATTGAAACATTTGAATATGGCATTGATACTCATCACATATTTATAGACTACACAGCAGCCTACGACTCTGTGAATAGAAGAGAAATATTTAAAGCAATGAAAGAAATAGGAATACCAAATCAGTTGGTAAATTTAACAAAATTAACTCTCTGGTCTTAAAAACTCAACAATGGAACATGTTGTTATCCTTCAAATTTGTTGTACTCATCGTATTACAAATATCTCATATAAGAGACGGCTACCAAACAAACAAAACAGTGATTACCCCGATCAGAGTTGACACATTACTTTGGGTGTACATCACTTATTCTTCGGAAAAATTGCCGGTTTTTCGCATAACGACCGTTCGGTTTGACCAAATCTTTCAACCTCCTTTGTAACTACACTTACTGCACAATTAACTGCCACTACACACTACATTTCCATAAAAAAAGGAAGAAACAAAGAATAATACAAATTTGACGAACAATTTGGACCCACACTGTAGACCACTGCCTCTGACAGCGACCTAGGCGAGAGTGATCTAATAATCTTTTATAAACAAAACATATAAATAAAACATATAAACTGGAATATTTATTTGAAACGCAGAAAATCCTAAAAGCGGTTTCGATCAAAGAAAATACCAAGGAATTTGCGTCCGTGATATAAACAAACTTTAAAATGGTTTACATTAACTTCGGCGACGTAAAAAGAACGAAATACTATTTGGGTTTTAACTCGTATGATAGGAACAGAGAACGAATGAACATGGAAAAAATTCTTCGTTATTTTAATACATATATGAGGGGATTTCAATTTAATTCATATACGAGGGGATTTCAAATAGAAGCGACACAACGGTCCAAAAGCGTGTACCATTTTTGTATACGCATGCCCGATTCTGGTTGTGTAACTGTCAAAAACACGTGCTTATTCTTTAATTCTGGTTGTTTTCGATAGTCCGTAGGCGTCTATGGTAAATACTCGACACAACAAGTGCATTTGACCATTTATATAATTAATTTATAGTTAAAAGGTTATAGTTATAGTTTATAGTTATAGTTAAATATATAAGTTTATAGTTATAGTTTATAGTTAAAAGTTTAATTTATATTTAAAATGTCTGGATATATTTGTGCGATTCGCGGATGTTCATCTGTGACAGGAAAAGGAATAAGTTTATTTAGATTTCCTAAGAATAATAACAGGTAATTACTATTGCCTTGTAATTATTATTAGTTATTACATAATAGTATTGGTTTGACTTTCGAACAGTAAGCCGACGCCGACGTTTCTGTCCGAGCTATAAAAAATAAACTTTGGTCTGCCAAGAAATAGTTCAAAATGAAAACATTAAATTTGGTGTCAGTGCTATTTCTTTTATTGAAAGACGCAAGTCTCCGAAGGCTCAGGTCAAAAAATCAACAGATGGTGGCCCGGCGTCAGTGCGCTCGAAGACAACAATACGAATATAGTATTTTTAGGAAATAAAAATATATAGAGGGTTTTATACACGAGAATATTTTATTTAAGAGCGTAGGCGCAAAATTTCGGGCAAATGTTTTTTAAATGTATTCATTTTTTTCGAATCCTGAAAAAACTAATAAGTATTTTTGAAAAATTTAAACGCAGAATGAAAGACCACATTATTACTGAGGGCCTAAAGTCCCCGAAAACTTCTATAATGTTTATTTTAATGAGTTACAGGGGTGAAAAAAAAAGAGAAAATTTAGTGTGATTTTTAATTTCAAATATCTCATTCAAAAAAAAATTTGTTTATTCTAAGGGACTTTCAGCCCTCGGTAATAATGTTTTCTTTCATTCTGTGTTTAAATTTTTCAAAAATATTTGTTAGTTTTCTCAGGATCCCAAAAAATGTTAAAAAGCATTGGCTCGAAATTTTGCGCCTACGCTCTTAAACGAAACAAAGACATTACTAAAATGCTCAAACTAAAAATTGTTGGAAACATAATTAGACCGATAATTGGGAAATCTTAAAATTACAATAGAACAAGACTTCAAAATTGCAAAAACATGGTTGCAAATAGACAAACTTACATTAAATTATGAAACAACTAAATAGGTACTCATCTACTTTTTGCTATATACAAAAGTTGTCTGCCAATTTTTAATTCGTTAAATATAAATAAAAAAGATCAAATATATGGATCGAAGTACATAAAATATTTAGGAGTTTTAAATGGGAATTACAAATAAAAAATATTAAAACTTTATTTGTTGCATATCTCAATATTTAGTGACATTTTTGTGACTTAGTCAGGAGAAAACTGTAAATTTATTAAGATTAGATATTGACAAAAGTTAAATATTTCATAACTTACAATATACTTAGAATATACTAATACTCTTATAGTTGTAAGTAATAAAGTAATATTTATAAATACAGAAAAAGTTCTTTGTTTAAAATGTGTTCTGTTAAAAATTTGTAGTGCCAAAATGTGGATAGAAGCTTGCAGACGAGAAGATTTGTTATTCAAAATGGATTCACTTTATAATAATTATAGGATTTGTGAACTGCATTTTGAAGATAATATTATTGTAAAAGGAAATAAAAGAAAAACATTGGCGCATGACGCAGTACCTTCAATGATCTTTGTTATTTATATTTAACGAATTAAAAATTGGCAGACAACTTTTGTATAGGTATAGCAAAAAGTAGATGAGTACCTATTTAGTTTTTCATAATTTAATGTAAGTTTGTTTATTTGCAACCATGTTTTTGCAATTTTGAAGTCTTGTTCCGTTGTAATTTTAACATTTTTAGTAATTTCTTTGTTTCGCTTAAGAGCGTAGGCGCAAAATTTCGGGCCAATTCTTTTTAAATACAATCATTTTTTTCAAATCCTGAGAAAACTAACAAATATTTTTGAAAAATTTAAACACAGAATGAAAGATTACATTATTACCGAGGGCCGAAAGTCCCTTAGAATAAACAAAAAGTTTTTTTGAATGAGATATTTGAAATTAAAAATTACACTAAATTTTCTCTTTTTTTTTCACCCCTGTAACTTATTAAAATAAACATTATAGGTGTTTTCAGGGACTTTCGGCCCTCAGTAATAATGTAGTCTTTCATTCTGCGTTTAAATTTTTCAAAAATACTTATTAGTTTTTTCAGGATTCGAAAAAAATGAATGCATTTAAAAAACATTGGCCCGAAATTTTGCGCCTACTCTCTTAAGAATTTATATTGTGTGATATGCCCACTGACTATTAATTTTCTGGTTGGTAGCTGTCATTGGCGGCTTGGCCACGTAACTTTGAAGGACTGTCGCTTCTCTGTGTTCGGTTTTTCTCTGACATTATTAGCAACCAATACCGAATTAAGAACAAATGCTGAGGTCAAGCAGATATATAGATCGAGCGATATAGTCCAAGAGAATAATACCCAACGTCTAAGATGGGCTGGACATGTCCATAGGCTCCCTAATAACCGCCTTGCCAAGTTAAGATGGGAGGAAGTCCCCACAGAAAAAGGCCCTCAGGACGTCCACGAATGCGATGGAGAGACAGTATATGGTCAGATTTAAAAATACCGGGGCTACCCACTAACCCAACTATTATGGACGAATGTTCGAGATGGAAGCAAGTTGTGCAGTCAACCAAAACCCACCCCGGATTGTAGTGTTACGAGAAGAAGAAGAAGAAGGTATTAGAATACAAACAGAGTTACTTTATTTCAAGTTTCATTTGATTAATATAGTTAGGTCAGCAACTACCTATTTCTGAATTGCCTCTTTTTCCTTGTAACTATGTCCATTCATAGCAAAAGGCATCATTTGGTTTACATAGCTCATATATGGTAAAATCATACATGCATGCTTTAAGACTAATACATATAAATTACGTCACTCGAAGGTATTTGTAACACTGATTGCAAATCATAGGTACAACACATAAATGCCTTATGCTGCTGACATTTTTCCGTATCATATGCTTTCATGCTTTCGCATTCATACACTCTTCCTTCCGTATAATGTGTTGTATATAGTAATTTTCTAACAGTTGCTTCTCTGGGCCCACTTTTAAGGAATTATATTTAGTGCAAAGCTGACATTGAACTTTTTGGCTTATAGAACGACAATTTGTAATCGGTACAAAAATCCTCCTATAAGTAATTTCGCTTACATGTTTTAAATTTTCATTTAAACATTCTTGTTTATATAAATTGTACATATTCGTAATGTTAATTGGAGGGTCCTGTGAAGAAAATTCTGACTAAAGAAAAACCAAAAATAAAGCAAAGGTGGATGACTGATAAGATCCTTCTTCTCATGGATAATCGGAGAATAATGATAGGAAAAAACGAACAAAGGTATAAACAAATACAGAAAGAAATCAAAATAGAAATCAGAATAGCAAAAGAAGATTTTTGTAAAAGAAAATGTGAAGAAATAGAGCAATTGCAGACAAAACATGATATTTTTAATGTACATAAAAAAGTGAAAGAACTTGCAGGTACACAAAAACGTAAGCAGCCAAATACCCTGTATAATGTCAACGGAAACATAATAACAGAACTAGAAGAACAGTTGAAGACATGGAAAAACTATATTGAAGAACTCTTTGCAGATGATAGACAACAATCTGAGCTAAGTAACATACAAGGAGACGAAGGTCCAGAAATAACGGAAGAAGAAGTAATGTACGCACTAAAAAGAATGAAAAATGATAAAGCCCCAGGTCAAGATGAAATACCAACGGAAATCCTTAAACTAATAGAAAAAGACTCGATTCACATTTTAGTTAAACTTTTCAATAGCATTTATACATCAGGAAAAATACCACAAGAATGGCTTTTATCCACCTTTGTTACTATACCAAAAAAGATAAATGCCAAACAATGCAGTGATTACCGTACAATCAGTCTGATGAGCCATGTACTGAAAATATTTCTGAAAATTATACACTCTAGAGTACACAGAAAACTGGAAATGGACATCAATAATACCCAGTTTGGATTCCGAAATGGACTTGGAACAAGAGAGGCGTTGTTTGCACTGAACGTTATGTCTCAAAGATGTCTTGATATAAATCAAGATGTATTCATGTGTTTCATAGATTACAACAAGGCCTTTGATAAAGTGCGGCATGATCACCTAATCAGACTCTTGACAGAAAATAATTTAGATAAACGAGACATCCGACTAATAGCAAATATGTACTACAATCAGAAAGCAGTAGTGAGAGTAGAGAATAATATCACAGAAGAAATTGAAATAAAGCGAGGTGTGAGACAAGGGTGTATACTGTCACCAACCCTGTTTAATCTCTATTCCGAAGACGTAATGAATAGAACACTCTCTGAGCAATCCGTAGGTATTAAAATAAATGGTGTTAGATTAAACAATCTGAGATTTGCCGACGACACCGTTCTGATCGCAGAAACACTTGAAGAGCTACAGACATTGGTGAATAAGATAGCAGACTGCAGCGAAGAATATGGACTATCTTTGAACATAAAGAAAACTAACTTTATGGTAATATCGAAATCAACACAAAATGTCCAAAATTTATATTTACACAATGAAATTATCGATCGAGTTAGCAAATACAAATATTTAGGCACTTTTATAAATGAAGACAACGATAGCTCAGCAGAAATCAAAATAAGAATAGAAAAAGCCAGAAACATATTCACTAAAATGAAGAGAGTGTTCTGCGGAAGAGATTTGAGCCTTGAAATGAAACTTCGCCTGATGAGATGTTACGTACTTTCTGTGCTGTTCTACGGAATGGAGTCATAAACGTTGAAAAAGATTGATACCAAAAAATTAGAGGCATTTGAACTGTGGATGTATCGCAGAATCCTGAGAATATCATGGACCGAGAGAGTCACAAATGTCGAGGTCTTGAGAAGAATGAATAAAGAAAAGGAAGTCATACTTACGATCAAAAAACGAAAACTGCAATACTTGGGACACATTACAAGAGGCGAAAGATATGAACTGCTTCGAATAATTATGCAAGGGAAAATAGCAGGAAAAAGGTCCATAGGAAGAAGACGAAACTCCTGGCTAAAGAATCTACGGGAATGGTATAGCTGTAGCAGCAACGAATTGTTTCGGTCAGCAGTTTCGAAAATACGTATAGCCCTGATGATCGCCAACCTTCGGAACGAAGATGGCACTTGAAGAAGAATTGGAGGGTCAAGGTACAAACTTTTTTTTTCTTTTGCCTTTACAAGTTTGCCTTTATACACTCCCTCCCTTGCCTTTATACGCAGAAACAATCATATCTTGTTATCTCTTTTCTTGAACTCTCTGTTGAACACCCTTCTCCGTAAAGGTATATATTTCTGTTGTTCCAAGGATAAACTCTTTTTACTTCAAATATTTACTATGTCGAAAGTTGTGACAAAGTGATTTTCTAAGTTGGCAATTGGAACCGCCATTTTTCGCAGTTTGATAAATTTTCTGTTTTTTCTTTAAATGTCTTTTCCATTTTAAAGGTTTAGCTTTCTTCCATCGACCTCTTTTTTGTTTATATTCTGTATCTGTTAATTGTTTATTTACTTAATTTTCTTGCATACCCGCCTCAGTACTGGAGACATTTTCTTCAATACTCTTATTGTCTGATGAAGGTTCGTAATGTGGATCTTGAATTGAACATTCCGAGTCACAATCTTGTACACTTCAGGAATAGTCGTGATATCTAGTGAGCATTGGGGAAAAGTGAATACTGTGATAAACAGCAGAAATCGTTTAAAATACCTTAACGGTTTTTAGCTGTATTGCATTGCATCATTTTGTTAAATATATTCCTGCAATATTAGCTATGTGCTGATTTTTGTAGTAGCTTTTGCATTTTAGGTCCTTATTATTTTGCAGTGTAAATCTTTTAAATGAACATAAAGGATTTTTGCAGAAATTTTACAAAAAATATTAAAATTAAGATCCACTAAGCAAGTTAAAGTATTGTGCTTGTATAAAGGCGGGTACACATATGCGAGCAGAACTGTTCGCGAACCGTTTGTGAACGCTATATTCGTTAATTTGTACGACGGGACGAACCGCTTGCGAGCTGTTCGTTCGTTGCTCGTCAGGAACCACAGCCTGTCGGTTTTTGGGATGAACACAAACAATGTTAGCAGAACTATAAATTGTGTCTATAAATTGTTTCTGCTAAGTGTGCGATGAGATCATTCGGTTAAACAAAATTTCTGAACAGATAATCTAAACAAAATACCGAAATGTTTAGAATATCGAAGTAAATTAATTCTCGGTTTGTTATTAGATACTTAGGGTATTGGATAGTCTGAACATAAACATATTTTCAACGAACTCTTCGCGAACAGCTCACGAGCAGTTCGCAAACAGTTCGGCTCGCAAATGTGTACCCACCTTAAGATTGTGTTAAAGGTAGTTAGTATATTTTGGTCACATTTAGTATTAAAGTTTAGATAAGTGCTTTCACTAAACGGGTTTACCAGTCGATAATCTCTCTTTCTTTCTAATAGTCTCTATGAACAAACCCGAAAAATGACCAAACATAGACTTAACGGATTCTTGCAGTAATCCCACGACATGTTTTAAAATTGTCTATTTTATGACAAATAAGCACATAGAATGTAGTAAAAATTTTTGGAATTATCCAAAATATCGTAAACTTTTCTTAAACTATTATATTATTAAATAAAATTCCAATATGGACTTTTCTATAGAGTGTAGGCTTTTCAGTTACTTTGCAATTTGATACCTTTATAATGCACCGGTTGCACCGACACTGCCGCGGACCCTGGAGAATTGCCCATGTTGCTAGCGAGAGAGGATTATTCATCTCAATTTGAGGAAGTGATATCGATTCTTCATTGCTTGGTATACCATTACATTGTACAGCTGTAATACATTTTCAGACCACTACAAATAGAAAAAGGTCTTTGATTTATTATATACCTACTTTAGAATTGGCAAGAATTTAATGTCTACATTCTTTTAAAGCTGACAATTTGTGGCAAGTGGTTTAGAAAACTTTACAGGTTCATTTTCTCATGTGTTAAGAATAGCTACGTATTTAATAGAAGTTTTTATCGTTTTTTTACCTCAAAATTTAATGTAATAATCTTTAATCCAAATTAAAATGAGAAAAAACGAACACAATGATGCATACTAATAATATTTTAATTTTCAAAAAATTGACATGTTTTTGACAACACCGGCATCATCAGATAAAATATTTTAACCTTTTAACAGGCAACTTTTTTGGCGAAACAAAATTAAGGTTAAATATGGTATTTTAGTTGAAATGAACTAAGTACATATACTGAAGAAAATTTTGAATTACTTCTATATGGCAATCTGTCAAAAAACAGTGGTAAACCGTATTACCCGTATTTGTTTGCTACAAAAAAATTCTTTAGATTCACTGGTACTATAGGTTACAGTTACTGATGATATGATATAAAGCATTCAATACACAATGCCACTTCACATTTTGAACATTTGACTGAAGTTCTTTTCTGCCGTCTCACTTTGCTACACTGAGCACAACGCCGTTAAGTAGTTTTCGTCACCAAATGTGCCAAGTTGTCCGTTGCTGCCAGTATCAGTGGACGTCCCATTTTTTTCTTGGCAGAAAACTCTTTCATGAATTCGTCGGCCAACTTGCTTTGAAATTGAAGGTGACTGAGGGGCATTTTTTTCTATTTTTTTATTCCCAATGCATAAAAGGTGTAGGGATTACCCACACTTGTCTTAATCATATAATAAATGAACTTCCTCCACCACCTACGGCTCTTCCAACCTATGTTGTAGACCGCCATCCTTTGATCAAACCTATCCACACCAAAAATATTTTTGTTATAGTCAACTATAGACATCGGGCAAACATTATTCTCTTTGATACCTTTTGTATCAGTCTGAAGAACGTGTCCTTTATCGCCACCATTGTGAAAGTTGCTACATACTGTAACAGGTTTACTACCTCTGTCTTTCCATTTCACGACAGATACGTCACCATATATTGCGAAATCAGACTCACTCATTGCTAAAGTTTTGTCTGCAAGAAGTTCGCCCTTCAGGAAGTGCTTTCTGTTCTGCCTCATTGTTCCGCATCCAAACAGACCTCTGTCCAGGAGTTTTTTCATTATGGAAATTATCAAAGTATAAACAGAAGTCCTTGAATGCTACCATACTTTCATCTTTCATCATTCTGCTTGGTATGAAGCTTTTGCTCTAGATTTCATTAAGCCGTGTGATTAATAGGCGGATTTTGTACAGCCTATCATAACCTGCCTCACCACGTGGAAGCATTCCTGCATTGTCGTTCAAATGAATGAACCTTGAAATTTGCAAAAACCTTTCTATAGGAAACATTTTTGCAAATACGAGAGCTGTTGAAATTTGGGTCTCTTGACCAATATTTAGGAATAGCCGGCAATAAGTTAAAACCCATCATTATTATTAATTCTCCCGGAAAAGCACTTAGCTCCGCCACGGTAATGTTCAGAAGTACTCCTCTCTGACCGATATACAAATTACATTGATCTACAAACAACTGCAATGTTTCTGTAGACAACAGCAAACAAAAACTCCATTGACCTTTCCGAACCAACAACCTGCAATAATACAACAATTATTTGAAAATAAATTGAGTAAAATAAAATTTTACCTGCACATTTGGACTCATACCAACTACATACTGAAGTTCTGTATACGCTTGGAGAAATAAAGGTACTTTTGACCAATTTACAAAGTCCGATTGTCCACTGTCCGATTCCAAATGAGAACGTTCTAGTTGTCTAGGAGTTTCTGGCTTATAGGTGACATTAGTCACAGAGTCATCGGAGTCTAAGGATCATCCGCCAATTCTTCTTCCGACACTGACGATCCGGCACAGATTTCTGGGATGTCAATGGCTGAGGTTGGTTGATCGGTGATACTATTCTTAGACGTTTTGGAGGAAACAATTAAGCCATTGGCGTATGGAAAGAAAAATCGACACTTACAGCTGGTGACGAAATAAAAGAGCGCGTTCGCGGGGTTCCTGTTGATGAAGAGTTAATTCGCTCAAAATCATAATATTGTATTATAATTTTTACCTTTTATAAATCTAATTAAGAATTCCACATTTACACAAAAACATTTAATTTTCAAGGTACGCACAAAAACTGCTTATCGTTGATACCGTTAACATGTTATACCGCCAAATACAACAGAAACCATTCAGTGCAAATCACTTCGGAAACATTCAGTGTCTGGTAGCGATTGCTGTTTCGGGTAGACATATACACCTTATTACATTTGGTAGAATATCCTACCAGTGCCGCTTAAATGGTTAACCTATTTTAATGTACAAATCAATTTGTAAATCATGAACGTGTTGCTTGTGTAAGTTTATTTCAAAAGATAAAAGAAATAATAAATTAGACTTACTCACAATCAATTTAATTTAACTATCCAGACGGCCGGTTTCGCTTTCTACAATATGCAAAGCATCTTCAGGTCTCGATACAAAGTTAAATAAATGATGCCGGTACTCTATTAATTGATGGTTGAAAGAACATGGTTCAAACTATCCTGTATTGTTGATTGGAGAACTTAAGTCTGCTATTGTAATTGTTTGACAGTAAACGGGGAAGTTCTTGAGGAGACAGATTTTATCCAATGAAGTAGAGATAGGTGTAATGTGATTGTTTGTTTGATGAAAGTAATGTTCTATACCATGGAGTTATTTATTTATATTTATTCTAGAGATATATTTATGAAATGTGTGTTATTTATTGAGATTTTATTTTATGAAGGTGACAGTTTTAAGACAATGAATGAGATTAGATGTACAAATTTTGTGGGTGTGCAATTCTTTCAACTTGTAATTATCAAATTTCTTTGATTTAGTTCTATTGCAATATATGGCAAATGATTGTAAAGTCCAGTATTTAAAGTTATAATTAAAAATTAAAAATTAAGGACACTTTAAGACACACAGAAAACACACAGAAAAACACTTAACAAGAGGACGAAACAGACATTAAATTATAAAGAGAGGTGGGAGGAGAGGAGGAGTTTGAACCATGTTCTTTCAACCATCAATTAATAGAGTACCGGCATCATTTATTTAACTTTGTATCGAGACCTGAAGATGCTTTGCATATTGTAGAAAGCGAAACCGGTCGTCTGGATAGTTAAATTAAATTGATTGTGAGTAAGTCTAATTTATTATTTCTTTTACCTTTTTCAATTTATAAATCTTTCTTAATATTTTGCATGGTTCTTTATTAATCTAACTTCTTACTATTTAGACAGTTTCTATTCTCCACATACACTAAATCTTCGACCATTTCATAAATTTCATTCCTACGTAAATTCAACTGGTTTTTTATTAGGATCGTCTAATTTTTTGTATTTTAAATTTTTATGTCCCTTTCTAAATCTACATGTATACACATTTAATCTGTCAATAATACATTAAGACTTTCTGTTATCAGGTATTTAACTAAAGGTGAAAAACTGTCGCTCATATGAGTAATTCCTGTCTAGCGTGTTCAAATCGCGGGTGTAGGCTCTCTCTTGCGATTCAGATAAGAGAAAATCTACTAATAACTAGAGGCATCCCTTCAAATCGACCCCATGAGCGTAGATGCCGAAAGGGATGTGAACGTAACAAGAGTTTGAGCTGCGTTCTTCAAAAGTGCCCCTCAGCACACTGGCATCAAATTAAGATTAGAGCTTGTTACGTATTTTCGAAAATCAGCTGAAAAGAAAGGATAGATATGTGAAACAGAGTCCCGAATAAAATGTCAGGAAGGAACTCCTGACATTCCTGACCTAGTCGCGCAAGAGGGTGATCGAATACTTGTAGCAGACGTTGCGATCAGCTGGGAAGGTCCTGAACCTTTAAGTACGGCTGTCGTTAGTAAAACGGCGCTGTACACTGAGCCTCGATTCCTTCAGACCATGCAAACCCGATATCCAGGGAAAACTACACACAACGCAAAGGTCTAGGGGTATTTTTATAAATATACGTATTTTGTTTATCTGTAATCAACTTAGAAAAACTAATACAAAATTTGTAGTTTAAATTGTTATTTATTATGTCAAAAACCATTAATTGCAAAAAAAAACAGAAAATTGGAGCAAAAAAAATATATTGCAAATCACCCATGTTTTACATACCACCATAAAATGTCAAAAATACGAAATATAAACTTATAATAAGGTACGGCCATCACGTTAGTTTATCACAGCTCTACATCTACTGTTCATGCTCCGAATCACATTGTTAATGTCTGCTTGAGGTAGTTGTGTCCATTGTTCTCTCAGAAGCTCTTTTAATTGAAACTCATTGAAGATATTGCCCATATGTGGAGTAATTCTTCGTTGGAGCATGTCCCATACATGCTCAATGGGATTCAAGTCCGGTGATTGTGCTGACCACGGCAATACATCAATACCCTCGTTATCCAACCAGTTTGTTACAATATGCGCAACATGTGGTCGAGCGTTATCATGCATAAAGTAAAAATTTTTTCCAACAGCAGCAGCAAACTGGCGCACAACAGTTTCAAGAATAGTGTCCAAATATGGCTGACTTGTGAGAAAGCCACGTAAGAAAATGAGGTCAGTTCTTCCGTCAATCATGATTCCGCCCCATAGCATTAATGTACCACCTCTGTATGCATACACTTCTTGAATATGTCGTAATCGTTCTCCTTTTCGGGGTCGTCTCCAAACTCTTGTTCGACGAGAATCTGGATGAAATCCTTATCTAGACTCGTCACTAAACAAAACTGTGGTCCAGTCATTGTCAGTCCAATTCTGAGACTCTTGACATCAGGGTATTCTTGCAGCTCCATTGCCTCTAGATAGAGGTGGGCATCTCAGTGGTCGCCGACTACGAAGATTGGCTTCATGAAGACGATTCCTCACAGTACTGCTGCTAATTGTTACATTATGTGCAAGCTGTAATTCATTAACCAGCTCGGGTGCTGTGATTGTTGGTTGACTTCTGGCATTTAAAATTAAATATCGGTCATGAGCGACGGTTGTAGAGCGACCACGTCCTGGATGTTTCTCGGCTAGACTCCCAGTGTCTCTAAATCGACGCCACAAATGACACTTTGAGAGACACCCAGCTGGTCAGTAACTTGAGTTTGTCGCATACCAGCTTGAACAAGGCCCACGGCTCTATTCATCTTGTCCAACGTTAAATGTTGTCGTTGCATGGTAAATAGACAATATTTTTAACTCACCTATTAAGCAAGAATGCTATAAAGTGACTAAAATTAAAAATAAACAAAACATAAAAATGTCGATTTTTTTGTCCCTTATAAAAAACATTCTAAAACACGTACTACTATCAGTTTTTCAATTTTTTTTTAATAAGAAGTAAGTGTCTGTATCGACAATTATAGTACAAGCAAATTTATATGGTCATAAAATTTCTGTCATTTGTATTGTCAAATTATTAAAATATCCTTAGACTTTTGCGTTGTGTGTATTTGCATGGCACTTCTATTTATTAGAGCTCGCAGAACATGGTGTCAGTCATATTCTCGTATCCTGAGAATTCTTAATCTTTCACGGTTTGATATCCGCAGTTTTATTAGTAAGACTATTCAAGGTAGCATTTATATTCATAGTCATTGTATAAGGTCTTTTGTAAGGTTTTAAATGCATCTCCCATAAAAACAGATATATTGGCACTTGTTCAGATTCCCTTTCATCTATCCATTCGGTCAAAACAATTTTTACTTACCACACATTAGGTCAAAACATTCATGACATATACCAAAATCTCTCTGCTCACAATGTAACAGTCTCTCTCATATGGCTGTCTTCTCATACTGGAATTACTGGTAATGAAACAGCAGATCATTTGGCCAAAGAAGCTACTAACCACAGTACTGGGGTCACCCCAATTTAACCAGCTAATGATCTCAAACTCGTTTTCAAAAAGTCAGTTAGGATATAATGGTATACACACTTCAAAAATATTTCTCTTTTTCATTCTTTGATTTAATACCTCTGGAACCAATAACCTTTACATATTTACAAATTACAGTAAATTTCATTCCAAATATTATGCGGCAAACTTATTGCCCTTCACTAATTCGTGACCTATTTATGAAGTTGACTATTTTGCGAGTCAGTTCCTTCTTTGATACAAGCACACATAAAAGAAATTTGACTTGCATGTCAACTGTTGTTAATAATAAAGCAATTACTGCCGTATATTATGAGGGGAACTACCTGATTACTGATAAGTGGGGGAAATTTCTTTTGAAACAAAATTACATACTACACGGCAACATCCGCTTTGATGTTAAAATTATAGCGAGTGGTTTTATTACTTGCTTCCTACATATTATAGGTTATAACAGTTTGCAATTTTAAAGTTGTGCAGAAAGCGACAATTTACAAGCTATTTTAGCATAAAAAAAAACAAATACAATATTAGAAATGTATATCATACAGTGTAAAATGAATACTCCAGTTTTATTCTTCATTTTCATTGCAAGGTTTAGGCATTTGGTGCCTGTTGCCTGTTCGGGAATTACTGTACGTTATAAGATAATTTGTGTAAAAGATAATTTGGCATAAAAACTTTTAACAGTTGACTTAAGTCCTGATCCTTATGGACAACGAAAAATAAATACTAAAACAAAGATAAAGATTTTTTTTATTTTAGAAACATAGTCGCATCAACTAATTTTGTCAGGAATTGAGTTTATATATTGTTTTTTTCATTTTCTCTTGTAAATACTGGATAGATAGTGATATTTCTCAACATAAATGAATAAACAATTTAAAGCGAACATAAACCCGTTAATATTTCACTAAAGTAGGCAATCCATTTCTATTAGTGCGTTTCTAGAAACCCGACACCTTAAGCGACGGCTCTCCACCTCTCAATTCCTACCCATTAGTCGCCTCTTACGACATGCAGGGCCTTCTGACCTCGGCCGTATTCTTATCTCCGCGAGCCAAACGGAGGGAGCCTCGCGTCTAGGGTCTAGGGTGATGCCCAAGTATTTGCTGATGTTTGTAACAAAAGACAAATAACTTAAGGCTGGTTAGCGGAATGTACCGGAGAGTGACTACTTGACACTCAAAAGAGGATTCGGCCAATTTGCATGCCCTACAGAGACCGTAAAATGAATGACAAGGTAATCAAAAAAATAAATATATGAATAATGTAAATGAAAGTGATAAACTATGGAAATTGCTCTAAGATGTGATTGGGCGACAGGAAAGTATTAATATATACCTTTCAAGGTATCTTGTAAAGCTTTATACCCCTTTTGCTGAAATGGAAAGGAAAAAAGGTTTGAAATATTTAGTCTTCACAACAAATTTATTATCTATCAAAATATATACAGTAATTTAGATGCTACCCACCAACATTTATGTACAGTTAACCTAGTTACTTATTTACTAAAAGAAATTCCCTGGTTATACACAATTGATCCTTGATGATCTGAATTTACAAATAATAAAATATAAGAAAACATTTAATGACTCTACCTAAAAATTTACTTGTCTACTAGAGATCTAACTCTGTACTTAGGATGTCAATTAAATGTCCTAATATAGTAATAAGGACACTATCCTGACGGGATAGATGCCGAATGTTTAAATATATAATAATAAAATACCAATACCGAACTCTCTAAATAAATATGTACACATAAAACCGTACAACAGAGTTGACAGGGAGGATTTAAAACCTCAACCTGTAGTTGAGAATTAGTCCTTACATGTTATTTAGTATTATTTAAAAAAAAATGACGGGTCTTTATTATTAGATGAAATAATATGATTTAAAGTTAAAAAAAATATTATAAAAAAGATTATTAAATTTATGAATAAAACAAATTAACAGTGTTCCACACTCTAAACCAGGGAGGTCTTTCCGGCTAGTTCCCTGAAATTGTCCGGGAATAGTCTTATGGAGATCTGGATCTCTGAAGGAACAGCTAAGGGTGACGGGCAAAGGTGCAAATCCAATAGGGAACTACTCAATTCCTTTTTTATTCAAATAAACCCCAACAAAAATAAAAATGTAACAATAAAACACTGAAAACTTTGTTTTCAAAACTTCCACAAAATTTATTTTAAATTTTTATCACTACAGCTGTTTCGGCTAATTGCCTTTCTCAAGTGATCTGTTTTTGGCATGGGTTTACACTATATAGTCTCTAATGAAATAGGTTGAGGAGGGGAGAACTGTTTGTCTCAAGCTGGTCATTCAGAATTATATCTGTGTTTTTTAATTTGTTGATTTCCATAGATTCTAACAAAAATAGCTTAAGGCCTTTATTTTGAATGTGTAGAATTTTAAATTCGTCATTAAAAGAATGATTATGATCTAGAAGGTCTACGATCTATTTCATTAGAGACTATAAAGTGTAAACCCATGCCAAAAACAGATCACTTGAGAAAGGCAATTAGCCGAAACAGCTGTAGTGATAAGAATTTAAAATAAATTTTGTGAAAGTTTTGAAAACAAAGTTTTCAGTGTTTTATTGTTACATAAAATGAATTTCCATCAAGTAACGGTCGAATCCATCAATTATTCAAAATAAAAATACAGAATACTTGATTCCGGATTTTAACTTCTTTAGTAGGCTAAAAAGAACATTTGTGGTAGCGTTTCTTCTTACTATTGATAAAAAGTAGATTTTTTAGGTTTATTAACGTTGAAAGGTAGTACAAAAAGTTACTGAGTACTTGCTTGTGTGTAAGCAAAAGCCTTTTTTGTAAATAATGTGACCTTCGTATGGTTTGACAATATTTTATGTAAAATGGATTGACTAAATAGATAATTTTAACAAAAAGGATGCACTGTATGAGACAGAATACTTTTATAGATAGGAAAATAGGAAATTGGTATGGTTTTATATCTTTACTATATTTAAATCCAGAATATTTCGTAATGAAAAGATGAAAAGTGAGAAATGACAGATAGATATATCAACTATCAAAGGAAAAATGACAATATTATAGGAATCAAAATGGCTGATGGTTTTTATACTTTTTATTGATAATTGGATGCACTTACCGGCTCGGAGTGGCTATAAATCAAACTTTACACCCTACAAAAAAAACTTTTGTAAACCTTTTCCATCTTCTTTTTCTTCACCAAAAAAAAATTATTATTTTTTAAAACAAATTTAGCACTTCTCCAGCCGCCTACTTTTTAGTCTTAACTTCTCTTCCCCGAAGTTAAAACCAGAGTAAGTGCTAATTGCTAGTCGGATAAGCATGTCTGCCAAAATTGCCGCTTGGAGTCGCTGCTTAATACCAACTTAGAAATTACAAATTACTAAGAGATATCGACTAAATATTGATTTATAAATTTTATTTTAAGTGATGCAAGGATTCTTGAAATGACGGACTCGTTACATAAGGAACTTGGGTATCATTTATTCTAACTGGAAATTTTTATTTTTTTATTTGTAAAGTTAATGTGTGTAGATTTAGTCTCATTGAACTTTATTCGTCATTTTCTGGTAATCGTAATATTGCAGCTGGGTTCATGTTCAGTTCTTTCATTAATTTTTTGCATATTCTGTTTTATTCTCTATTTTTGACAAAAAAGTTTTTAACAAAACCAAGTATTGGTAATCCAGTAAAATAAGGCAAAAAAGGGGGCAAACCTCGGAATGAAAGATAATAAGCTGAAAATTTGCATACGTCTTTATTTTGATGGTATAAAACTTACCTCAAAAGTCTCATATAATCACTTGTCCGCGACTTAATATATTAAAGGTCAAAGGTCACGAAAATGAGTTTTCTGCAAATATTTCGTTTCCCTTACACTTTATGACATTTAAGGTAATAAAAAAAATTGTAGAATGGAAAATTCTCTTCAATTTTTGTTTGAAGTACTTTTATGTACCTTCAACCCTTCTTAAGATAGAGCGCAAAGAGTGGGGGACCGCTTAACTGTGTATACGGTAACGCGAAGTCAGCCAGTAGGATTCAATAAATAATAAGTTATATAGTTAGTTATTCACTTAAAATACTATTATTATCATTAAATTTTTATTATCTATTTTTAAATAAACTATATTTATAGATATTAATTATAAAATATATATTTTTTATATAATATTTATTTTATTTTTAACAAACATACAATATTAAATAAAATACTTTTCGTCCATATTACTACGAATATTATATCTCGAAATACAAATCTCTTGTATGGCGGTTGCTGTTTTTGCGAAGCTGTAGCAGATGCTCCTTTGTTATATGTGACCTAACCGGCTTTTTTTTAATATGACTTTCTACACATTGTGGCGAATGAGTTTGGGACTTCTATGTATATACGCACAATAGCGGTGGATGGATATTTCACTTGATGATGGGAATGGTAGGGTAGAGCTATTTCTCTGCGTTAGTATTTCTTTACCGAAAAAAATTTATTTTATCGTTCAGTTGAAAACGATATCTTAGCATCGACAGACGTATAATTTTAAGTGAATATTTTTAATTGCAATGGCTGATTTGTGTTTTATTTGTAACAAGTTAATATCAGAAGGTGTCTCTGTGAGTGTTGTGCGTGGCTTACAAACATTAAAAACTGCAAGTATTGAAAGAAATGACGGTCATATAAATTATTTAAATACTACAACATATATTATCGATGGTGGATTTCTTTTGCACCGCGTTGTATGGAATAAAGATGACACTTTCTGTAATATTTTACATAAATACGTCAGATATTTACAAACACATTATGGCTCAAGTATCGTTGTTGTATTTGATCGTTACTCAGACTACACTAAGAACATTAAAGCAATGGAACAACTAAGAAGAACTGCCGGTATTTCAAAATCTTACGAACTCCGTTTTAATGAAACAATGAATGTGCCTATCAGCCAAGAACAATTTTTATCGAACACATCTAATAAAAAAATCTTTATAGACATGCTTATCGACAAATTAAAAGCTGTTAATATCACTACAAAACAAGCCAGAGATGATGCTGCTGTTCTCATTGTAGAAACAGCTATTGTAGCGTCTGAACATGTAGGAAAAACTTCCGTCATTGTAGGAAAAAATATTGATTTGCTAGTTATCTTGATAGAACGAGCTCAATCACATTAACAAGAAATTTTTTTTTAAAAAATTGGTAAGGGTAATGCGGAGACAAAATTATATTCATCGAAAAGTTTTGATAAATACCCTCATTCTAAGAAACACATCTTATTTTTACACGCGTTTAGTGGATGTGATATGACTTCTGCGATTTATAGGAAAGGTAAAATATCGTTTATTAAAATGTTCGGAAAAAATCACCATTTACATCAGTCACCTCAACTATTTCAACAAAAAACTGCTCTGTACAAGAATTATTTGAAAATGGAGTACGTATTTTCCTAGCAGCGTATAATGCTCCAACATCAGAAGACGATATAGACTTTTTTCGATACACCCAGTTCATCAAATCAACAAGACTCAACAAACCAGTGCAGTTATCAAGTCTTCCACCTTCATATCATTCGTGTCTATTATCAGACCCAAATTTGGTTGGGAAATGATTTAGAACCCCAAGAATTCGGCTGGGTAATGTAAAATGAATTTCTGGAACCAATAACAACATTATTAGCGCCAGCACCAGAAGAACTGCTGAATACAATATTTTGCAATTGCAAGAAAGGTTGTGGTTCTAATTACGGATGCAGGAAATCATAATTGCAATGTACTTTAATTTGTGGGCACTGTAATGGACAATCATGTCTAAACGCTTCATCAACTTCAGATGATTTCAATGAAGAAAGTGAATATGCACCTGATATTCTTGAATATTTTTATTCTGATACTTTAATAAACGAGAATGATGATGATGAATCCGATATTGAGCAGTCAGAGGAAGAAGAAGAAGAAGAAGAAGAAGAAGAAGAAGACGATGAAGAAGAAAATTAATACAAAAATATTAACCATACATAATAAAAGAATATATTTTATATTTGTAATATTAATAAATCGATTATTGGATTAATAAATAAATATATAATTTAAAAAAATAATAAATATGATTTTTTCAGTACTTAATTAAATATAAAAATGATTATTGTTGAATTCTGCACTTGATCTTAATTTATCGTATATACAGCTGTTAAAAATATCATTAAAGTTCATTTTAAATATTTCATTTAATATTGTATGTTTGTTAAAAATAAAATAAATATTATATAAAAAACATATATTTTATAATTAATATCTATAAATATAGTTTATTAAATAATAAATAATAAAAATTTAATGATAATAATAGTATTTTAAGTAAATAATTAACTACATAACTTATTATTTATTGAATCCTACTGGCTGACTTCGCGTTACCGTATACACAGTTAAGCGGTCCCCCACTCTTTGCGCTCTATCTTAAGAAGGGTTGAAGGTACATAAAAGTACTTGAGACAAAAATTGAAGACAATTTTCCATTCTACAATTTTTCTTACCACCTTAAATGTCATAAAGTGTAAGGGAAACGAGATATTTGCAGAAAACTCATTTTCGTGACCTTTGACCTTAAATATCTTAAGTCGCGGACACGTGATTATATGAGAGACTTTTGAGGTAAGTTTTATACCATCAAAATATAGACGTATGCAAATTTTCAGCTTATTATCTTTTATTCCGAGGTTGCATCCTTATTTTACCGGACTATTGGATTAAAATCCTAAAAGTGCCAGAAGTGGCAATAACGGCGGAACGTTAACGCACATTTTATGTTTTTATATTTTAATAATAATAATATTACATGCGGTAGTGTCTAAACTATTGATTTTTTAATTAAAAACAAATCCATTAGCGCAATGCAATTTTACGCCCTCATAATATAACATTGTCGCCGGTGCTCTGTATAGTACATAAATTTTTATTTTATGATGGATATTAAAGGTATAACTTTCGGCAGTTATGGAATATATGATGTAGATAAACAGAAGAGCTGATGAAAATATTACGTTTTATATTTATATCAGTATTTGTCGTAAAGCTTAAATATTATTAATCGTAAAATATCGTTATGTGCAAAATAATCATATTTACTTTAGGTACGTATTTACTATTAACAGTCTTTTGATGCTAACATTTTTATTAGTTTTTTTTTCTGAAGTTTACAATATAAAAAGTGCTGCTTGAATGAAATAATTATTGTTAGCGCCTTTTTTATCTAGTGTTTTCTAATGACCTCTAAGAGGAGGCGGTGTTTAGATTTCTCGACTCTTAAACAAATTTATCCGATTCTTTCGGTTTTTGGTTAATCATTTAATTTTTCTCAAGATTTTCACCTCTTGTTGCACATTTGGAATATTTGTTATATCTGTATTTTTCTGGGTCTTTTCTTCCTTCTACTTCTTGTAATTATTACTTCGTATATCGTTTTCCCCATACGAGTGTCATCCATTATGTTTTGTCTTCTTCTAAATGTGCCTATCTTTTATACTCCAGTCACTGTGGAGGAAAAGAGGTCAATACCTCTAAATTTTTTATAACTGAATCGATTTTACTAATAATTTGGAATTAGGCTTATCTTACCTCCCTCTTCAAAAGTTATATATGCGCTAGGTGAGCTTTTTATTTTTAAGGGGTGAAATCACCCCTTATTGAAAATAATGAAAAAAATTTATATTAAAGCATTTTATGGATTTAAATCGTGTTAAATTAGGTAATTGAAATATTGTCAATTATAATAATGGATATTGTGTACATTCTCAACCCTTAAATAATCTTTAAAACCACCCCTTTTAATAAAAATAATTGTAAAAAATCGTTTAAAAGGTTCAAACGCTTTTGTAGTGCATTTATATCATCTACAATGTAATTCTCTACTTATATAAAATAATTTTGGTTAATTGCAACACTTCAACTCTTAAAAACTACCCCCTATGTCAAAATATATAAAAAAATCTTTTTAAACAACTTCAAAAGTTTTTAATGTACATCTATATTCAAAAATTCCTTTCTTATCAATAAAATATTTTTTGATTAGTTGCTTATTTTCAACCCTTAAAAACTACCTCTATGCTCACGAAAAAATTCCCCTTTAAAAAATTCAGTATACTCATGATGTTTTTATTGTAAAAAATTATGCATGGAAATAATTTACATTAGAAAGTATACAAAATATATTTACAAAAATAAAAATTATTTACAATATATCAATATATTCATTGTCTGAAACGTCATTCTCGTCGTGTTCTAACTCCACCTCTTCGTCTATTGCAGGACAGTTTTGACAATTGTCGCCAGAGCATGTTCCACACGTAGCATTGCAAAATAGACCCAGTCTACGACAGCCACACGCTGAGCCGCAACCATTTTTGCAATTGCAAAAAATCATTTTCAATAGTTCTTCTGGTGCAGGTGACCATTTCATTTTTATTGGTTGTAAAATATCATCACTCTTGAACCATCCCCAATCCGTTATATCAATCTCTTTGTTTCCAAGCCATATCTGAGTTTGTAAATAAACTCTTTTGATATGCTCATCCAGGGCACTTACAGTTGGTACAAGAGATGATAAGTAAACTGCACTATTTTTAGTTGTGGCTTTAATAAAGGATTCGTATCGCATTTGTTCAAGTAATGATGAGTAATCTTCGACCTCATTCATTTTGTTCATGTGGGTATCTTTGGCAAGGCCATACAGCAAAATTGTACAGTATTTCCCAGCTTCTAAAATGTCTTCGAGATCTGAAGGACAACTTCAAAGGAGTGTCGCTTCTCTGTGTTCGTTAGTTCTCTGAAGCAGATGTTCAGTTGTTTAGAGGTGCCTATAAATATTATATACATAACATATATATATATATATATATATATATATATATATATATATAAATATATGTATGTATGTATTATATACATATTTGTGTGAGTGTTAGTGTGTCTGTTACCAGTTTTTCGAATATACTTGAATAAAGCAGTTATATGTACAGAAAAAATGATGCTCCAAAATATAAACAACATGCTCCAAAATTTTTTTAGGATAACTCCGTTAATTTTTAAGCTACAGTGTCCATTAAAAAAATATTTTGAAGGTAATTTCAAAAGCTACAATACTAAGTAGATTAAAATATGTTAAAATTCTTTCTTTTTAAATAGTAAAGGGCCAAAGTGCTGATTACAGGTGTGTCAGCCGTTGTATCTCAAACTTCAATTGGCTATATCTCTATTATTGTTTGAGCTACAACAAAAATAAAAAAATCTAAATTTTTCTTAAGAAATAAACTACATTTAGGTATAGAACCATTTTTCACGTATCTCTTATAGTTTTAGATTTATTTTGAAAAAATGTAAATTTTTATATAATTAAAAAAAAAAAAAGATTTTTTAATTTAAACATGATTTTTTCAAAAAATACGCATTTTAAACAGGCTAAACTTTTAAAACTTATAAATAACACCAAAAAAATGGATTGTAGAAGATATACGTTTAATTTCAATTCTGATCGAAATAGTGTTACTTATACTGCTCGTTCCTTTTTTTAAACGCTAGAGTAATTCAAATTCTTTCCTTCGTATTTCGCTTTGTTTTAATCAAAGTGGCTTTTAACATAGCTCCTTTTAAAGGTTTTTTCTAGCTCTTTAAAAAGTGTTGTATGTGTACGTGTTATTTCTTCATATTTGGAAGTAGTTTGTTTGAGGGTCGCTTTGTAACATAGTTGAGGCCTGTTTTAAAAACAAGAAATTTATGTTATGGACGTAAGAAGGGTCGCCCACACATATTAGATTTAGGTCAAGAGGGGAATTTATTTTGGTTGAATTTGTAAAATCTAACGCATAAGGAGTCGAGCAGGAGATCTTAGAGAAGATAGATGTTTGGGCAATTTTGAATCGGGAGTCGATTCATTTTTTTTGTGTAATGTTTTAAGACTGGTTAAGGTGATAATACTCTTTGCATAATGGCAGTTTGGAACAGAGTAATCACCATAAGATTTGTGCAGTACACCGGAACAGAAGAAATTTTGGAAAATGATTTTATAGGATGTCCCACCAGATTTGTTGTCGTTTGCCTGCTTGATCCAGCCCCATTTACGTCTTAGATCGTCGTTCCTGAAGTATGGAAATGGTTTCCTTTGTTCCTGTGGAGAATATGTCCGGTTAGTTTCAATCCCAGAGATGTAGCAAGTTTCCTTTTTTAGTGAAGTTAGTGAATCAAGGTAACATTTAACATATTAGTTTTAAAGTAAAGACAGACATGTTTTTTTACTAAAACAATAATTGCTTTCATTTAAATTTAAAAGGATTTGTAATAAATAATAAATTGTAAATTTTAACTTAGCTGTCATTTTAATTGTTTTTTTTTTTAATTTAATGTTAACATATGACAGCTAGCTTTATTATTTTTTCGATATTTATTTGTTTTGTTTGTTTTAAAAAAAGGTTAATCTCTGTGCGGTAACATTTGTAAGTTTTTGTAGTATCTTCAACCTCTGGAGTTTGTAAACAGGCAACACACGTAAGTTTTTTTTGTAATTTTGTATTTTGCAACTTTTAATAATTTTTGTGCCATTTGTATTTTTGATAACTGTTTGTTTGAGATAAAAATAAACGTTTGATTTGTTTCTCTGGTCCAGTTGTTTGTATTTATTTTAGAAATCTCCTAACCCTTTATGTATTTTTTATTTTAGGTATATTTTTCCTAAATGCAGCAAGTTTAGGATTCTTGGAAGCGGCGTCCTTTCCTTAAAATAACTAGAAGCCCTTTCTTGTTGTAATAATTGTCCAGTTGTCCAGGAAATTTACGTAAGTAACCCCTTTGTTTCATATTTTGGTAGCTACTCCAATCTGACACCCTTGTCGTTCACTTATCCACGACCCCAGCTCTCCAACAACCCCCTGAGTGCCGTTCGCATAAGTAACGATTGTTTTTCTTGCTCTATCTTCGCCCCCATAGTTTCTGTCTCCAATTTTTTACCCCTATAATCTTACCCGGAGGTAGGCAAATAATTTCGTTACAAATTCAGAACCCCTTTGTTTTGGAAACTACACCGGCACTACATTTGTTTTTTATATTATTTTAATATAATATTTCATGTTATAATTTGAACTCTCATTAGCTTATTTCTATTAAATTTTTTTATTCCAACTATTTTTCTGAGGTACTTTATCTCTGTTGAATGTACTTTATAATATCAGTGATGAGTGATCGTGAGAGTAAACGTGGCATACAGTTTCTGGAAGGTGTTTTAGAAAAATATTGCAGAATAGAAAGATAGAGGTTATGTCCGTTATAAGCTTCTCTCGTAAACCTCACCTAGAGAGTTGTGAAGTACTCAGCACTAGGTGCTGACAAGGAATCCTACCGACCTTTATTCTCACACATATGTACACACGTACATATAATTGGTAGGATTCTGTGCGTATGTAGTGATAATAAATTATAATAAATTTGTGGAAGTGTTGAAAATTAAAAGTTTTCAGAGTTTTATTGTTAGATAAGACAAACTCTATTAAGTATCGGTCGAATCCATCACTTATTTAAAAAACATTTTCTTAAACTACATTTTATTATTAGTGCAATTACTGTATATTTAAAATACCATTTCTTTGGTATAAAGCGTCACTTAATATAAGAAAATAGCAAAATATCAGTAAAAATATTAAAAATGTATTAGCAGTAAAGAAACACAAGCACAGTACATACAGTATAATTTTTAATATATTGTGCAGGGTAGATTCTTTAACATTCCCGAAGCTTCCCGTACATTGCACCCGGCTAAATGATTTGCTGTAAAGCAGAATAATGAACTTTCCAATTATCTATTAATTACTGTCTTTGTTATGACAGGAACCAAATTATTGGAAGATTGATCCACAAAGATTAATTTCCGTGTGATGAGGAAGTCTGTTAATAGTGTGCTGATTAGACTTGACCTCAAACTCACTAATAAGATTTATATACTTAATGGATAAATATATGCATACTAATAAATGATAATAAAAGGATTTATTTACATATTTTACAATTATAGTATATTAAGGGATGCCACAAAATAACAGGGAGTCAAATTTTGTCGAAGATAAATCTTTCAAAACGAAGATTTGGAGAAATTTCGAAACTTATAGCATAGCATAAGAAAGGATACAAGATTGGTACAGAACCAATGTACTATTATAGCGTCGTTTAAATTCTAAAATGAAGTTCAAAACAGTAGATTCTTAGAGATTGCAAATATATTAAAAGTCTATTAGAAAAATCGAAATATTATTTTAAATATTAGTTTAATAAATACACAATGTTACGGGAAGCCAGGAGACTCGTTGGAACGATAATAAGTCGAGAGATCTTGGAGATGGATGCATTTGAGAGGTAATTTGAATGGACATATTGGGAGCGAAAGAGCAAGAATAGAAAGAGTTCATGCAGGTTTGAAGACGAGAATAAGAAATGATGAAGGAAACAGTGTGATTTTGTTTGCAGTGTCATGGGATTTGGCTGTCAATAATACGTTCTTTATAAAGACTGAAGACCAGTGTATTACCTCTAGTAGCGATGGATAGGCCAGATATATTTTGTGCTGTTTAGAAGAAGTCAGCTTTAAGAGGAAACCAATTGTAAAGTAGTAAAAGGTAAGTATGTAGCTGGTCAACACTGACCGGTGATACTGGATACAGAGATAAAGGTGGAGCGGAAATGAAAGCAAGTAGGACACCAGAAAGTAAAGTGGTGGAAGTTAACGGATAATAATTTGGCAATAGACTTTAAGAGTAGAGATGTGAAGTGGTGGGAAGCCAACAGTTAAGTTGTGGTGTGAGTAGGAGAAGCTTCTACAGACAAAGAAACTGGCTGGTGGAATGATGAAGTACAACAGAAGGTTACTGAAAAGAAAGAGGCTAGAAAGATGTGTGATATGTCTAAAATAAAGAGTTAAGTAAAGCATAATGTAGCTACTGCTAAGAAAAGATCGTCTGCATAGCTGTATAAAGAGTTAAAAACATCCGAGGAAATAAAAGCTTTTACAGCATTGCTAAAGCATGGGACAAGTTATCAAAGGATTTTACCCACATACGGCAGATTAAAAGCGCGGGATAAAGAGTGTTAACAACCAATGTTGAAATGAAGCAAAGACGGTATAAGTACTTTGAAAAGTTGCTAAATGAAGAACACCAGAGGAGAGACAAAGGATGCTGTATCCCAAATAATAATGTTGTACCGGGTATAACGAGATTCGAAATTGTTGAGGCGTTAAATAGGATGTAAGGCAATAGGACCTGATGGATTACTTGTAGGGGTTTGGAAGGCTTTGGGGGTTGATATTTTGTGGAAAATTATGAATAGGATATATGAAGAAGAAATGCGTAGGAACTAGGGAGGGATAAAGTTATTGAGAGAAAGAACTGTAGAGCAAAAGTTAAGGGAAGACTCATCGATAGGAGAAAAACAGTTTGGGTTTATGCCAGGAAGGAGGAAACGGATGCCTTGTTTGCTTTGAGATAGTTGATAGACGAATACAGAGCGAGAATAACAAAGAGCTAGATTTAATATTTATAGATCTCGAGAAGGCATACGACACAGTTCCTAGACAAGAACTATAAAGATGTATGAGAGGGAAATTAGTTTCTGAGAAGTACGTAAGGCTCGAGAAGGATATGAATAAGGGAGCGTATACCATAGCAAGGACTGCTGTCAGATTGACCGAAAGTTTTCCAGTGACAATTGGTTTCCATCAGGGCTCGGCACTGAGTCTTTACCTGTTTAATCTTATTATGGATATACTGGCAGAGAAAGTAATGGAGGAGGCTCCTCGGTCACTACTCTTTTTTAATGATATCGTGTTAGTAGAGTAGAGCAAAGAAATGTTGAAGGCTGAAAATAAAGATATACAAGAGTAGGGTAAGACCTTCGTTGGTGTACGGCGGTGAAGTGTAACCTGAAAAGAAGATTCAGAAAAAGAAGATAAACGTAGCTGAAATAAAAGTGTTATGGTGGATGTTGGGTAAAACTAGAAAAGACAAAATTAGAAACGACTTGATTGGGAAAGAGCCGGGGTGTAACTACAGTCTCAAAAATGATTTAAAAACAAAGACTGCAATGGTTTGGTCATGTCAGATGTAGGGATGATAGGGGATGTAGAGATAGATAACGCTATTAGAAGTTGATGCCAGAAGACTTAAAAGAGAAAGTTTTAGGTGAAGAAGACCCGATGGACAACAATAAGTGGCGATAAAGAGTAGGGAACAGCGACATCTGAAAAGGGAAAAGGTAAGGATGAAAAAGAAGAACGCTAAGACTGGTCAAAACTTTATTGATTCAATATCAGTCACCAAAAAGGAAAACTGGCTAAGATCAATTGAGAATTTATTATCAGCAAACAAAACTACATACAGGATGCCGATATTAGAAATAGGACTCAACAAAGTGGGAAAAGTAGTTTATCTCGACAACGTTATCAAAAAGAAATAGGATCCAATGATAAAAACTAAAAACAAAATAGAACGGGCTCGAGCAACGTTTGTAAAAATGAGAATGCTTAAATGCTTGAATTTCAGATATAAGTTTACAGATCCTCTACATGACCCTTTATATGAGATACCTGAACTTTTGAATCTGTTCATACAGAGTAAGATCCAAGGTAACAGTGGTTCTGATAGAGGACGAGCACCATGACTTAAAAAACTTGGACCATGGAACGAAAATCTGAATATATCATTATTTAGAGCTACTATTAACCAAGCTCTAATGGCAAATATCTATCGATATAAAAGGTTATGATGACAGGGCACGTTTTTCCAGTAAACTAACGACGCCATCTAGAAAAGAAATCTGAACTACCAACATTTGACATTTTAATCATATTTTGTTCTTAAAATTATAAGTTTAATTGATATCACTGTATTAATCACATACTAATATAATTAACCCAGATAATCCTGACATAAGAAATAGTATTAAAACTGCAATTTTTTGTTATTAATATGTTTTATTTGAAACACTTGAATACATTACTGTAATAATATTGAAAAAAATCGCAATGTACACAAAAAAAAATTAGCGTCCTACATCTAGGACGTCAGGATCAAGCACTACCATTTGTGTGGTAACTCACAAAGCAGCGTACATGGATACCAACATCACATTTTTGACATCTTGTAGTTGTTTTTTATGGCAGTAGCGACATCTAGTTTGTTTTTCTTGATCAATCACATAATGATGCATTCCATCGAAACGAGAATCGGCATTTTCTCTTCGACTTGGCCGTCCACAAGAAGATGAAGTCGCTTTTGTATAAAGCTGAAGAAGTGAAGTTGCAATGCGTCGTCGAAAAGCTAATTGATCCAAAGTGCCCTGATTGCTTCGATGTAGTTGCCAAACATTCTGTATAGCCAAATCGATACAGTGAGTAAACAAACAGAAGTACCACTTTTTTCCTCTAATACCAGTTCTATATAAACTTACGTTTTGATCGCATCGATCTACGCCGCCCATATTTCGATTATATAATTTTACCATAAATGGTTGAGGAACAAGTATCGTTTTTTTTTCTTGTCGCGAATATCGCTTTATTTGATGAATAGGATTCGTACCAACTGCGTTCGAGCAGAGCGATACAACACTATTATCGTGTCAGCTGACAATTGTCAATTTCTTATTACCGTCAAACTTAGCATCGTACGAACCTCTTTTGTCTTTTTGTAACTCCTTTGCCGATTTCAGCGGATTTTTTGGTATTCTGTTACTTCTTATGGTTCCTGTTCCTCTGATATTTTTTTCTGTCAGCATTTCAAATAAAGGCATTGTACTAAAAAAATTATCAAAAAATAAATGAAATTTTTTCAGCTCCCACTTTGATCTAAGAATGTCAACATAACTGAGTACCACACCTACACCGACACCAAAATCCTTGTATTTAGGCGATACGTGTGTTGATGCTCCCTGGTATGGCTCAAACCACGTTACGTACCCATTTTTGTTACATCCAACCCAAAGTTTATATCCCCATCTTATCGGTTTACCCTTTATAAACTGTTTACAGCCGTGACGCCCGAAATAAGGAACCATGGCTTCATCAACACTGTGGTTCTCTTCTAAAACTGCATGTTTTAAAAAATTTTGATTTAGTAACCTAAAGAGAGATCTAACTTTACTGAATTTATCAGAATGATCCAAATTATTATTATAAGCTATATGCAGAACGCTCATTATAAAATCAAACCTATCCCTAGCAAGTGCCCCAGAAACTAAGGAATTACAGACGTCTCTATCCTTTTCCCAATACATCTTCTTCCTTGGGTATTGAGCATAACCACTAAGAATAAGAATTCCTACGAATGCTTTGATTTCTTCGATACATATAGGCTTATTTTTCTTATTTTTCATACTTGCATATCTATTGGATTCGACAACCAGTAAATCAAAAATTTCTTCATCGAACAACTTCATGAACCAGTCTATGGGAGTATCTTCTGTATCAATATTGAGATCATTATCCTTTGACCAATCAAGTATTTCTGCTTCCTCTGAGGTGGTTGCTACTTCAGACCAGTGGTATTGCATCCTACATGTAGAACGGTCAAATTTATCACCACCTGGCAGCCAACTGGCAAACATTTTGGATAAAATTATTTCACGATTTGGAAAAATGAACACTTATATACAAATAACATCATAAAAAAGTATATTTTATCAAAAGTTTAATATTCATTTCCTACCTTGCAAATCTGATTCTATGCTCAGCCATATTTTACGTTTTTTACAACCGCACCACAAGTAGACGTTTCAAGCGACAGGAACAAACTAAACAACAATGGGACGATTTGTCCTTGACTAACATTTTGTGATAGACGGCGTTATCAAATTTAAACAGGGCCGTGTTCAAAAATTATTGAAATTAGCGTCCTACATATAGAACGTCAGGGTTATTAGGGTTAATAATTAATTTTAATAATATTTATAAGGTAAAATCGAGTACAAAATAATATAAATCTTTATGTTAGTTTAGATTTAAAATCCTAACAAAAGAAAGCAATCTGAACTACTGACATTTCAACTTATGAGTCAATCATATTTTGTTTTTGAATCTGAACAGATAAACTGACAGATATAATAAATTAAAATTATATGGCAAATAAAATATAAAATATTTATTTGCCAAATAAAGTACAGAAAAAACGTTATCTGAAAAATAAATTGTGTTTATTGAAGTTCGTTATTATGTTCTAGGTTATCGCGAAATCAAAAATATAACCTAAATATTGTTGTTTAGTGTAGGTTACAGACATGGATATTAAAAGATTTAATAAAATCGGAGAGTATGATCACTATGATGTTTAATGTTTATAAACTTAGTACTATAATGTAATATTTGATGCAGAATTAAACATTTTAATTTTTGAAATGATAAAGAAGAAAATTTTAAAATGCCTTAAAACAATCGAAGGTATATAGTTGCTAATCGATATTTCTTATAAATATTTTATATATAGAACGACACTGAAAATTTAGGAAAATCTTTCGGGTTTGGTATTCCATTATCTAATAGTTCACGCTCTCCGCATCGACTATAACCCACGGATGTGAAGCTACTAAAAACATAGTTAACTCCATAGTGTTCGCGAACTGTATGGGAGACCAAGCGGGTAATTTTCCTTTGCAATGCCCCGGAAGCTATCGACCTCCATACGTTCTGATTTTAGGTACTTTCTGGAAAGCTCTTATTTTAAATTGACTTCAGTCTGGATGACTAACGCTTGTTAACTTGAATTTTATTAAAAAGCTTTTGATGCTTGAGATCGTCCTCTCGACGCATAACCGTTTCATTGCATAATAAAATGAACAATTTTACAGTTTTTAATTAAATAACTACTTTTATTTTTTATTTTTATTATCATTTAATTATTTTTAACAGGTTTTAGTTTCATTTTAGCTTCAGTTATTAACACGTTGCCTGCTTAACTCGGCATCTGACAGGTGAAATTTTGTAACGCTGTTCGACACGTGAAACAAAGAGGTTCTGAGAAGGATGAATAAAAAAATCTATCTAGCTATCTATACAGCCCTTGCTGTCCAATTTTGGACATAGGCCTCCTCTTTCTTCTTCCACGTCTCTCTATTGTAGGTAGTTTGTATCCACTTAGGGCCTACGTGTTTCTTCAAGTCATCTGAATATCGCATTTGTTGCCTTCCTCTTTTTTGTTTGTAACTATATGCTCTCGAGTGTATAATCATCTTATTCCATCTGTCGTCTTTCTGCCTTATGGTATGTCCAGCGAACTTCCACTTAAGTTTTGCTATCTGCGTTAATACATCGGTCACTTTTGTTTTGTTGCGGATCCAAGTATTTCTTTTCTTGGACTATACCCCATGTAGGGTATAGTCCCCCATCGGGCGCGTCCCCGGGTGGCGGATAGGGGAATGCCTCCCAGATATGGGTGTTACCGGGAAAATGAAATACCCAGCGTGGACCAAAAACTAAGAAAACAGTAGTGTCTGATCCAGAATAAATAAATAGAAATTTTAAATACAATTAAAAGAACAAAATTGGAATCTCTCGGACATATTACACGTGGAGAGAAATACACCTTGCTCCAACTGATTATGCAGGGAAAGATCCAAGGAAAGAGAAGCATAGGGAGGCGTAGAATGTCATGGCTGCGCAACCTGAGAGAGTGGTACGGATGTACATCAAATGAACTTTTCAGAGCAGCCGTCCAAAAAGTCCGACTAGCTATGATGATTACCGACGTCCACCGCGGAGATGGCACTTAAAGAAGAAGTTCGATACGTGTGGTGTGACAAACCCCAAGTTGAAAATATACTCATTCCTATCTCTCATAGATTTTCATAATAATATGTAGTACTATAGCTTCAGGATACATTACGGTAATAAATTCCAGAAGAACATTTGCTAATAATAGTTTACTATTAAACATAATATTAGCCAATTATATGAAATAACAATTTTTTTGAGAAAAAAATATGTGTAATTACTATTTAAATGGGAATAAGCCACAATTGAAGGTTAAATTACGTTTATTGACGTTTCAATTTCCGCTTCGGAAATCGTTCTCAAAATACAAACATTAGTTTGTATTTTGAGAATACAATTTTGTATTTACATTATACATCTATATTTTGCTTTGATAAAAGACAGACAGACAGAGTATCATATATGATAATAATAATAGTCTCCCGTTTTATACCGCTTCGCGGCTTTGAGAGTATAGCAGGGTAGTCTGCTATAACTAGGGCCTACGGTATACAAGGAAAGTAACATGGCCAGTGCTACGCTTCAACCGCCTATTATTACCCCTGGTTTTACCCAAGGTACTCATTTTTATTCAGGCTGAGTCGACCTGGGGCCTATAGACATTTTTAAAAATGTCTAGTTATTCTTGCCGGCGGTAGGATTCGAACTCCGGACTACCGGCATGCAAGGCCAGCATCCTACCGCTTGCGCTACGCAGGCCCATATATGCAGGTATCATATATGCTGAAGAAAAATAAGGTAGATTTACTTCTTTCAATGGCTAGAGAAAAAGAGGAAAAAAAGAAAAGGCTAGAGCAAATTTCAACAAAATGAGAAGAGTGCTATTTACCAGGGATTTAAAATTGGTACTAAGAGTTAGGTTGGCGAGGTGCTATGTTTTTTCGACTTTATTTTATGGAATGGAATTTTGAAACTTGAATGCGATATCAATGAAAATAATTCTGAAAATATCATGGACAGAACACATCACAAACAAAGAGGTTCTGGCAAGGATAAACAAAAAAATGGAAATTTTATATACAATAAAAAGAAGAAAATTAGAATATCTCGGACATATTACACGTGTAGAGAAATACACCTTGCTTCAACTGATAATGCAGGGAAAGATCCAAGGAAAGAGAATCATAGGGAGGCGTAAAATGTCATGGCTGCGCAACCTGAGAGAGTGGTATGGATGTACATCAAATGAACTTTTCAAAGCAGCCGTCCCAAAAGTCCGACTAGCTATGATGATTGCCGACGTCCGCCGCGGAAATGGCACTTAAAGAAGAAGACTTCTTTCAATACTTCACGAAGGTGCTGATGTTTCCAAAATAAATGGTAAACCCTCTATAATAACTGATTATAATGGAACTAAAGGTGGAGTGGATACATTTGACCAGATGTGTTCGAATATGAATGCGGGTCATAAAACGAGGAAATAGCCTTTGTGTATCTTTTATAATCTATAATATGATAAATATCCCAAGTATTAACTAATATGTTATTTACTCCACAAACACATTAACAGCAAATAGAAGTTTTCTCCCGATACAAATATATGGTTAAATTGGCTCGTCACCTCGCATCTCGCCGAAACCTCGATGAAAGAACGATTAGGTATTATAACTTTACGTCGAAATCTTTAGCAAAATATTAAAGATGTCCTCAAAATTTCCGAAGAACTTGAACGGTTGTTACCTGAAGAAAAGAAACGCAAGGCATGTTTCCATTGTCCGAGTAAAAAGAGGAGCATGACTACTACATACTGTAACCAACACCACCACTCTAGATGTAGAGAACACCGAGTTACTATTGACGATATTGATATTTTAATATAAGGAAAGGCAGATATCCAGCACAGTTTATTTATTAAATTTTGTTCAAGTACATTCGCTCCTAGAGCATATTCAGATACATCTGAAATAAGCCAAGAAACGTTTTTCCAACTGAAGAAAATGAAGAAAAAAAGTTTTTTATGTAATATAACGTTTTAGACTTACTTCGTCAAATTTGGCGAATCCAACAATCTACTGAGAATGTCATTAATGAAATAATTATACAATTAACACTACAGGACACAAGGACAAACAGTTTAAAATTTTAAAAACGGCGAAACTACATATTCGTTGGCATCAGGAGAGACAATGGCTCCTGGTCTTAACGGAAATGTTAAGGTGACATGTGACAAATGACAGCTTGGATCGGCAGTCACAATCATGGTGATGTGATCTGCACATTTCAAAATTCTATGAAACTGAACATTGGCCAAAGGTCCAACTGACACTATTATAGGAAATCAACTGATAAAATATGAAATTATGTAGATTACTTTAAGTAGATTGCATAATCCAGATCTCACACTCAAACCTGTCTGTAATAATCAGGGTGTTATTTTGAGGGCAACTGAAGTGTACGTAGAGTATGAATGCAATCTATTAGACAGTGCACTGAACAATCTATTAGACAGTGGGTGGTTGACTACAATAAAAGTGTCTACCAAGCACTATCAATACTATAGAAAAGAAAAAATCGAACTAAGAAATTTAAATACTAAGAATTAAAGTCCACCTTTCTAGGGTTAACTTATTTCATAAAATGTAATAATTTCTTTAAATAATCAAATTTTTAAGTTAACTTTATACAAGTACACAATAGTATATTACATAACGAGAGTTGTAAGAAGCTTATCACATGCGAGTAAAAAAGTTGCGCGCGAGCCGCGTAGCGGCGAGCGCAGTAATTTTAGAAGCATGTAATACTACGTAATGAGCTTACAACTCAAGTTGTGTACTATACTTTTTCTACGATTATTTGCATTTATAAAAATAAAAAATATAACAAGTAACTTTTATTTATTTAACAAAATTCGGGAACAATTTGAAAAAAACATTTATTTATAATAATTAATTATATAATTTTCGCAATTATTTATAACTATACCCTTATCCGAGTTTGGCGGTTGTTCAATAATACGTGGTGAATGGTGAGATGACGTAAATTGTACGGTGTGTTTTTTTGAACATTGGTATTTTCAGTGTATGGAAATAGGTCTGTAAATTACTTTCAATTGAATTTATAATTCTATTGGCTGTTGACGTCTTATTATTTATTGACTCATCGACATATCCTTCGGCCGTTGTTGAAGATTTCCATCCGCTATGTCGTTTAAGAGCCATTAAATCACCACCGGCATCTACCAAAGTAGTGGCAGAAGTTCGTCTTAAACAGTGACCTGTGTACATTTTGGGGTCTGGTAACTTTAAATATTCGGCTATTTGTTTAGGAACACCGCCTATTTTGTTTAAGTCTATCACCTGTTTCGTACATTTACCTCTTTGATAATTAAGAAAAAATTGATTTATTTGCGGATCGCTAATCTGTAGTCGAATTTCTATATATTGTTTGCAGATTTTATAGAAATTTCCGGAAATAACGAAAGATCTACATATTTTGGTTTTCGTATCAGGAATTTTAACCAATAACATGGTACTTAAATCATCAATGTCACAAATTTTAAGATTTTTTAACTCTTGTTTTCTACAAGCTCCACATATTCCAATAATTGCAATAACCTTAAAATAAAAGTATTATAAGTAGGCACATTTATGTTAAACTTTTAAATAACATACTTTTATTAACAATTACTGTACATCAGGAGCTCCATTTAAAAAAAGTTTTATTTCATCAGGATGTAAAATTTTAGATTTTTTGTTTTTAAAAACCTTCTGATTGCCTTTTTAGATAAGCTCGCAATTTCGGGTAATTTTCAATATTAACATTATTTTTCAAAGTTATAACACTTCTTAGCATAGAATATATTGCCCATAGTGAGGATGGTTTAAATTTCTTGGCGATTTCTCTAAAATAACCCGATAGTACGTTTTCAGAAAGGGAATTTACATTATTTGTTGTACGCCAATCCATAAATTACTGGTATACCTTTTCATATCTTCCTCTAGATTTTTCTGGTAATAGGTTCTCGGTAGTGTTCGCAGCTATAACTGGATAATATTAGGGGGTGTGCTACTAAATTCATCTTCACTATTCGATGAACTCATTTTATTTATCTGTATTTAAATTACCACTATATTTACACTGACAGATTAATAATTTTTATATCTCTACTGTAATCCTTACACACCCGCTAATAACCTTTTACGGTTGATGCGGCTTTTTGTAAATAAAAAAAAAATGTTTTCAGTACAGATTTTAGTCCTCTACAAATGATTTCTCATAACTTTGGATTTAAAATAATTAGGGAATCACAAATTCAACAGTTTTGAATTTCCCATTGAGTTTCCTATGACTCGTTTCACAATTCATCCCCTGGTATATATTATTAATAATACTATAGGCTTATTCTAGAAAAAAATCAATCCTTAACTTGTACTAAAATTTGGACAAAAATCTTAGTTTTTTTTTAACAGAAAAATAAATATTTCGAAATAATTTTATTTTATTTTATTTAGCGTATGGACTTTCACAGTACGATAAATATGCATATACAATAATATATACATATATATTAAATATATTATTTAAACACTAAAGATAGAATGAATGACACTAAATATTAATGTCCAATTTACATAGCCATTCAATTGCTTCTGGGGAACATTTCGCAAAGTCCTGGAGGTTTCTACGGTAGGCACGATTCAAGCAGTCTGAAACACAATGGCTTATGGTCTGTCTAGATTGTCCGCAATCGCACTGTGGACTTTCTGCACGACCCCACCTGAACAGCGAATCAGCACAATTACCATATCCGGTACGTATACGATTAAGCCTTGCCCAAGTGGACCGGGGCAGATTTGATCCAATGAAACCCTGAGTTGGGGTGGATATCTTAATATAGTCCGATTCTACTGTTGGCATCCATCTTGTTGTCCATTGCCTATGTATATCATAGGAATTACCAATTTTTCGGGCAGATCGTATTGGAGGATTTCTAGATCTCAGTCGCTGGTGCTCTTTTGAGATGTCTGGGATATCTTGATGTATTGGTAATTGTACGTTGGCTACAATTTTCTGGTACTCTCTCACTAATGCTGCTGTACGGCGTAGATCTGGTGGAACAATATTGCTCAGAGTAGGCAGCCATCTCACTGGCATTGGTTTTATTGTTCCAGTGATTATTCTCATAGTTTGGTTAAGTTGGACATCGATTTTACTTGTATGTGCACTATTTAGCCATACTGGTGCACAATATTCTGCCACTGAAAAAACCAAAGCTAGAGCAGAGTTTCGAAGAGTATCTGCAGAAGCACCCCAAGTTGTTCCAGCAAGTTTTGATTTTGATATTAAGTTATTTCTTGTTCTTAGTTTACCGGCTGCGTTTGTAAGATGACTTTTGAAGGTGAATGTTCTATCAAGTGTGACGCCTAGATATTTGGGGTTGTTGTTATGTTTAATAGCTGTATCATTTAGAGTTACATTGAGAGTATCGCCCGCAAGTTGATTCGACAAGTGAAAGAGACAGGTTTCAGTTTTGCTTGTGTTAAAGCGCCAGTTCTTAAAATAGTTACTTAGTGTAGTTAAGTCCTCATTTAGAGCTCGTTCTCCTGCTTCTTTAAAAAAAAGCTCCTGCTTCTTTTCTGAAAAAGCTGGTCGGAAAGCTAAAGAATCCTGTTATACGAATAGACCAGATAAAGAGCTTCTAGAAATTCCTCATTCCGAAATTCAAAACACCATCAAAGAATTTTCAATGAGAATATGGCTCGAAAGATTGACGACAACAAACCACAACGCATCAACCCAAACTTGTCACCAAAAGGGATAACGCCACAAAAACGAGGAGATCAAGTCATACAACACCGCTTGAGAATAGGACATACCAGGTTACCCCACCAGTACCTAATGAAGAAAGAACAACAAAAACAGTGCTATGTTTGTGATATTCCTCTGACAATCGAACACATTATTGTTAGTTGCCCACTCTATCACCAGGAACGACTTCAAAGTGATTTACCAAGTGATCTGAAAAGTGCTCTGAACTATAGTAAATGTGATAAAGTGACTAAGTTTCTAAAACTAACTAAATTGTACAATTTAATTAAAAAATAGACGTGAGTTCTCAATTGTAATTAGTTGTTATAAGCAAACATCTGATTTTATGTACAACTTTTTCCCGCCAATAACCTTTCATGGTTAACGCAGTTTACTTAATGAAAAAAAAATATTTCGAAAGTTATCTTTTGGTCCTAGAAATTTCTACCTATAAGAAAATATTAATAATTTCCAAAAATTATGTTATTGGTAAAGTTAAGATTACTTTACGACCTATATAAAAATAAATGTCGTTATAGAAATTTATCCAACATTTCTTTCCCTTCTGATGTTTTTTATAGTTTTTATTTCCTTATATTGCAACTCACATTTTAAACGGTATTCCAGCACTAATTTATCTGTAAGCCATTGATTAGTATGTTAGCACTAACATATGTTACCTCTGGGAGTTACATTACTACAATTTTCAAACTTCCACCTACTTCCTTCTGACTTCCAAAGTAGTGATGGTTTTTAGATTGCTATATAATTTGAGTGCGATCTGCTACATTTAATTGCTTTGGGAATTTTTAGGTCAACGCTGCCGGCACGGGTGGCGCTGGAAAAATTAAAAAGCGGACGACTGGTATTTGTACATAGAATGTTTCTATTTATTGAGGCCTTTAATTCTTGTAAGAAAATATGTGTCTTAAAGAAAATATCGAAGTGTATTGAGCAAAATAGTTCGGTGAATTCAATTTCACTTCATTGGTAAGATCGTCGTAGTAAAAATAGTAATAAAAGGAGAGTAAACAGCAAACACTTTGTCTGATCTCCTTCACCCTTCCTACTTATGGTAGAAGAGACAACCAACTGTTTTCTAAAGATATATACGTCTCTTCAGTCTCTTCAAGATACAACTGAAACAAATAGACGACATCGAAAATATAAACACGATCTGGGAGAAAATTAAAAACAACATTGAAGAAGCAGCAACAAAAGCTCTAGGAAAACGCAAATTCATACTGAACAAAAGAAACAGCAACAATACACCATGGGTCAGAAATGAAATAAAAGAGAAATGTAAGAGAAACGAGAGGCCTACACGAAGTACGAAACATCAAATACTCCAGAATCTCGAGACACCTATAGAAGAATACGAAATGAAACAAAGCAGTTGGTAAGAAGAACAAAAACTAAACACTGGGAACAGTTAACAAAAAAGAATGAAAGCGACTTCTACGGTACACGTAAAAAAAGATGGAAATTCATAAGAAACCAACTCAAAATTGAAAAAATTCAATAACATATCAGCAAACGAATGGGAAAAACATCTGAGGGAACTGTTTAAAGGAAAGGAAAATAATAATCAATACAATAACGTACTTGAATTAAGGCACGAAATAGAAATCAGTTTTCAGGAAGTAGAGATAGCCATAAATTCACTCAAAAATGGGAAGTCGCCAGGATCAGACGAAATAACCAACGAGCTTTTAAAACACGGAGAAGAAATTATAACCCTAGAGATGACAAAACTTATACAAAAACTAATGCACTGTAAGATACCAGACGCATTAAGATACAGCATAATGATACCAATGTTCAAGAAAGGATATAAAGAAAACTTCAACAATTATAGAGGTATAAATCTATCTAGCACACACGTAAACTTACTACAAAAAAGACCATCGAGTACAATAAATCAGCATATCTATGTTTTATAGGGCTAATAAAGGCTTTCGATCGCATCCAAGTCGAAGACGTCTAACACCTACTGTACATGATCTTCTTCTTCTTCCTATGCCGTCCCCATTAACGGAGGTTGGCGATCACATTTTTAAAAGCTTCTCTGTCTTTTGCAACGTGGAATAATTCGTCTACAGTCATGTTTGTCCAGTCTCGAATATTTCGCAGCCATGACTTCCTCTTTCTACCTATTCCCTTTTTGCCATCGACTCTACCCTGCATGATGATCTGCAGAAGACTATATTTATTATTTCTTAGTATGTGTCCTAGGTATGCAGTCTTGCTTACTTTTATCGTTCTCAACAATTTTTTGTCTCGACCCATCCTTCTCAGCACTTCCTCATTGGTGACCCTGGCAGTCCATGGGATTCTCAACATTCTCCGGTATATCCAAAGTTCAAAGACTTCAATCTTTTTATTATTTGCGCTTTTAGTGTCCATGTTTCTACCCCGTACAATAGTTGCGACCAGACGTAACATTCAACAAACCTCAGTCTCAGCGCAGTATTCAGATTTTTGTCACAGAACAATTGTTTGAATTTTAAGAACGCTGCCCTTGCCATTTCTATTCGTACCCGGATCTCTTGGTCTGGATCTAATTCTGTGCTGATGTAAGCTCCCAGATATTTATATTTTATCACTCTCTCTATTTGCTGTCCACCAAGAGTTAGTTGTTCATTATTTATTGGACTCCTTGATACTATCATAAATTTGGTCTTATCTGTGTTGATGTCAAGTCCCATTTGAATGCATTCACTATTTATTGCATCTAGTAAAGTTTTTAGTTCTTCTATACTCTCAGCCATAATTACCGTGTCATCTGCAAATCTCATGGTGTTTATGATTTCTCCACCAATTCTTATTCCCTCTTTTCTTTTCCATAAGGCTTTTCTGAATATGACCTGTGAGTACACGTTGAAAAGCGTCGGAGACAAGACGCATCCTTGCCTAACCCCTCTCGCAATCGGTATATTATTTGTTTCTATATCGTTCACCTTTACTACTGCTTTCTGGTTCCAGTATATAGCCCTAATAAACTCAATGTCTTTTTTGTCTAAATTGATGTTTTTTAATTCATCTATTAACTTCATATGCTGCACTCGGTCAAAGGCCTTCCTAAAGTCTATGAAGCATACATATGCACTCTTGTTATATTCCCGACATTTCTGCAAGAGTACCGTCAACGCAAATAATGCCTCTCTTGTACCCATGCCTCCTCTGAAGCCAAACATGATAAAACAGCATAATGATACCAGTGTTCAAGCAACAAGGTAAATAAGACCCTAACAATTATAGAGGTATAAATCTACTAAACACCGCACTTAAGGTTACCACAAAAGTCTTAACCAAGAAAATCAATAAACTAACAACTTTATCAGATGAACAGCAAGGATTCAGATCCGGAAGATGCTGCATAGACGCCGTGTTTGTATTAAGACAAATCACAAAAAAGGCTATCGAGTACAATAAACCAGCGTATCTAGCTTTATAGACCTGACACAGGCTTTGGATCGCATCCAAGTCGAAGACGTCTTACACCTAATGTATAAAAGAAACATACTAATCAATATTATACAAACCATCGAAAACATCTACTTTCATAATGAAATAAAGGCAAAGATAAATGGAAAACTAACACAGTGTATACCAGTACAAAGAGAAGTTAGACAAGGTGACTTGTTAAGCCCACTTCTCTTTAACATAATAATGGACGAAATAATACAAGCAGTACGTAAAGGTCATAGTTACAGAATGGGGAACAAAGACATCCAAATATTATGTTATTTGTTACGCAGACGGAGCCGTATTAGTAGCTGAAATAGAAGACGAGCTTAAAAGATTAACACACATTTTCAATACAACAGCAAAGAAATACAGTATAATAATATTAGCAAAAAAAACCAAAATTTATGACTACATCTAAATACCCACTACGATGTAAACTCGAAATTGATGGGAAAATAATAAAGCAGAAAGAAAGGTTTAGATATCTGGGAAAAGATATAACCAGAAACGGAAACAGGACTAAATCTAATACATTAGTAGAATGGCAGAGGATAGGATAGTACGAATAGCACGAGATAAGTCACGAAATGGACGAAGTATTGGCAGACCAAGAAAAAGAAGGTGCGATAATTTAAACAATTTAGGAGGCTAATATTGAAGAAGAAACAGGTTTTAACGCCTACATACAATAAGGAAGAAGAAGACAGTCTCTCCATCCTCTCGAGTTATACCGTGATTCTAGATTTTTCGGTTTTAGAGATTGTCTGACCATATCGCATCGTTGGCTTGGCTATCACGTTAATTACCTTCCAGCTCCTGATTTCTCTCTTATTACTTTTACTACTTTATTCTGTCATTCGATTGATGAGGTGGTTCAATAATGATTGATGAGGTGGTTCAATATTACATTTTTGTATGATCTTTCTCCGATACTTTGTTTCGTAATTTTTATTTGTTATTATATAAAGTCTCTCTCCTCAATCTTAACCCCCCGGAGGGAGTGTAGTGGCCATCGTGATGTCATGTATTGTCCGTCTCCAAAGTTCTCTGTCTCTGATCATTTCTTTTAACTCATAGCTGCATAGGTCTTTGCATATTTCTGTAATTTGATCGATCCATCTTGTTATGGATTCCTAGGAATTTTCGGGATCATAGTGGCTTCTATGAAAAAAAAAAAGATTTTACAAGCATACTATGTCAGTTACAGAGATAGAGCTATATTATACATTTAGTAATACGTTTAAATGAGACTGCTCGAGCCAGGCACGAGATCTCGAGATAGAAGTTTTAGTAGATCTTATCTATTTCGAGTTTATTTACGCCTTCGCTTGCTGCTATTGTGTTTCTTATCTAAAATAAGATTTTGGTTATTTCGTACGTTTAATTTCTTTATTATGTCGCTAATTAGATGGCTAACTTTGTTAAAACGTGTGTAAAAGTGTATAAAAATACGATTAGTATAATTCATAAATTATTATCACTTCAAAAGAAACGCACTTATCCTCTTTTGAATGCTGCAGATGACAGCTAAACACAATATTAAATAAATTAGATAATGTGTCATCTTTAAAGCTTTAACTGGAGCATTTTTGTGTTAAATAAATTAATTTTATTCGTAGACTAGTGGTTTTCAGATTTGATAAAAAATAAGAAGATAGCCAATTTTAACTAGGGTATTTTAAATATATAAAATTAGCAATTAAATAAGGTCATATGTTAAAAATATCAAAAAATAGTAAATAAAATATTTAAATAAGTACTAAATACTTTTTCAGGCAGGGCCCAAGGATAAATATTAGTAGGACGGAATACATCTGTATAAAAAGAGAAGTTGTATATCTAAACTTAAGGTTAATAGAAGAGGGGACGATCAAATGTTGCCAGACTTTTAAATATTTATGAGCGGTAATACTTAGAGATCTTGCATGTCTATGATGTATACAAATGAAAATATCTCGGTGAAGCAACCTGCAAGAGCACTTTGTGAGTTCATATTAACCTACACTCTTACCAAAAAAACCAAAAAAATAATGTTTCACATCATTGTGGGTGAAAAACAGTACCCTATACTGAGCTGAAGTAAGGCCAAAGACAATAATATAAAATAAAATAAGAACAATGGAATTGGACTTTATGAGAAGATGTTTTTAAATTTCCATAAGGAACTAAATAAGTACCAAGGACATATGAAACTTGTAGCATTTGTAAATTTATTGGAATCCCCTCGTATATGGGATAAATTGAAATCCCTAAAATATGTATCATAATAACGAAGAATTTTTTCAATGTTTCTTAGTTCGTATCTTTCAATTTAAGACCCAAATAATATTTCGTTCTTTTCACGTCGCCATCGATAATAAATCATTTTATTGTTTGTTTATGTCACAAGCGCAAATTCTTCGACATTTCTTTGTTCAAACCGCCCGATATTGCGTATTCAAATTATCAAATTAATAATTTACGTCTTAATTTCCGTTGTATTTTGTTTATACCCAAAGTGCTTTGTTTATTCTAACTAATGCCATCAATTTTTAAAGATAATTTTAGCACTTTCGTTAGAGCCGCGGTGAAGAGCGGTGGTCTTCAGCGTTATGTCCAAATTTTACGTCAAATTTGAAATGTTCCTCGTTGTTCGTCTTTTTTTATGTAAAATATAGTAGCAGTTAATGGTTCAGTTAATGTTTTGAGTGAGGATTGGAAAAATCGTTGTTTCCATCCTCGTTTTGTTTCTCCCTGGTTGTCATCCAAGGCTTTTTGGCAGTATGGAGATAGATTTGTTCGTGTGTTCGCTGCATAGAGAGTGAAGCCCAGGTCTACCCCCAGTTTTATGGTTTCGGAGGTTCCAGTGGCGTCTGGTTACAGAAATTTTAGTGCAGTTTGCTAGTAAAAAATTCAGGTAACTTTTTGATCAAATTTTAAAGTAAAGATAGACATTTTTTTTAACAATAATTGCTTTCATTAAAATTTAAAAAATAGTTATACTTAATATTGTAAATTTTAAGTTTTGACTTTAGCTGTTATTTTATTTGTTTTCAGTTTTAAAAATTTAATGTTTATGACAACTAGCTTTATTATTTTCGATATTTATTTGTTTTGTTTGTTAAAAAAAAAGTTAATCTCTATGCGGTAACATTTGTAAGTTTATGTAGTATCTCCAACTCCTGGAGTTTGTAAACGGATGACATGTAAGTTTTTTCTGTACTTTTTTTGAATTGTGACTATTAATATAGTGTTTTTATATTGTCTATTTTGTAACTGTTTGTGATGACACAAAAATAAATGTTAAATTTTGTTTCTTAACATTTGTTTATTTTTTTTAACTAACCCTTTTTTGAGTTTTATTTGAAAAAGATATGTTTTGCATTTCTGATAATTATTTCCCTAGTTACAACTAGTTTTGTAATAGTTATAATTAGGCACCTTGAAGTGGCGCTCTTTATAAATTACTAGAGGTGTTTCCTATTTTTTTTTTGTTTTGTTTGTCCCAAGAGATTCATGAACTTTTGTTTCATTGTTTTGTAGTTGCCCCCATCCAAACCCCTTGATATTTTTTACTTATCCACGACCCCAGCTCTCCTAACAAACCATGAGTGCCGTTCGCACAAGTAGCGATTATTTTGCTTGCCCTATCTTCACCCCCAGTAATTTCTATCTCCAATCTTCTACCCCTTCTAATAATACCCCATGTGGTAGGCAAATAATAACGTCACAAACTGGATGTAGAATGCTCAGAGCACTACAGTTTAGTGCCAAGACTTCTTTTTGTTTAAAGAATAGGTGACCAAAAAAAGTAATGAAACAGAAACTTGCACGAAGAAGACAGGTCTATGAGATGGAAAACATGTATAAAGAGATGATGAAGAGAGATCTCAGAGAAGGTAACTTGAAGGACAGGAAAGTGTAGAGGACTAAAACGGTGAACTCATAATGGAAAAATGCCGAAAAAGATTCCAACGGCACTATAAGCTAACATTAATTTGTAGAAAATTAAGGGTACAGAGCTTCGTATTTTTCAAACACATATGCCCTTTTTTAGAAAAGCACATAACGGCACCATTGACAGATAATTACTTTTCGATAGGTCATTTGGCGTTAACGGCGTTTCTTTCAATCAGCCATATTAAAAACGCCTCACTGAAATTGCCTGCCTTTTGGAAATATATTCTAGCGTCACGTCTAATTGCATTTATGCAGATGTAAAAGTCGTTAAGGGTTTTTATGTTAAGGGCAATAATGCGAAAATATTTTGTACATATACAAATACAATACACTGTTTTCGTTTCAATACGAATTACTATACATTTAATCTAGTGCTTAATAACTACTAAAGCATTATACACAGAATAAGTCTGAAACACAATTGACTTGTCGGGTCATCAGCAATTAAATTTTTAGCTCCATTACTGCAAGTGTGAGATTTCGTATAGACTGAGTGCTTAAATATTGTCTATCTCTTTTATTGTACTTCTTTTTCTTAACTGATCATCGTTTTATATTTTTAGTTTAGTTAAATCGCTTTAACATGCGAGACACTTGATTAACCTTTTATCGGTACATGTAACCATACGGTAACATTGTATATTAAAAACTTTATAGGGCACTTTAAAATGGCTTTAAAAAATAAGTTATTTATATAAGCAGTCTCTAAATGTTTAGTATAATCAAATATTGATATTTATATATCTGAAAAATTATTCTGAAATAAATTACAGAATGTAACCATATATCGTCCCTATATATATACTACATACAATACTACAACTAGGTAACTCGAAATTTTACGATTTTGAGTTATCTACCGTTACCAATATAATTTTTGACGCTCTTTTTAATACTACAACTAGGTAAGTTCTATGCCCATTCTATACATGAGAATCCAATTACACACTAATAGCTATGTCATAATTTCGAAAAAAAAATTGTTGCTAAAAGAGGTCATATTGAAATATCTAAATGTGCAACTGACAACGCCAAAAATTTCTGCTGCAGCAAGTGTTTAACTTGACATACCTAATTGTGCGCCCGGGTAACTCCTGTTATGTGTTGCCTCCTCCGGATATTCTTTAAGGTACCTATTTGCTATTTGTGCAGTTCGTCATAGCATACGTTGTGAGTGACATTGTTGCTTTATGTTTCGTAATATTTTTTGTAAATTTGTTAAAGTCGTGGGAGAGCTTATTTTTATAGGTTAGGTATTTGTCGATTCATTACTTTTTGAACAAAAATATAAAATTGATACCGTAGGATACTATTTTTATGTGATAAGCATAATATGCCGAGTATGCATATTATGGTGAACTTATTTTTAGAACTTATTTAGTAAAGCCTATGAAAATAAATTTGTAAAACGCTGTTTTTTAAAAAGTTTTAGGTTATAATTATTTACATTTTTTAGCGGTTTAAGACTAATAAACTATTAGACTATTTAAGATTCGTTAAAGTTTTTTAAATAGTTGTTTTTTGTAAAACGTATAGGTATCTTTCATTCGCAAAATTTAAAAATATAAACATTTCTTTAAACTTAGTTTAAAAAGTACTAAAGTATTTTTTATTTTCAAATGAGAATACTGAGGTCCTTCCATCCACTTCTAAACAATGTTATAACGATTCGGAAACAGACTCTGATCCCTATTCTCCTGATCACTCGGAATATAATCCGGACTCTGATGATTCTTCTGACAATGAACTTGCTCTCGGAAATGGAACTTTTTAAACTATTAACAACGACTTGCATGACATGGAGCAGTTGCCTGTTACGACAGATAAGTCAAGAAAGAGGAAAAGAAATGAACAAATCTGGAAAAGAAATATTGCAAAATCAAGAAAACAACGCGGCGAAGCATACTTATCTTCCAGGGGTAAATACGTACCAGAAGTAGTCATGAAGGATGCTTGTTTAGCTACCTGTAAACGAAAATGCACAGAAAAATTTTCCTATGAAGAAAGATTGTCGATTTTTCGAAGATATTACCAGTTAGAATCCTACGAGAGAAAACAATACTTTATTAATGGCCATACAGAAAAGAAAGATAAAAAATGGCATACTGCAGAACAGTCCAGATGTCAAAAAACCATTTTATTCTATTTACCTAAAAATGCGAATAGAATCCAGGTTTGTAAAACCATGTTTATAAATACCCTGGGAATTCGAAAAGAAATTGTAGACATAGCTATGAAAAAGAGAACTGAAGAAAACACGACTTTGGTAGACAATCGGGGAAAACATACAAAAAAGATCACGTCACCTGCTATCCTGGCAAGTGTAAAAAACCATTGAGAAGTTCCCTGTAGTCAGTTCACATTATTGCCGTTCAAAAACACAACGGAAATATGTATCCTCAGAATATCACTCTTATGTATTCGTTATACAAGAAAGAATGCGGTGAGAACAATCAAATACCAGCTAACTCTGCCATTTTCAGAGGAATATAATCTTGGCTTTTACCGACCTCGTAAGACCAGTGCCGGGTTTTTATGGCCTACAACTCCCCCTTAAGCGATAAAGCATCTATGGAAACCGAATATCTCACTCACATAGCAGCCAAGAACGGAGCCCGTGATGAAAAGAGATTAAGTAGGCAGTTAGCAGAAAATTCTAAGGCTACACTCATAAGTTGCAATTTTGATCTTCAACAAGTTCTTTTGGTACCAAATGACCCAACAAATAACGCTTTATTTTACAAACAAAGACTAAAAGTATTTAACTTCACCATTTATAATACAGTGTCTAAACAGTGTGATTGCTTCATGTGGACCGAGGTTGAAGGAAAACCAGGCAGCTGTGAGATTGTCACTTGTTTATACCAATACTTTGAATCTTTGCCGGAACAAGTAACTCAGGTTCAGTGTTTAAGTGATAGATGTGGTAGACAAAATTAAAATAAAAACGTCGCTAGTATGTGCTTAACAGCTGTTCAACATATTCCACATTTGGAAAGCATTGAACTAAACTTTCTAGTTTCCGGCCATAGTGAAATGGAGTGCGACTCCATGCACTCAGCCATTTCAACAGAGTTCAAAAGAGTAGGCAAAACACATTTACCACAAGACTGGAAAACAATTGCTAGATGTACCCGGAGAAAAGGAGATAAACCGTACATCATTCATAACATTACTCACGAACAAATATTGGATTGGAAAAATCATGCGAATAAAATTTTAATTTTCAGAGGTAAGGACGAAAGTGGGCAGCAAGTAGCATGGCAGAAAATGTGTTGTATGTTCTTTTCCAAATGCGAACCATCCATTATGAAATTTAAAGAAAACTTTAACGAAGAATTTAGAACTTTAAATTGCCAGAGAAGGACAAAATCGACTCAAAATATAACTACAATAATGCCAAATCCTTTGTATAAGGACAGAATCCCTATTACTCTGGAAAAATACAAGAATCTATTGACATTGTTTAATACCAAACCTCCCGCAATTCCTCTGGAAAATAAGGATTATTTTGAAAACCTGCCTTTTAAAGCAACAGGAAGAGAAGTATCAAGTGAATCTGACAAGTGAGACCGAGTGAAAGAAAACTATTGGCTATAATTATTAGTTAAGTTCTTCTACATTTTTTGTTATATTTTGATCAAAATATGTTAATAAATTTCTTTTTTGGTATTAAAAAGTTGTACTTATTGCTACGTCGACAACTAGGTATATTTAATTTTTTTCAAAATTTTAATTGCTACAACTAGATATCTTGATTTTCAATAACAAAAAAAAACTAAAACAAGGCTTTAGAACGCTTACAATTAATCAGAAGTTAGATTTATTTCAACTTCTTTCTATAAATAGTAAGAAAAAAATTAATTTACTGTAATACAGCACGGTTTGTTTCTTTTCAAATTTAAAACTGCTCTCCTGAAAAATAGCAAATTTTGAGTTACTTAATTGTAGTATTAAGGGGACTATATGGTAACAAGGTCTGCAAAATATGCTTCTAAAATTACTAAACTTTTTATTATTACAACTATATGGTGACAAGAAAGCAATGCACATTACAATTTTTTTTATGTTTTGATGTTTTCACACTTTAGACAACTCGTTACCTTGATGCAATACCTACATCTCCCTTTTTTGGTATGTATTGGCCAATGTGCATTTGAATCCAATCTTGCTCAATGATTCGGCCGTTAAAGTACTGGGCATCTTATTTTTGGAAAACCACCCTGGCACAAACTTGGTCCTCCTCTTCTGGAACCTTTTCCAACTTGACATAATGCTTTTACAATGTCCAATATAAATTTCTTTAAAGGCATGAACTTATATGTTTATATATATATATATATATATATATATATATATATATATATATATATATGAAAATTCAGTAGACCTGATAACCCTGGGAGAGGTAGTAATGGGCAACGTACAGGCACCATACATGGCAGTCACATCGAAACTGGCTTTACTTTTGGAAGGTTTATTAAATGAGTGTTACCTGTCATCTCTCTTTCCTTCGGCACGTACACAGTTAACCTAACAACTGATATAAGAACGCACGAAATCTACAAACATGTGAAAAATGGCTGGCAACATTAACCATTGGTTGACGTTTTCCCACCGCAAATGACCAATACCATATGCCTACACTAAACAAAAAGCCTCGTAAAGCATAGTTTGAGTAAAATATACATTTAAATTCAACGTAACCGCAGGGTTAGTAGACCCAGTAAATGTTATTGAAATATTCTAAAATGTGCCCGATAAAGGGTTAATGGATACGAAATATACGCGCAATATCTTCGTGTGTGCATCCCTAATTTATTATTACCTAAATGTGAATCTTATCAAGGGAAATTCAGAGTTGATATTTAAAGTAGCCGCAATGTCAAAAATAAAAACAAGCAACCAAATGGATATCTTTGTTAGTCGCAAAGGCACAGTACACAATTTTTGTAATTTGTTACAATATTACTTCTACCTGTATATTAAGTATTATGATTCTCGTTGATAAACGACAATACACATAAAAGGCACCAGGTATTTATAACTAAAATATATGTTATAGCATGAATTTACTGCATGAGTTTTTGTTACAAAAATTTATAAACGTGAATAAATATGTGCTTTTTACAGTTTGTTAAAATGTGTATAATATCTTACTTAATCTTACTCAATATAAAATCTCTTACAATCTCAAATGAAATGAAGGAAAAATATAAAATAATTTTGTCCGTAAGTGAAAAATACTGATAAATGATTTTGTTTGCAGGTAAACGACATTGACTGATGTTTTACACATTGTGTAAGTAACCGAATTTTTTATCTAATTATATTTTTAAAAACAAAATACGCAAATTTTAAACGAACTACCGCCAGTTTTATAATTGTTAATTTTTTTTAGAAATTAAGCTGAAAAAAGATTGTTCCAAATGAAATCTAGTACAGGGAAATGACATAAAAAGAACAATATAAGGGATTTTGACCCGGTCAGATAACTGACAACTTTTATAAAATTTCTATGGACCTCAATAACTAAAACCTCTATGTTTCCTGCAGTAGGTTTGGTGGACTTTTAAACTATTAACAATTTGAGACCAAAAATGTACGCTTTTAAATACCTTTATCCATCACTAAAATGTTAAGCATTTTAAACAAAATTTCAGTTAATTAACTGATATAACACGTTTAAAGCTATAAAATGACGATTTATGCATAGTTATTTATTTAATGTACAAAAAAGTAAAAAAAAACTTCATTCAGGAATTCATATTTTTTAATAAATGTTAATAATTATTGTAAAAATGAACCCACCCACAACTTTGATTTTTCATTCAAAGTAGAGTCTTGAAGTCGTAAAAACATCCTAAAAGTTTCACAGTGGGTCATCGATTAATCTCAAATAACTCTAACATTTTATTTTCAATGATATATTTAAAAAATAAAATTACATTAATTTGATAGATACCGTAAACAAGAAAGAAAGTTGTTCTATCAGAAGTTTTAAAACAGTTTAAAAATTAATCGACAAAATTTGATTGCAAAAACACTGAAATTTTCTGTTTTTAAACAATTTGAATGTCAGGATTTTACAAAATAAAAAAGAGTTATTCTAAGGTAAACAGGAATGAAGTTAGTAACTTTTTTCTAATTCATAACCGGTTTGTTTAGAACAATTAAGAAATCACATTAGCGGCATTTAAAAGTTCAAGGACTGAGGTTTTCATGTAAAAAGTTTGGAAAATAATGCTTTTGATCGGAGTCGTTAACAAATCTACAAAATTTTGAGCTGTAATTCAGTCAGCTTGAAGTAGTGAAGGGAAACTTTAAAATCAGCCCTATCCAAAATAAAATATATCGACTTCGAATTAGAGCTACAAACTATATCTTCGGTTTTGTTGATGGATTTTGACGTTTCTTTTTTTAATTTGTATTTATTTTTGGCGTGCAATACAAATTTTTCTTTTGTTAATAAATTTAATTTTAAATTAACCATAAAAATTCTTTAAACAACTTTTGCAAATAAGATTTAAACGAATTAATAATAATGTTTAGAACGATTTTTGTTGTCCAACATAGGACTGGATCACTAATAGTAGAATTTATGTTAAGTTCTTGTAAATAATTAATAATTATGTAAATATACAAAATCTTCCATATAATTATTCATTGCATTTATAGATCACCGATTCACATAGATTCTTCTACGGGACAATCAAGGCAGAAAAGTTCTATGTGGTGACTTGAATATTAATTATGCTATTACTTGTGCTACCCAATTAGCCTTGGTTAATATATTTGAATCGTATGGTTTTACAATGCACGTTAATTCTCCTGCAAGAATTACTAAAACAACATCTACCATAATTAATTATATTGTCTTAGATTTCTCACCCCTTGATGTACATTCTACAATTATTAATGAAGGACTATCTGATCATGAAGCAGTATATACTAAGTTTAGTACTCTCAACCGTCCTCGAAAACTCAAAGTTTAGGTAGCATTTTTTTCGCTCAGAACTTTCGTAAATTCCAAAATTTGTGTTAGACTTCTGTGTGGCACTTTCCCTCTGTGAACTTGGACTACAATTTAAGTAATTTTTTAGATGGGGTTGTTTGTATTTTCAATAAGACATTTCTTTTAATTACAATTAAGTCAAAACATCACAAACCCTGGACTACCAAAGGTATCCGCATATCAGCCAAGAATATGCGTTCACTACTGTATATCAAAAAATTTACTACCAAAGTATTTGTCATTGAATATATCACCAAGTACAGAGGAACCTTTCTAAACCTTATCAAAACAGCCAAAAAAATCTACTATCAAAATCGTCTCGGAAGCTCTAAAAATGTTGCAAAAGAAACTTGGTCCATAATAAGCGGTCTTCGAAATTGAACTAGCACAGCTCAAACATTTGCTCTTCCAAACGCTGAAAATCTGAATGAATACTTCGTTAATTTGAGTAAAAATATAATATCAACTATTTTGCCACTACAAGATCCTATTTACTATCACCCCAATTCAAAAACGATCGCGAATTCATTCTTTATAAGACCAGTTGATAAATCTGAACTGATTCAAAAAATCAATAGGTAGTATCAAAAGCAAATCTTTATATTGTACTGATGGACTATCCATAAAAATTTTCTTAAATCTCCCAAAAAATGTATTAAAAGTCCTGGTCTCAATAATTATGGATTCCTTTGAATAAGGTATATTTCAAGAGTGCCTAAAGACAGCCATTATTATAGCCAAAATTATTGAGAGACTTATAAAACCCCGACTTATGTCCTTTCTCGTTGAAAACAACATTTTATCACAAAGTCAGCTCGGCTTTTTATCTAATAAATGTACCAGTGATGCTATGTTTTCTATACTACATGAGGTCTATCAAGCACTAAACAATAACCCTAACGCTGCCACTGTTTTCTGTGACTATGCCATAGCTTTTGAGTGTGCAATTCACGACATTTGGATAAAAAAACTATATTTCTACGGAATTCGACATATTTCTTTGAATTGGTTCCAATCTTAATTGAGGAATAGAAACCAACTGGTAGAGCGAATTATACTGACTCTAGTCACAAAAGAATTGTATGTGGTGTACCACAAGGTTCCGTATTGGGTCCTCTACTTTTCCTTATCTTTATAAATGACATCACTAACTCTAATATTGCAACTCTTCATGCAACTATAACTTCTGATCTACTAAAAATAAAAACTTGGTCCGACTCTAATTTACTTTTTTTTTATGTGGATAACACAATAGCATTATCCTATAAAGGAGCTCTTCAACCCTTGCTTCTTAATAACAACTAGATAAGTATCGTCGATTCTGTAACATTTCTTGGTATTTTTATAGACAGCAACCTTAAATGGGAGGTTTTAGCATATTTAAAACGCCACGCTTGCCGAGCGGGTTGGCGAGTGATTCTATACAATCCCTAAAATCAGGGGATTGCCACTTCCGCTATCCACGCCGTACCGAAGGTATTCTTCTCCGCCGTGTCTGCCGTTGTGGACTTCATCCGTGACCCTGGATAAGGGACCCTAAACAGGTACTAGTTTCCCGGGTCAGGAAACCCCTGAAATCTGCGGAGGGCAGGGATTGATTCATTTTCCCTGATAGGACTATCCAGAGGAGTTCCTACCCGCTACCCCCAATGAAATTAAAAGTAGAACACAACTAACTGGCATGGGGCGCTTTCGGCAAATTAGCATATATCTTGAAAAACACCTCCATTCCTGTAAACTTAAAGAAAAAGGTGTATAACACATGCATACTACCAGTTTGTACTTACGGCTTGGAGACAGTAGCTCTTACCAAAAAATCTGCTAAAAAATTAGAAACAACGCAAAGAGCAATGGAACGAATCATGCTTGGAATATCACTAAGAGACAAGATTAGAAACACCGAGATAAGACGTAGAACGAAGATTAGGGATATTGTGGAAGAAATTGCAAAAATGAAATGGCGCTGGGCAGGTCACATAGCCCGATATAATGACAACAGGTGAACACGGAGAATTCTAGAATGGAGACCAAGGACGACAACAAGAAGCACGGGAAGACCTCAAAAAAGATGGGTAGATGACATAAGAACAGTGGCAGGCAAACAGTGGATTAGATGGGCGCAAGATAGAGAAAGATGGAAGCAATTGGGAGAGACCTACATTCAGGAGTGGATGGAAAATGGTTGACAAAGAAGAAGAAGAACCTTAAATGGTCCCTTTGTAAGATTTGTTTCGAAGGAAATTAATTTATCATTTTCCAAAATATCATATTTTTCTTTGTTTGAGTCTCATCTTCGATATGCTTTTCCTTTTTGGAGTTCTCGTACAGCTGCCCAATCTGATGTTATTTTTAAATTGCAAAAAAGAGCAATACGGTATGTTTTTGGCCTCAGTCGAATAACACATTGCGGAAGCTATTTCAAAAATCACGGGATTTTATCTCTTACCTCCGTATATATTTTAAAAATTTTTGCTTAATTCGTAAACACCTACACTACATATTTTTCCAGCAAGACCTAATCATGACTTTTCCACCATAAATTCAACCTTTAAACTTATCAATGTGGTTTCTTTTATTTAATATATTAAACATGTAATTTTATCAATAGTTACAGTTCTAGGTAAATAATGTCGTAGTGATATATGTACAACGTATTTCAAACTAAAATTGAGATTATTTTCCACTAAAAATAGTACATAAAATTATTTTAGTAGAATAATTAACCTTGATTTTTTTTATAGCCCTTTTTCTATCCGAATTGTCGAATAAAGGCCTCTCCCATTTCTCGCCATTCATCCCTGTTGGATGCTAGGCGTTTCCACATTGGTCCTGCGACTCTTTTGATATCGTCGCTCCAGCGCATTTGAGGTCTTCCTCTTGGTCTCTTCGCATCGTACGGTCGCCAGTTTCCGACTTCTTTGTTCCATCTACCATCTTCGAGACGTTCGTTGTGTCCAGCCCATTTCCATTTTAATTTAGCTGCTTGTTTCGCGGCGTACTTTATTTTTGTTCCGTTCTGGATTGCTTCGTTCGTTTGCCGATCTATTAGTGAGATACCAAGCATCTGTCGTTCCATGGCTCGCTGAGTTTTTCGAATCTTGTCCATGTTCTTTTTTGTGGATGTCCAGGTTTAAGCTCCGTAAGTGAGAACGGGAAGGATACAAGAATCGAACACTTTGGTTCGAAGGTTTTGGGGTATCTTTTTGTCTTTCAGTATGTATGAGAGTCTTCCAAATGCGGCCCATCCCATTCTTACTCGTCTGCTTATTTCGGTAGTTTGGTTTTCTTTGTTTACCTTGATATTCTGACCCAGATATATGTATTCTTCTACATGTTCCACTTTTGTTCCTTGGATGGTTATCGTCGGTTGATCATCTTTATTCGACATTAGCTTAGTTTTACTCAGATTCATTTTCAGTCCTTTTTTTATGGATTCCGTATGAAGCTCATCGATCATCGTCTTCAGTTCTTTCCAGCTGTCGGCTATTAGTACTACGTCATCTGCATATCTTAGATGGTTTAAATACTTTCCGTTTATCGATAGTCCCTTCGTTTCCCAATTTAGTGATTTAAAGATGTCTTCAAGTGCGGTAGTTAATAGTTTTGGAGATATGGTGTCTCCCTGTCTTACTCCTCGGTTAATTTTTATTGGCCTCGTTTTCATTCCGTTATCCATCGTGACTACCATTTCAGCGTGTTGATATATATTATGTATTAATATCCTATATCTAGAATCTATTCTGCTGTTGGCCAGTGCTTCCTCAATAGCCCATAATTCTATGCTGTCAAAAGCTTTCTCGTAGTCTATAAATGCTAAACAGGTTGGTAAATTGTATTCGTTAACTTTTTCTATTAGGACCTTTAGTGTGTGAAGATGGTCACATGTACTGAACCCTTTTCTAAATCCGGCTTGCTCTACTGGTTGATATACATCGAAATTTGTTGTCAATCTATTTGTAATTATTTTTGTGAATGTTTTATAAAGTTGTGATAGTAGTGATATTGGACGATAATTTTTCAGATCTGTATTGTCCCCTTTTTTGTGTATTAATATTGTGTTAGCAGTATTCCATTCCTTTGGTATGTTTCCTTCAAATAGGCATTTATTAAAAAGTATTTTTAGGTACCTGATGACTTCTTCTCCGCCTTCTTTCGACATTTCTGCCAGAATTCCATCACTACCCGGTGCTTTATTTCTTTTCAATTCTTTAATTGCATTTTCTATTTCTACATCGCTTATTTCGGGCATTACTTAAGAATTTACGTTTGTTATTTGTCTTTTCAGATTTTGCTTTCAAGAGTCGGAGGGAGGATTATAATATCTGTAAAATCAAAGATTATTTTTTCTGACTTGTATTACTAAATAAAATTGTTTTGTAAAAACATGTAACATAACATTTTAAGGATATTTTTAACACTACAAGACCCAACTTTTCACGCACTATTAAGGTTGTAGAATAATTTTTACAATAGTTATTCATATTAAAATAAATTAAAAACTTTTAGGTTAGAGGTTAGGTTAGATTAGGTTAGGTTTTTTATAGTTTTTTTTTTTTGGAACAAATTGGTAAATAAACGTTTATAAATCTCCATTTTAAAATTCTAAACGTGTTTAATCAGATAATTACCCAAAATTTCGTTTCAAATGATTTACTTGTTACTTAAACGGGACTTTTTTTTTGGCTTTAAAAAGCCAAAAGCCAAAAGTAACCAAGATTGGGATGCCTACAGGTATAAGCTAACGCTATACGGAAAGCGAAATTCGGAAAGCCAAAAGGAATTCATGGAGAGAGTTTTGCGAGGAGATTACAGATATCCCGGCATGTTCTCTAATTCATAAAGTCCTGGCAAAGGATGGTGCTACAACCAAAGAAGTAGGTTTCCTAAAGAAAGCTAATGGCAAATTTACGGACACCAAAGAGGAAAGTCTTAGAGAACTAATGAACACGCACTTTTCGGGCTCAACAATTCTGGATGATGCAGATAGGCAAACCAACATAGACCAAAGGCTCACTAGACCAAGGTCTACAGATTGGAAAATAGCCACAGCAATCACAAGACCAAACAGAATTAGATGGGCTATAAATAAGTTTCGGCCATATAAGTCTCCAGGGACAGATGGCATATATCCAATACTGTTGCATATGGGATTAGAGGTATTGATACCACACCTATGCAAGCTCCTCAAAGCCACTTTAGCATGGGGGATTGTACCGGAAATATGGCAAAAGGTCAAAGTCATATACTTGCCTAAGGTAGGTAAAGTATCAGACCTAACACCAAAGTCATATAGACCGATAAGCCTATCTTCTTTTCTAATAAAAACGCTGGAAAGGCTTCTTGATAGGTACATCAGAGACGAAGTGCTAAAAGATAAACCTCTAAGCAATCGTCAATATGCATACCAACCTGGTAAATCTACGGACTCCGCGTTGGATGATCTAAATAGGCTTATCTCAAAGTCAATGGAAGACAAAGAGATAGCAATGGCCGCTTTTTTAGATATAGAAGGGGCATTTAATAATGTTACCACCAGCTCTTTGATAGGGGCTATGAGTAGACGAGGTGCACCTGCGGTAATATGCAGATGGATAAGGGCATCCCTGGAAAATAGGACAGTAATGTCCACTCTGGGTAAAGCAACCATCAAAGCAAAAGTAGGCAGAGGCTGTCCACAAGGAGGAGTTCTGTCCCCTCTACTTTAAGCAACCTTGGTAGATGATCTCCTCAGAAGTCTGTCCACAGAAGGCTTTTATTGTCTAGGATATGCTGACGATATAGCAATCGTTGTCAGGGGCAGGTTTGCTCAGGTAGTTTCTGAGAGAATGAAAGCAGCCCTAAATATAGTTGACGACTGGTGTAAACAAGAGAGACTGATAGTCAATGCTCAGAAAACACAAATTGTCAACTTCACCAAAAAAACAGCACTACAAGGCCTAAAACCACCGGTGCTGGGAAGAACAGAGATTTCATTTGCCAAAGAAACAAAATACCTTGGGGTATATTTTGATCATAGGCTTACATGGAATACTCACATTCTAAAAACCACACAGAAAGCTACTATGTCCTTGGGCAGATGTAGAAGAATGTGCGGTAAGAATTGGGGACTTAACCCCAAAATGACTCTATGGCTATATACAAGGGTTATTAGACCCATGATAACCTATGGCTCGGTGACGTGGTGGACAAAGACGCAGCAAGGGGGAGCAATAAGGCTGCTAGGTAATACACAAAGGCTAGCATGCCTGTGTATTACGGGGGCCTTAAAAACAACTCCTACTGCATCGCTGGAAGTCCTGTTGAATCTACCACCACTTCATATCTTTATACAGGGCGAAGCCAGATCCGTGATGCACAGATTAATCCATAGTCAGCGACATATAAGCCAGATGCATGGTACTGACAACAGAAAGCTAATCGAGGAGCTAAAAGCCGATATTGTGATGGGGAAACCTATCGATGCAACAGTTACGAGATATAACTTTAACAATAAGTTCACAATTAAGATACCAGGCAGGAAAGACTGGAATAAAGGTGTACCCATACAAGCTGCTGCTACCTGGTACACGGATGGCTCAAAAACATCGGAGGGTGTGGGAGCCGGCATAGTAGGGACAAATCAAGGGATAGATTTCCCGGTAAGTCTATCTAAGGATGTGACAGTTTTCCAGGCGGAAATAACTGCAATCCATCACTGCGTGGAAGAAATAGAAAGGCAGGAAAGAACGTTCTGTTCAGTTGCTATCTTCACAGATAGTCAGGCAGCGCTTAAGGCACTCAATTCCGTAGAGGTCAATTCTAAGCTAGTATGGGATTGCGTGTGTGCCCTAAATAAACTAGGAGACCGTAGCAAGGTTACGATAGCCTGGGTACCGGGGCACGAGGGTCATAAGGGCAATGAAAAAGCAGATGAAATGGCCAAACAAGGCTCATCATTGCCATTCATTGGACCGGAACCCTTCTGCGGAGTTGCTAAATCAGTAACAAGAACGGCTACAAGGAAGTGGGTAGCTCGCAAATCTCTGGAATGGTGGAGGAATTCACCAGGACAAAGACAGGCGAAACAGTTCATTACAGAACATTCGCCAAAATTTACGGCAGACCTAATAAGCAAAGACAGGAAAACAGTCAAGGTCATAGTAGGTCTTCTAACAGGGCACTGTAAGCTGAATAGGCACTTGAAGCTGATGGGATTATCAGATGATGACCTGTGCAGATTCTGTCACCTCGAAGAAGAAACAGCAGAGCACATTTTATGTCAGTGTGACAGTCTGGCAAATGTGCGGTTCTTTGCATTAGGAGAAGAAAATCCACCGGCAAATAGCTACATGGAAGGTACAGTCTCGAAGCTACTAGACTTTATAAAAAGGGTCAGGCTAGAGAATGTTATCTAGGACTAGAGGACCACAACAGATCTGAAAAGGTCGCAGTGGAATAGGCCGAAAGGCCACCTCTCTTAATCTAATCTAATCTAATCTACTTAAACGGGAAACTTTTTAACCTTATTTCCCTGTACTAAAAATAAAAACTCTTGTAGACCAGGTTGATCTAGAAAATCACTTTCTTTAATTAAAAAAGTAATAATTTTTTTATTAAAACCAATGTATTGTATTAAAAATCATGTTTTACATACTCTAAATTAAAATGGGTCTCAAATTTTTTACCCAATATTAAACGTATTAAATGACAACCCACCAAAAACTTTCCTGCGGTAATTATATTACAAAACTTTCCTCATACATCCAGAATACCTAATAACAGATTCATTTTAGGAATTATTAAATTTTTTGTGCGATATGAATTCATATTTCGGAGGCAGCGGCAAAAAGCGTAATAAAATGCAAAAACCTTTTCGGCGCTTCGGTCCTTTTAAAATAAAGACTCCCCGTCAAGCAAGTATTAATCTAGCACTTTATTAGATACTTTATGAGGCATGAGTTCTGATACCTGACAAGGATTTGGTCTCGTTGAAGTGCCGTAAATTTCCTCGGATCATAGTGGAAAGGATTTCTCATTTACTTTCGTTTCATTTAATTTCATATTGTCAGTGCTAACAGGTATTACGTGTCAGGGAAATTAAATTTGGGAGCAGGGAAATTATGATAAAATTTTGCAGATTACACCAAGTGTTACTCGCCTAACAGAATTCCTATTCTGAAAATAACATTTTAATATACCTATATGTTCCATTCTGAACAAATGTTAAACTTTCAAATTCGGAGAAAACATTTTTAATTTTTTTATGTATTTTTTTAATGTATAGCCTTGTAAATATATATATATATATATATATATATATATATATATATATATATATATATATATATATATATAATATATATATATATATATATATATATATATATATATATATATATATATATATATATATATATATATATATATATATATATATATATTGTTATGATTGTTTATTTTGAGTTCAAACTTAGTTTATTGAGCCAATAAAAAAGAATTATAACTTATTTGTTATCAAAAGTAAAATAATCCTTATATTACCTGTGTTCGATGGATTCAAAAGATTTTCTAGTTGTCTTTTATCGGGAAGGAGAAGAAAGGATAATAATACAAATATATTATATTACAAAGATTTACATTTCTTTATTTTATATGAACGAATAAAACAATTATTAAATTCTGTCGTTATCTTATCAATCAGCATACAAGAAAATAAATCAAATTATTATGATAATAAGATTATAAAGCTACATACATTTATTTTACGTGAAAAAACCAATTTTACTTAAAATTTTCTTTACTTGAAAAAAGAAACCACAAAACTTTAAACTTTTGATTAGCCTAACAAAACCTCAGTTCTTAAATTTGAATACTAATGACCATGATGTCGAAACGATCCTTCACAGATATAAAATTCAATTGTAAAAACACTTACAGTTTATTTTCTTCTTGAGTTGTATGTTGGAACATACCCAGAAAAGTCCAGTCTCCTCAAAGATGTGATCTCCCCTCTTTGGCACCTCGGCTCCTTCTTTACGTCTCTGCAAACCTCCTTCAGACTACACAAAAAACACCTGATTCACTTCTCCAAACTCCGCTACTTATTTATGACACCAGGACCTCCTTTTGTCAACTTGATGCCTTAAGAATACTTTCACATATACTTTATAAAATGCCCACGGTAGATACAAGGACCTCTTTTAATCTACTTGTTATCTCCTTCTTCAAACTATTCACTTCTTTTCGTTACGCCGGTATCCAAACTCACGAACCACACCCTATCTTGAGACACACGACTGTTTCCTTTCGATGACCAAAATATGACTAACTTCTCCTCTCTCATGATCGACTCACCAAATTCCCATTTTAAAAACGACCGTCCAATCAAAAAGCTTACATTGTGTTTATCATGATTTTGGAAAAGCCTAATTTCGGTTTCAGAGAAAACTAAATAGCTTACTTTAAAATTGGTTTTTTTCAATACATCATTTATACATATTTCAAAAGATTAAAATATGGTCATTTAATACTCGACTATACAAACAATGAAAAGATTATTAACTTGCAGGTAAAATGTCTTCTAATTCTAAACAAAGGTTTTTTGATTTTTTTTTGTTTGCAACGGAAACAGGTCGTTTGCCAAACAAATTTCTATTCTTATCTACACTAAATCTTATCTTAAATTAATATATACATTTTTGTTTATAATGATTTCTTAAAATTTTATTCCGATGGATATTTTATTTATTTTTCTTTGGTTGGGAAAGAAAATGTATGACAATATATATAATACAAAACTCAAATATTTGGGTGTGCAGCGGAAGATAGGACAAATAAGTACTCTTTTTAGTAAACCAAGCTTTCGCAAATCTTTATTTGCATCATCAGGGTGCTACAATAAACAAAATTAGTACAAAATACAGAAAAAGAATTATTTTGCATCTTACACTAATTGAGGTTAGTTGTCGTGATGTTTATCAAATGAAATGAGCAAATCATTTGACCCGTACAAATGATGGCGAAAACTATCCAAAATTGTTTTTAAAAAAAGGTTCTTTAAAAAATACATATTTAAAAACACTTTAAAACACATATACATGAACACTTAAATAAAATTATGTTAAAATAATTACAGAACATGTCATAAAATAAAATTTAGGTTATAAACATTCTTATCAGAAACAAAAGAATTGGTTGTGAATTCGTTACTGCCAACTTAAAACGATAGAACGTTAGATCTTAATGAAAACAATGTAAAGGTAATAGTATACCTGATAGACGCTGGACTTCTTGAAACAGAAAAGGTAAAAAGACTTATCTTAGAAGAAGTAGGAGAGGTATTCTATATCTCATATATAATGAAACTTATATTGTTGATGATGAATTGTCTGTATTAGTAGATTCGTGTTTATCCAAAGTTAACAATAATGAATATAAGTTGCTTAAATTATTGGTATCTATCTTTTTGTTAATAGTTTCTTTTTCTTAAAAAATGAAATTTATCTCGAGAAACAATCTTTTTAAATAATTGCTCTCCGTGGATAGGATTTTTACATTTGGAAAATCGAAAGAGTGCCCTGTTGTGTTAGCATGTGTGGCTAGAGAACATCTATCAGGGTGTAACCTAATGTCACTCTTGTGAAGAGTCAAGCAGCTAAAAACTTTTTGGGAGGTGTGACCTATATAGGAACCTTCACAGCCCAAACAATTAAGTTTGTAGACAACATCACTTTTATCTAAGTTTGGTACTTTATCTTTCAATGACTTGTACAAAGATCCCACAACTAGAGTGCTTTTATAAGCAATTTTTATATTTGGTAGGTATTGAGCAGAAATTCTGGTCAATTTGGGAGAGACGTCCATAATAAATGGAAGTGATACAAAAGATATATTAGGAATATTGTTAGTCAGTGAGTGGGAATCAGAGCTAACTTTCATAGCACCTGTATTTTGGGGAGGGTTTACTTGTGTGTTGAGTATAACAGAGGATGTGTTAAAGATGATTTTCCTAAGTAAGGATTCGGGGTAGGAATTATCTAGGAACAACTGTAAAAGGATGTTGAGATTCTTCTTTCTAAAAACAGGGTCAGCTAGTTTACAAACTCGTTTGGTCATTTGTTTGACTAGATTAATTTTCATGCTTGACTTGTGGTAAGAGTGGTAGTTGAAATATCTTCCAGAGTTACACTTTTTTCTATACCAATCAATTGTAATGATGTTATCCAGTTCCCTAATAAACATTGTGTCGAGAAAAGGAACAGATTGGTTTTGATCCTCTTTTTCAAGAGTAAATTGAATGTGGCAGTCGTAGGCTCCCACAATGTAGTTTAAGTTGGCAGTAACGAATTCACAACCAATTCTTTTGCTTCTGATAAGAATTTTTATAACCTAAATTTTATTTTATGACATGTTCTGTAATTATTTTAACATAATTTTATTTAAGTGTTCATGTATATGTGTTTTAAAGTGTTTTTAAATATGTATTTGTTAAAGAACCTTTTTTTAAAAACAATTTTGGATAGTTTTCGCCATCATTTGTAGGGGTCAAATGAGTTGCTCATTTCATTTGATAAACATCACGACAACTAACCTCAATTAGTGTAAGATGCAAAATAATTCTTTTTCTGTATTTTGTACTAATTTTGTTTATTGTAGCACCCTGATGATGCAAATAAAGATTTGCGAAATCTTTATTTGCATCATCAGGGTGCTACAATAAAGCTAAAGTAAAGCTTGGTTTACTAAAAAGAGTACTTCTTTGTCCTATCTTCCGCTGCACACCCAAATATTTGAGTTTTGTATTCTATTTGATCAGCGTTGATGACAAGCGTTTATCGCTTTTTCACTATATATATATATATACTACAAACAAGTCTTTGGTACTCCAATGGGTTCCACTATTTCACCAATACTGTGCAATTTTGTCTTAGATGACTTGATTGAAGATTGTTTGCAACAAATCAATTTTGAAATACCGTTCATAAAGAGATATGTGGATGACTTAATCTTGGCACTACCTGCAGACTCCATACATTCTACGTTAAATGTGTTCAACCAACAAAACCCACACTTGCAATTCACGTGCGAGGAGGAGCGGGAGGGATCTTTGCCTTTCCTTGACATGAGATTGCATAGATGTGAGGATAATGTTGTGAAAACACAATGGTATAGAAAACCCATATGTAGCAATAGATTCATAAGCTACCACTCTCACCATCCTCCGAGGATGAAAACTAATTTAGTCCTAGCGATGAAAGAACGTGTCAAAAGGTTATCTCATCCGGATTATCTCCAACATGATCTCAACCTCTTACGTAATATTTTTGTTGAAAATTCATATCCTCTAAGACTGATTAATAAATTAATTTTTAATGTTCCCTTTGTTAATAGAAACAACAGACTTACTATGTCACAATCAGTGCCCTCAGCACAAAATAATTCAGCTTCAACAAGTGTGTATTTTTATGCCCTTCCATATATTCCAAAACTAACCGTTGAACTCACTAAGATTTTTAAAGACTTTAAGAATATCAAAATAGCTAACAAGAACATCAAAACCATACGTCAGCTGTATAGCAAAATAAAACAACCCCTAACCACTCTAGAGACTACAGATGTTGTTTATTGCATTCAATGTACTGAATGTCCATCCACGTACATTGGTGAAACTGGAAGGAATCTGTCTAGCCGTATTATTTCTCATAAGAGTGATTGTAGATTAAACAAACCTACTTGTGCTTTGGCAGAGCATACTATCGATCTAGACCATAAGATAGATTTCAACAATGTAAAAATATTAGCCAGAGAGAAAAATAAATTTAAGAGAACTTTCTTAGAGATGGTACATATCAGCAAGAGTGATAATAACAATCTTAATAAGAGATCTGAGATCCAGAATCTTAGCAAAATTTACAATTTTATATTGACTTTTGACTGAGCTATTTTGCATCTCAGAGTTTTCTTTGTTCTTTTCTTTTGTTAAAAATTTCAGTATTAATTGAATACTTGTGATCAAACTTCAGTTACTAATTTAGTTTTGTTTTGTTTGAGTTATTATTTTTTCTAAACCTATTTACTAAATACTATTTTCTTTCGATTGCTTATGTCATAAATAACATTTTTAACTTCCCGCTTATTTTTAAGTTGGTAATACAGTTGGTAGTACTCAAAATTCATAAACAGTATTTTGTGAGACGTTAATTTCAAAGTTGTTTTTTGTATTTTCTCCTAACTATTTAAACAATAATTGTCCACCCACGTTCTCTTTCTGCTCGTGAAATGTGACTGAAATCAAGCCTGCAGCGACGACTGTTTTAACATGTCGTCCTTCATTTTGTTTTTAACTTTTGACGTATTTAGTAATTTTAAAGTGTTTTTTTAACAGTAATTTTTAAAGTGTAATTGCAACTTCAGTATATCATGTTATTTAACGTTGTTGTTTCTGCCACGAATCTTACATTCGGGTAAGTTTTTTATAGTTTTTTTATAGCCTTTTTTTGGCACCATTCAAACTGTTACAACATAGTAATTTTCTTTGTAGACCTTGATAAAGGTGGCAAAAAACCACCGAAAGCTTGGATTCAGAATAAATAGTACGCCTTAGCAAAACTCTGTTTTTATTGACTACCACACCCAAAAAGAAAAAAGTATTTATATATATATATATATATATATATATATATATATATATATATATATATATATATATTGTATTTATTGTCATATTCATTTGAGCTGTGGGTGTACAGAAGAATTCTGAAAATATCATGGACAGAACACGTCACAAACAAAGAGGTTCTGGGAAGGATGAACAAAGAAATGGAAATTTTAAATTCAATAAAAACAAAAAAATTGGAATATCTCGGACATATTACACGTGGAGAGAAATACACCTTGCTCCAACTGATCATGCAGGGAAAGATCCAAAGAAAGAGAAGCATAGGAAGGCGTAGAATGTCATGGCTACGCAACCTGAGAGAGTGATACGGATGTACATCAAATGAACTTTTCAGAGCAGCCGTCTCAAAAGTTCGAATAGCTATGATGATTGCCGACCTCCGCCGCGGAGATGGCACTTGAAGAAGAAGATTTATTGTCAACTAGTCAATAAAAATCCACTATTAGTCGAAATTAAAATAAAACGGTAACGCCTACAAACTATAAAACAAAGTGTAAAAAGGGTAAAAAATAAACGGTGTTATATCATCAAAAAAATCATTACACAAAGAAAACATTAACAACAATTTTAAAAACTAGGTTGAAGAGAAATTTCGAGCGCTGAGAACCGTAGGGTTCCAAACGACAGTTTGTACAAAATATGTTGTTTAACATAAATATATTGTTCTTTGAATTCTACATGTAATGGTATTAAAAGTTGTGCCATTCGTTGACAGATAGCGCTACAGTCAACAGTGAAATACAGTTCCAAGTTCACGAAATGATTTAAGGTTAGAACCATATCGTTGCATGTACTACAGTGAGAGTCTTGGTGAAAGTTAAATGTGAGTTTTATCAGTTAAAATTATCATTTTTTTGTTTTTCAATATTCTCTGTGTCCGAAAATAAATCTTGCGCTGGTTATTGCAGCTCCTGATCTGATAATTAACTAGAAAATAGCAGTGGAAAGAAATATGTGGTAACCTGTTAAACATTGTACTTTACATTTCGGAAAAAATATAACCTTACTTTTTTATGCCGTCGCTGGATGCTGTTTATATTTCTAGTGATTCTAACACAGAATACCAGTTGTGATGAGAAACAACGGGTACTTATTCCTGAAGTACCAGTAAAAAGAAGTTACTTTTTTTTATATAAAAGTAATAATTTTAATACATCCTTTATGGGGTGACAGGTATACGATTATGCGAACTGTTATAACAAATAAAATAAAACTTATAAACAAAAATATATCATTGAAGCAGATTTCTTACTGTCTTGACTGACAAATAATTTTTAGGCTAAATTTCGAAACTGGAGAGTCCTCTAAAGCTTTAGATGAATGTGTAGCAAGTCCTATCTATACTCTATCTATACTACGGGAATAATCCCTAGAGAAATGTTGACATCAGCATTTGTGTGTTTGCTAAAGAAAGTAAATGCCAAAGAGTGCAGTGACTATCGAACCATAAGTTTAATGTCACATACCTTGAAAATTCTGTTGAAAATTATCCACGCCCGAATTCACTCTAAACTGGAGCTGGATATTAGTGACACACAATATGAATTCCGCAATGGTATGGGTACCAGAGAGGCACTATTCTCCTTCAACGTGCTGACGCAGAGATGTTTGGATGTTAACGGTCCTCTTTACGTCTGTTTTATAGACTACAATAAAGCGTTTGATAAAGTAAAACATGACCGACTCATGAAAATTCTAAAAAATAAAAATCTAGATGAAAGAGATTTAAGGCTAATAACAAACCTTTATTACAATCAGCGAGCAATAGTACGAATTAAAAAAGAGACATCTCAAGAAATGTAAATAAAGAGAGGAGTCAGGCAAGGCTGAATACTATCACCTCTATTATTTAACGCTTATTCTGAAGAGGTAATTCGAGAAACTCTGGAAGATGAAACAGTCGGCATAAGAGTAAATGGAGTCTTAGTTAACAACATCAGATATGCAGATGATACAGTGATAATAGCCGATAGTTTAAAAGACCTGGAGACACTCATAAGTAAAATAATAATATGTAGTAGGGAGTACGGACTCTCGCTCAATATCAAGTAGACGAGGTTTATGAAAATTTGTAAAATCAACCATAATACTACCGAAATCTTGATAGTAGAGGGCCAGCAGATCGAAAGAGTAAAAAAGTACACTTAGCTAGGAACACGTATAACAGAAAATAATGACTACACTGCAGAAATCAAAGTCAGAATCGAAAAGCACGTTTTAATTTTATGAAAATGAAAAAGGTCCTATGTGGAAAAGACTCAACATTAGCTCTTAAAGTACGCCTAACAAAATGTTACGTATACAGTGTATTATACTGTGGAGTGGAATCATGGACGTTAAATCTAGACACAATAAGACGACTTAACGCCTTTGAAATGTGGACCTATAAATGAATTATGAGGGTTTCCTGGGTAGATAGAGTTACGAACAATAAAGTACTGAGAAGAATAGGTAAAGAGAAGGAAGTTGAACTTAGAATTAAAGAAAGAAAGTTACAGTATCTCGGACATGTGATGCGGAGCGGGAAGGTATGGCATCCTGCGACTCATATTGCAAGGAAAGATAGATGGCAGAAGAAGCATCGGAAGAAGACGAATTTCATTGGTTTAAGAACCTGAAAGAATGATTTGGATGCAGCTCAAAACAGGTATTTAGAGCTACTGCCTCAAAAATTAAAATAGCTATGATCATTGCCAACCTCCGTAGCGGAGATGGCACCTGAAGAAGAAGTAGCAAGTCCAAGGGAAGGAGTCAATAATATTCATAATATTATTGGTCCAAACAATCAAGTTGTTGACTTAAGAACGTAAGACAAATTAAATAGTATGTATAATTATCCTTTACACAAAGACATTTTGAAGGAATAATGCTAGTTGTTGCTTAGTAGTAGACTACAGTTCCATCTCATGGAGGAGGTAAATAGGACTCGAAAACGAAAGCGGAATCCCCAGATGAGGAAAAATATACAAAGGAAGAATAATTATCGACAAGGAAAAAGCTACGTCAGTGCTAACTATATAGCTAGGCCTGATAAAGTAATTAATACACGCACAAATTGCATTTAAAGTAATGAAAAATTTAACCCCGAAGAAAGATTAAAGACAAAAACCAGGTATTAGTCATTGGACCAAAATAGAAAAGTATGCATTTATATTAAAAATGTAACAAAGAGAATTTTAGTTAAGAGTACTAAAACAAACTACAAATCTTTTTCATTTGAGTATTACTTCAAGAAAGAGAAAAACGAAAAACTGTATTGAAAAATTGGTAACTTCCATTTTTTCGCAAATATTCACCTTTGATACTGAATTAGATCCTGAATGGCAGCCTGGACCATCGAAAAAAATAATAATAAAGAAACAATAGCTGGTAAACAATTTTTAAAATCATTATGCTCAATATTATCTCGTCTGGAAATTGTCTGTTGATCAAGCCTAATGGGGATACCACTTATAAAAATGTGCCTCAAGATTTTACCTCATATATGGTAGGGACAACTATCTATAATAAAGTTATAATACCATAGAACTTTTAACAGAATGATAAATTATATGAATAAAAAAATATATAATAGCATAAGCCTAATGGTTCGTTTTGATCGTATTCTTTAGATTCAACTTTAGAGTTTTGTAAAACAAAAGAGAAATTAATAAAATTAAACAATTTTTTAGTGAAAAGTATTCACTGAAAAACCATCTATAATATTGCTTTGATTTCATTTTATTGTAAATATTGTAAAATTAACTCAGTTTGTCTCCTATCCTAATTGATCATAGAAAGTGTTTCTTTTATTCTCACCCAGGACCGATTTGAGGAGCATTCGCACAACATTCAACACTGTTATGTCAAGAACAAAGTTCTGGTGTGATTTTTATATCAAACGTTTTTATAACTTCTACTATATAATCCCTAATTTCTCTATCAGCAATTATGAATCAGCAAAATTTGAATTCTTCATACAGTTCTTTCGCATTTTGTCCGTTACAGCTCATTTTTTTATTGCGAGCAATAGGTACGCTCCTTCTTTTAAGCACAATTACTAACTTCATACTCTTACTTGTAACAGTTTTAAGATTCCAAGAGACTATCCTAATTTTTCTGTAATCCTGTCCCTCCTGAAATACTTTTTATAAACACCGAATTACTTTTTATATACACTGTAGCATAGAAAAGTCTACACAGTTATGATTATCAAAAGTTTCCAAATCACAAATATACTTAATCCTCTTTACCACTGCTAGATAATGCTGCAATAAAGTACTGATTTTATAAAGCGGATTTTCGTATTTCGCTCTTGTTATAAAGTTTCTGCGTTTTATGGGAATTAACGTTTATTTTTTACTTTTTAAATTTCTATTGAGTGTATGCGTTCCGAGCTCTAAAAAAATTAGCTTCAATGAAATATTTACGACCGTGTATTGGGAATCTATTTTACGTTTTGCTGCGATAAGTGAGGAACTAACAGGTAAAATGTAAATGTAAAAATTTGAAATAAAAATCCTCAATGGCATTTTTCATCAAGCATTTTTTGTTTCTGATAGATATTATTGTCTTGGAGTCGGGCTTTAATTCATAAAATATGGTATATAGAAATAACTAAATAAAATAAAGTAAATAGAAATTATTTGTCAAAATGTTTTGAATGTTTAATGGAGTGTATTTCTATAAAACTTCGCCTTGTACAGAGCAATGCGGGGAATGTGAAAACTCGTTCCATTATTCCTGGTTAAGCGGTAAAACTAACCATAATTGATAACTAACTTTGGACACTAATTACTTTACTACTAATGTAAATAAAATAAAACAACTGTCGGTTCGTATCAAAATACGCAGTCAACAATATAGGTAACATGTATAGCCATCGATAACGAGAACGATGACTGCAGGTGTCTGTTTACTTTACTGTTTATTGGAAGCAGAGTAGTGAAAAGGGGAGTGAAATAGATGAGATGCTTGCGCATCACACACTGTTTTTGAGGCCCCGACCCTGCTGCGGAGCACTCAGGCTACTTATTCGTATCAGTTAGTAGTTAAGGAATTACGTTAATTCTTGTATCGTGTCTTATGAAAAAAATAAGTTGGTATACAGTGTCAGTGCAATAAAGTTTATGAATTGTGCAACAAAACCAAATAAAATTAAACAATATTAATTGTGGTATTATTATTTTGACAAAAAAATTGAATAACTTACTATTTATTTTTAAAAAAATTTTGACCTGCCAGGAAAAGCTCCAGGACGTATTATAACGTCCCACTTCGACGATCCATATATACAGCCTGTTTAAACTCTTCAGATGCTTAATATTCAGGAAATTTTTCTCTTCGTTACATTTTAAACCATCTGTATCGAAAGATAGTGAAGATGAGAAAATGATGAGGAATGGCATCAAAACACGAATAAAGTAAAATAAGTTTGAAATGTTCCTTTTTTTGAATTTACATTTTCACTTATCGGCACTGGGAAGGATACCCCAATAAAATGGGTGGTGGGGCAAATTTTTTTGACACCATGAATCATTAGGGGTAGTCTTATAATTGTTGACCAGTCAAAAAAAATTGTTTAAAACTGTTTAATTTGCTCATGTCCATGAAAAGTTTAACTAAATAAAATGTCCCGTGAATTCGCGTATGCTCTACAGACTATAACATTTCCGCCTAAATCGACCGACTCATAATATAAAACAATTAAATTAGTAGGTGAAGTGACATTTCCCTAATTATTTGAATAATTAAACATTACCGCCTTAAAATTTCTGCAGAGATACTTTGTTTTATTACACTTTTCTGCAAACCTGTGACGGATCTCTGTCTAAAATTTTCCTCTAAAACTTAATATATTTTTGCTACAAATACCCCAAAACTCAAAATTTAATTTGCTTGACAGTTGATAGCTATTGCCCTCGGCGTCTGTCTGTCCGCTTGCATGTCATAAAATGAAACTTGGGTTAATATTGAAGTGGTTGCGGCACAAATGGAATACAATTTTAACGACAATTCTTGTCAGTATTATCTTGGGTGCACTTTTGTGGATTTATAAAAGCTTAAAATAAATATGTGGTTGAGCTATCATATAGTCCGCGTCACCAAAAATTTGGAATTTATTTGATTTTTTACAACTTGTGCAGTTTATTGAATTTCTAAGTGCTTTTAATACGTCAAGAAAAAGAGAAATTCAAAGTATTTGCAGAATACTCCTGTAATATATAATATGTAGCATTTAAAAATTCATTGGTATATATTAAAATCCCCTCGTATATGTATTAAAACATCGAATAATATTTTCAATGTATTTTATTCCCTATCGGTATGTGTAAATAAAAACCGAAATAATACTTCGATCCCTTTTGCGTCGCCGATTTAATATAAACACGTTTTAAAAGTTTGTTTATGTAAAACAGATGTGTATTTCCTTTTTACCCTTGTGATCGAAACCGATTTAAGATATTTTTTGTCGTCAAATGAACGAAATATTCCAGTTTATATGTTTTGTTTATACTAAGTTGGGAAGCAAATGATTTTTAAGAATTAACTCACTCTCGCTAAGGCTTCTATCGATGGCAGTTGCTTACAGTGTTAGCCAACATTTTTCTTCAAATCTCTTCGTCCTTCGTCCTTTTTTATGGGAGAATGTGTAGTAGTGTGAAGCTATTAGTTACAGTTAAAAGAATTTACGACTCTCGCGGTCACTGTTAAAGGCAGTTGTCTTCAGCGTTTGTCCAAATTTTCCGTAAAATTGTTTTCTCGTTTTTTGTGCCTTTTGTATGGAAAATAAGTAGTTTTGTGGCAGATAATAGGAGCAGTTCAATGTGTAGTTGCAGTCTAAGTGAGATTTTGAAAGATAACCACATTTTGCCATTATGTTCAGTTCTACCTGTTCCAGCTTTTAAAGAGAAAAGTTTACAAAGTTTGTGTTCCAGTGCCCCAACTTCCAACCTCAATAATTCGCAGTGTTATATGCAGTTTTTGTTCATGTGGCAGAGAGTTTAAGCCCAGTTCTACCCCCAGAAATTCCAGTGAAGTCTAGTTTCCACCCCCAGCATTTTTGTGAAAAATCCCAGAACAATCCAGGTAACTTTTCCGTTTAAATTTTAAAGGAAAAGTAAAAATAGACATTTTTATACATAATTGCTTTCATGGGAGTTTGTGAAGATAATTTTTCCTTGTAATAATTTATTTCTGCTATAAATTATAGCCCTGTAACAAGTCAGTGTTACTCTTTGTTATTTTTGTATTTACTTTGACCAACTTGAGACAAACATTTCCCCTTCTTAACTTATTTAGTTAACGACTATAAAGTGTTAGATGCGTAACACAAATAGCTCACATGAGAAAGGCACTCTGCCGAAATTGCTGTATATATAGTAAATATAATAAATGTTGTGAAAGTTTTAATAACACTTTTTTTTTTCGTGTTTTATTGCTTGATAAAATGAACTTCCATCAAATAATTCCATGGTGGAATTCATCGCATATTGTTAAAAATATCAACTAACTTTAATTTTGCATTCAGAGGAAGCTTGCTCAGAAAAAGATGGTAAAATGTCATCAAGTTCTGGCGTCGTATTTGTACACTTAAACAAAATTCTAATTCCTAAAGACTTACAAGTTTGTTTTTTGAATTGACGATCACGATGATTTTTATATTTGAAAACTCCATTAGCTTTTGTGTTCTAGAGAAGATATGCTGTAACTAGAATCACTAGAATTGAGTTCATATATATTTGCTGGTATTTCTTGAAATATCTTTCTTGTTTAAATGCTCTTAGTTATTAGATGATTCAGTATCTATAGCTCGAAAGTATTTTATCTCATTTTGTCTTTGGACTTTGTTCCATATGTTGCCTAATGAAGTGGAAGGATTTATGGAAGACACATATATTTTAACAACTTTCTCATTTTTCTTGTTTGATTGATTGCTTGCTTTGAATTCTGAGATTTTTAAACATTAGAAGGTTATCGTTAGTTTTATGTTTATTAAAAACATCGAAAGCATGTTTAGACAAAGTGAGTGGTTGTGCAATTTTGATATTCCACCAAGGTACTGGGTGCCTTTTACTAGTTTTTGTTTTTCTCACTGCGATTGTTGCTGCAGAAATTATTATTTTTGTTGTTTGATCTTTTTTCTAGGACTCTTTAAAAGCAATCCCAGTGAGGTGTCGCCAAAAATTACTTAATGGATGCTATGCACTTTGCAATTACATTCATCAAAGTATCTGGAAACGGCGTCTACATCATCAATGCCTGATAGTGTAATAGAGAATTTTTTGCCTTCCCCTGGAGATTCTCCACTTATTTCTCTACGAGTTTAGCAGGTCCAGATGCTACCCCCTAGCACTAGTTTTGGCTCTAGAGGACCTCATGGCCACCTGGTTCGAAGGCTCACAAAAGCAAAAGAAGATGCAGAACAGGCTTTCATAGACTATTTGTTGCAAAGAAGGCCAAACTTACTTCCAATGGAGGTAGTAGTAGGGAGGATGGTATACGCCATTTTCTACTCAACCTTATACCAGACCTGATGCAAATTAACGATGTGCAACTCAGGACTTTAAAAAAAGGCATTGCTACTCGTAGATGAGGTTTGTGGTAACCCTCAACCCCCAGTTGAGAGTTTTATAGTACCAGTACCAGTTTTGTAGTACCCTACGAAAGGTCTACAAGTTTTTTCTTATATACTACACACACACTTGTAGAATATATCTGTACCCACACAATCAACATAATAAGGTTTGTTTTAAATGAATAAGTGTTATACGTCATATATATTTCGTATTTAAAATATGCTTCTATGTTACACATGTTATCCGAAATGAGTTACAATAATCCAATAATTATTGAATATAATGAAAAGTCACGTATTTTTGTCTTAACCCTATAGTAGTATACGCACCCGAAATTCTTGCTGATTCTGCTTGTTAACCGAAGGTAACTAATTAATGCAAGCAAGTGATTGTAGTCGAAACTTATGCCACAAGCTAGGAATCAACCAACAGTTTCGTTTAGTCAGCTCGACAACGACGGGCCAATGACGGCTGGATGGTAGTGAAACGACGTTAATGATATATACCGACTAATTAAAAACAAACAAGAACAATAATTGAGTTAGGGTTGAATATAATCATTAGTAAGAATGGATGAATAGACGGTAGTTTTTTACGGACATAAAATGTTCATATCGGTAAACAAAAAAAAAAGAACTAAAAAATAAAAAGTAAGTATAAAACCTTTCCTTTACTAAACAAAGTTGTGCATTTTTTTAACTAAGTTTTTTACAACAATCAGAATTTCTTCTAATAACTATAGACTTGGGGTCTTTTTTGGCACTAGATTTATACAAAATAGCTAAAAATTACATTTTGGAAATAACGTTTACATATGTACAGTCGTAGACGATTTCAACGCTAAAATTGGTGTAACTACAGAAGATCATTACTTGCGAGAGACCGTCGGATTATATGGACTTGGCCAAAGAAATGACAGAGGAGAACGCTTGCTACACTTTTGGATAGACAACAACCTGTTTGTTACTAATGCAGGCTTTCAACATCACCCAAGACGACTATACACTTGGATATCACCAGGAAATAGATACAGAAATCAGATAGATTTTATACTGGTAAAAACTCGTTGGAGGAGCGCTGTTAAGGATGTTAAGACCTATCCAGGAAAAGATTATAATAGCGACCATCAATTTTTATCAGCTGAATTCCGCATGAAGTTAAGAAACAGTACAGGAAATACAACAACTAAATGGCATCTAAGATATAACGATCCGTACAAAAAAGCCGCAACGCAAAAGCTATGTGACCTCAAACAATGAATAAATCTAGAAGAGTCCTCAAATAGCATATGGACAAAAACAAAATCCATATTGCATAATGCTGCAAAAAACATTAAGAGTGATAGAGAAGAAAGAAGGAAACAATGGATAACAGACTCCACGTGGACTAAAATACAGGAGAGGAAGTGCTTAAAAGCCACAGGACTGAACAGTGAAAGTGATAAAGGGGCCTATAAAGCGCTGAACGGTCAAATAAAACAACTCTGCAAAAAGGACAAGAACACACACTTGAACAAAATCTGCATTGTTCTCTGAGACCAGAGACATGTTTAAAAAAATAAGTTCCTTTACACCAAACTATCTTGCTATCAAAGATGATAACGGAACTCTACTCACTTCCAAAAAAGATATTTTACACAGATGGAAAGAATACTGTGGACGACTGATGATGGAGGAAAGCACAGACGCCTCATCACAACAAGAAGATGCCAGTTTGGAGACGGAACCTGACGTACCCAAAAGTGAAGTTGAAGCAGCAATTATGAGGCAAAACAGTCAGAAAGCTGCCGGTCCAGATAACATACCTATTGAAATGATTTTGCCCCTAGATAACGTTGGAGTGGATATAATACATCAAATTTGTCAAAGAGTGTGGGAGACAGGTAAATAGCCTGAGGACTGGACACAATCACTATATATTCCCATACATAAAAGGGGAGCGAAAGATTTATGTAGCAACTATCGCACAATTGCTCTAATTGCGCATTGCAGTAAGATACTCTTACACATAATTCTCGAGAGAATAAAGCTCGTTTTACTACCTAACATTGCGAAGGAACAAGCAGGTTTCGTCCCCGGACGTGGTACTAGAGAACAAATTTTAAACGTACGGCAGATTGTAGAAAAATCCAGAGAATTCAACATCACAACATATTTGTGCTTCACAGATTATAGTAAAGCTTTCGATTTGGTCAACTGGAGTAAAATGTGGCAGGTTTTGTCTGAAATGGGAGTCCCCAATCATCTGATACTGCTAGTTAAAAGCCTGTACAATAACAATTATGCCAGAGTTAGAATAAATGGGGAACTAACCGATAGTTTTAGGGCCACAAAGGGCGTGAGACAAGGCTGCATACTAAGCCCAATTCTATTTAACATTTATGGTGAATGGATAATGCGAAAAACTACTGAGGACTGGAATAGTGGCATCACCATTGGCGGGAAGAAGATTTGCAACTTGAGATATGCAGATGATACTACTATCCTCGCTAGTTCTGAAGCTGAATTGATTCACCTGCTACAACGAATAGAAGACGTAAGCTTAACGATGGGCCTTAAAATAAACAGAAATAAAACGAGAATCATGATAATTGACAGAGCTAATAACAATCAAAATCATCTGGTCATGATAAACAATATCGCTGTTGTAGATAAATTTGTGTATCTGGGCTCATTAATAACCAACAAAGGAGGCTGTACTGAAGAAATAAAGCGGAGGTAAGCAATCGCAAAAAGCGCTATGGCAAAATTAACAAAAATTTGGAAAAGCCATGAAATAACTACCGATACAAAAATGAGACTAGTAAGAAGTCTAGTTTTTCCAGTTTTTACTTATGCATTGGAATGCTGGACCCTTACTGAGAAAGACAAAAAGAACATAGATGTATTTGAGATGTACTGCTGGAGACGAATGCTGAGAATACCATGGGTGGTCCGAAGAACAAATGAATCTATACTGGACCAGCTAAATATAAAGAAAAGACTAAGAACACAAATATCAGAACAAATAATAAGCTATTTTGGACATGTGCTTCGAAGTTATGGTCTTAAAAAACTTACCATCTAGGGAAAAGTAGAAGGCAAAAGAAATAGAGGTAGATCTCCTACACGATACACGGACCATATTGTTACTACCATTGGCGCTCCATTGTCAGAATGTGCTAGAATGGCAGAAGATAGAAAAACGTGGAGGAACATTGGAAAATTTAGCTAGTAGCTTCATGATATCATGATACCTGCATCAGGTTAACGACTAAGAAGAAAAAAATGTACAAAACATTTTAAGAAAAATATTGAGGAAGATAGTAAGGAGACTAACCCTAATACACCATAAGACCAAAAGGGTCCACCAACAAAAGACGAGATTATAACAGCAGTAGACAAATTAAAAAAAATAAATCACCGGGTCTAGATCAAATAGAAAGCATTGGACCTACCGAAGCAAGGAGGAAACTCATTACTAAAAACAATACGTGAGCTGATAACAAAGATATGGTTGAATAAGTAGATACCAGTTTAGTAAAATAGTGTTACATAAACAGGGGACCAGTTGAAATGTGGAAACTATGGCAGAATTACGTTGTTACACAATGCTGTTGGCACGCAGCATACAAAATAATGTTTAACTTTATTTATGAAAACCTTACACCACACGCAGTAAAAATACTTAGCGGTGGAAGTTCTGATCGTGGTAGCACTGCTGATTGGGAGAAGTTATAGTAGCTGAATTTTGCAGTATTTGTAAGTACAAATAAGATATTATTTATCTGGAAAATCATAGACAAGCAGAATTTTGGCAGTCAAAAGAGGTACGAAGAAATATTAGGACTTTTATAATAAGTTCTATGTTGTCTGGTAAGTGATGATAAGTGCTATGTAACTTTTTGATTCCTGACCTGTAGTATTTAACACAAAGTTAAGCACAGTTGAAAAAGTTGATAAAGGGTTTCCCTTCTTTTATGTTTATACTGTCATATGCACTTTCGAAGTCTATAATGAGATGATGTCTGTCGATGCAGATGTCTGCCTGCAGAAGCCACATTCGAATTTAACTGTTTTTTTAGCGTATGGTTTAAGTCTTTCATAAATGACGTTTGATAACATAATTCTATGATAGTTTCCACATTCGAATTGGTCTCTTTTTTTGTAATGTTCCAAGAATTCAAATACAGTAGGAACATTATAAATCCCAATGTATGTAATCCACGTCATACTAAGTGACGTCACACGATACCAACACAGAATATTAGTAGGTCTATTCCTTCTTAGAATCTTTTACACGGATTGACTGGAATTACAGCCACAATTTTATTTAATTGTACCTATTTAATTTATGTACTTTTATTTAAAACTGAAGAAAAAAAAAGAAATATTTATGAATATAAGAATATTACTTAATTCCTGTGTTCTATTTCTAATTTTTTTATTTATTTACATTGAATATTAATTTGTTTTAATTTACTTATGCAATAACTATGTGATATATTTAATTTAAAATGAATTCAGAAATTTTTTGCAATTTGGCAACACGGTCAACGATATCTGACATAGATAATGACGTGCATCGGAATTTATAATGTAGCAACTGTAGATCTGTGTCTCTACGTGGTGCATCGCTAGCTTCTTTATTAGAAAGAACACCATGTTTATTTATTTATTATTTTATTTACTAATGTTTGTATTTTGAGAACGATTTCCGAAGTGGAAATTGAAACGTCAATAAACGTATTTTAACCTTTAATTGTGGCTTATTCCCATTTAAATAGTAATTAAAGAACACCATGTTATAATATAATTCATATATTTGTTTTAAAGTACATTATTTTAACTCTGATCTGAATCTCTTTTTGAGATCCCTTTTGTCTGCAAATTTGTCCTCAGTAACTTTACGTTGAAATCATGAAGCTGTGAATTACGTAGTTTGTTACTAATTCTATAGCTCTATCTGAAAAGCTCTTACAGCCACAACATGAACATTGTATAGATAATTATATTTTGGTTTAAATTCTAAGCTGCAAATGACCGTTTGTTCGGTTGTATATAAACGGTCCTTAAATTCCTACCTTCGAGACCATTAACGAATGTATAATATTACATGTCCCAAAGATAATTGGTATTGATTTGATAAAAGATATTGATAACAGTATATGAGCATGTGATAAGTTTATGTATAGGTGTAATAGTTTATCGTACAATTTTGAACATTATGATATAACATATTTTCTTCTGTGTTTCTGTATTTAATATTTTTTAACTATTAGATAATAAAATTCTTAATAGCGGATAGAAAAAAAAGTGTGCCAGATGCTAAGAAATTGTTGCCGAGAGGGGGCATTTGGGCCTGTAGGACCCATCGCCGGCTCTTCGGACTTTTTCCTGTCTCCGGAATTGGAACGGGTGTTTACCATCTTCGTTTGTCGCTAGTGAAATGGGTCGGTACTGTTGCCGTTACAGAATAACCGTTACAGCGACAAGTATCTGTTACAGGTAACGGTTCCAAGGAACAGTTACAAAATAACAGATCAAAAATGGAAAACAGAACAGGTAAAATAATCTAAGTATTCCTTGACTTACGGAAGGAATAACTTGCTAAACAATAAAATAAAATGGTATGATAAATGTAGTGCAAAGAATATGTTTCTAAGTGTTTCTTGACTTACGGAAGAAACAACTTAGAATGAAAAGTAAAAATGTACAAGATCAAAGAATAGAAAAATGCAGAAATATGAGTAAAAATACACAAGGTAACAGAATGCAGAAATGTTCTTAAGTGTTTCTTGACTTACGGAAGAAACAACTTAAGAGAGGAATATAAACAAATGAAATAAGTAAATATAATATGTGAAAATATGTCTTAGTGTTTCTTGACTTACGGAAGAAACAACTTAGAACAGAAAAACAACAAGAGAATCAAATATGCAATAGAAGAATATAAATATTTACAAGTGTTTCTTGACTTACGGAAGAAACGACTTGTAATATAGAATAGAAAAAAATAAAATGCAAAAATAAGAATACAAATATTTACAAGTGTTTCTTGACTTACAGAAGAAACAACTTGTAATAGAAAATAAGAAAATAAAATGCGGAAAAGATATAGAAATATAGCTAAGTGTTTCTTGACTTACGGAAGAAACGACTTAGCGTGAAAATGAAAATAACAGAGACAAGTATACGAAATATCAGAAATAAGAGTGCAAATATGGAAATACTTCTAAGTGTTCTTTTGACTTACCGGAAAAGAACGACTTAGACACACAATGAAACACAAGTGAAATATCAGAAAAATTCTAAGAAAACTCTAAGAGTTCTTTAACTTACCGGAAAGAACTACTTAGACACAAATACAAGAAATATAAACAATCAAAAATAATCAAATAAAATAGTAAATAAATCAATACATGAACAATAGTAATATTCTAACCTGAAAAGGTCTGAATATACGACAAATGCTAAAATAAAAAGGTACACAGGAAATCAGAAATAAAACAATAGCTCAAGTTGATACAATAAAGCACCGACTAGGTCTACAGTAAGAAGAGGCAAGCTCGACTGACCGATGAGAGAAAATCTACCTGCTTTTATGTAAAACAAATCCTTTGTTTTACGTAGCGAAAGTGGAATTTCCCTGCATCGAATCAATTAGAAATTTGGATTTGGCCAACCTTGGAATTCCCAAGTATTTTGACCGATATCCAAATTCCTTGATGCCTCCGGCACGGCTGTCACGCCTCCGGAAGACAAAATACACTTATTACTGAGGAAGTAAACTAAACATTACAGAAAATGGGTATGACTTACGTGTGCAATATTCCAGATGAAAACATCATATATATTTAAATCTTTTTAAATAATTAAAAGTCTTCCAATGAATTACGAAAACGAGCTTGAAATACAAGTAGTGAAACGTCAAGTAACAATGCAGAATTTGAAGATCCCAAAGACAGCTGAAAGCTGAAGATCCCTGATAACATTAGAATCATTTCCATGTTTTGCACTACTTAGTAAAGTATAAAAATCATATCCTTATCTCAAAGCAAAACTGTATTATCCAAAATTTTAGTTTTCTAATTTTTTGGCTCACTGAGATTAAAATTTTTCGCTCTATTCACGGGTTTTTCTTATTAGCTGTTTAGACTAAGATTGGCCTTTATGAACAAATGGCTATTATGGCAAAATCACCTTTTATGAACAGTACTAAGTTCACATTCCGCTTAGAGCAAAATTATATCTTTTGCATTTTAAATGTATTGGATCCAAAATGGTGTATACAGTTCCCAGGGCAAAACCATATTATGTCCAACAAAAAGTATTATGTAACACATAATGCTATTCAAGCAAAGCATTAAGTCCACAATCTTTTAAAATTTGGTAAGTTTGTGCTTGTTGAGCTGCGAATTACATAGTACAATACGTTCAGTTTGCTGTTTGCAGTGTATTGAAGCGCATGTTCTCTTCGCTTTTAAACCCGGTGTCATATTTTTTGTTTAAGTCGTGCATTCTAAGTTAATTGAGATGGACCAAAATGGAGGATAGAGTCCACAGAACTCTTCAGCTTGCTCTAAACAGTAAAGAAAACGTAAATAATGGATCCTCACTAGTGGAAAATATTTCTAGTAAACGTAAGTATTTCGAATGGTAAATAATAAGTTTAACTACATTTTAAAGACAAATGTTTTGAATTTACAGTGACGATCTTTAACATTCGTACGCCATTTAATAGAAAAGTTATACCTAATGAATTTAAAATAAAAAAAGGTGAATTATTTGCTTCTGGGTATATAAGATACGCAGTCACTTATAACAACTGATATTATTGTTTTAGAAAATTAAAACAACTAAATCTCAAAGCTCTTGCAGAATGTAGCTGCTGTTGTTTTAGATGTACCTAAAAACATCACTTCTTCAAGTATCAGCGTGTTTATTAAAGAAATTAAGCAACCACCACTGGAGTTCAATACGTCTACAAGTACCATACACCGAGACGAGGAAGATCCGTTTGAATATAAGCATTACCTCTAGTACTGACAACGAAATTGAAATCACAAATGAAGATGAAAATAAAAAAGAGTTTATGGAAGCCGACCATCAAAACAAAGGAAAGAAACGTTTAAGGAAGGAAACTACGTGAAAACGAAATGAATGAACAAAGAAGAGAATGGCATACCAACAATATAAATCTTGCTAAACTAAAACGACTATAAAGGAAACAAAAGGACAGGAAGGTACCAGAACCTTGTCGAAACTGATGTTTAAAATGCAATAAAAACATCTTAAGTCTTCAGAGAGCACAAATTTACCAACAATTTTGGAATAATGAGCCAAACATAGATCAAAAAAAGACAGTTTTTATGTTTTTGTCTCGAAAAAACGTGTATCAAAAGAAAAAGAGAACGAACAGATGCTCGGTCTGAAAAACGCCATGGTAACTGAAAATATTTTTTTACCATTGAACGACAGAGACTTCAAGTCTGCAGTAATTTATTTTTGCACACTCTAGATATTTCTCAATCTTTTGTTTAATGTGCACCCAAAAAAAGCGTAAACAAGTGAAGTTATAGAATATTGTGACAAAATAGAAAAGCAGCTATCTATAAATAAAGTAAAGAATTCGGTAAAGGATACGATTTGTGAGCATATAGTGGCCTATCCCTGTGAAGAATCCTATTCTTGTAGGACGGCGGAAAAATATTTAGGAAGTCACTTAAATACTTCTACAATGTTTAGGATGGTTAAGGAAGAATGTGATGTATCGTAAAACACATAAAGATAGGACGTCTGAGGTGGGTAGGCCATGTAATGCGGATGGAGCAAACCGACCCAGCTAGAAAAACGCTCCTTGATAGACCTATTGGTCAAAGAAGAAGAGGAAGACCCAGAACAAGATTCCTAGATAACATAGACCAAGATATGAGAAATATGGAAATACGTGCTTGGCGGAGGAAGGCGATGGATAGGGACGACTGGAGAAAAATTCTTGGGGAGGCTAGGACCCACACAGGGTTGTAAAGCCAAAATGATGATGATGAAATGATAAGGAAGAATGTGATCTGAAAAACATTTCTTCGGACGAAGTAGTCAAAGAATGGCTTTACAATCACATTTTTCTTCTCATAAAAAAAGAAAAGTTTTTTCCTTAAAGAAAAGGTCCGTTCCCTCCAGCCAAACTTCTACACAACACTGGACAAGGACTCCCTGATGAGTATTTTGAAATTCTAAAATCAACCCCCATCAAATACCGCAGTTAATACTGCACACCAAAAACGCTGATCAAGAGCCGCTCCATTGTATGGCTGGTAACCCCTGAAAGTACCTCCTTGGCATGCTTGGCAAAGTTCACCCAAATTCCTTATGTGCGCTTCGGAAACATCGCCTACAGAGGTACGCCACCTTCTGACCCACTGCTCCTTAGTAGTCCACTACTTCTCCACTCGAACATTACTCAACACGTTTCTCCCCGTCACTACTACTAGAAAAAAAAAGAGGAGTACCCCTTCCTTGAAGAAGCACAAGCTTAAGCAAAATTAAAACTCAGGATCCATCACATTTTTAATACAGAATTTAATTTATCATTCGCAAAAGACACTGATAAATGTGATGAATTTTTAACCAATTCAAGATATTCAAAGTCTAAAGCCGAGCGAGAAACATTATAAGTGCAGTATAACGTTCATCTGTTACATGCCAATAGATGGTACAACTTAAAATAGATAGACAAGGAGATATCCATCAATAACCCTGGACAAAAAGTTTTATTGATAGATTTACAAAAATGTCTTCCTTGCCCAAAGCTAACTAATTGTCAAAGTTTTTATAGTCTAAAATTCTGGTGTTTTTAACAAATCGATTGACAAAGTACCTTTGCTGTCCCCCAATAGTCCTTAATAATGCTTTTGATATTGTGATATAGTTCTCATATTTTTCTGGTGTAACCTTAAATATACAATAAATTATTTAGGCAATGATTAAGTTATTTAATAGAACTATAGTCATTACGTAAAGGCGTAGTAACAAAAACTTTTATTCTACCTGTTCAATTGGTTCTTACAACAACTTAATATTGTGGCTTCAGTTGTATATGGCGACATGGCTGCAACTGAAGAAGTCAAAAAATAATTAAATAGATTAAATAAAAGAGATTTGATGGGAATGATAATTGAGTGCCTTTAGACGTAATGACACGTGACAAAGTAGTACAGTATGCAGAAAGTAATGAAGATAGCAAGTTCTTTAGCATTAAGATTAAAATACGATCTCCAAATCGCAAATATTTAGTTAGGCGCTTCAGGATGTATAATGAAAAACGAACGAACAATCAGTAATCAGGATTATATTAATGATGACAAGTACAATCAAACTATGCGGTATTATCGAATCAGATCAAATCAAACACCATCTTTTAAATAGAGTTTATCAACTTAATTTTTAATTTATCCAGTTTTCGAAACCTACTATCTACATACTCTTATATTGTTTTAGTACTATGTGATGAGTGCATGTACATTATTTTTGCTACAGAGAAGAGTCTGAATATTAACGTTACCTTCAATTATCCAAAAAATGTGTGCTAGTTTTTAAATATCATGTTGGTACTTATCTTTTATTATTTCATTTTAGTCTATGACATGAAATTGTAATATTACTTTGCTATATGATTGTAGACATAAGTAAATCCAATATGATTATTAATCACATGAAATACAGTGCTACTTCATTGCATTAAATTATTACTAGATACTAATGAATGACGAAAGGCAAACTCGCCGAATACGGATGGCGGATCACAGTTTCGCGGATGTTTCCTGATTACTTGCCAGAACTAATTGTGATTATAATTTGTTTGTAGCCACACCCGTAGTAACGGCTTTAGATCGTTAACTAACGAATACGATAATATGCAAAATATTTTATTAAAATATATTTAAATTAAAATCTGTTGGAAACTGCTAATGGTTACCATCATGAATAAAAATTAAATACCTTTAGAGAAGATACCTATTATTATTATTATCCCGGTTTTTTTTATAGCGTTCTCCGCCTTCCGGTTCCCAGTTTCCAGCTACGTCGGTCATTCCATTCGCCAGGGTGAAGGTTTCTTTCCGACATTGCCTTCTGAATGCCGCCTAGCCAGGATTGTTTTGGCCTTCCTCTCTTCCTTCTTTCCTTTGGCGTCCATTTTAAAATTTGGTTTGGCAGCCATTTCACATGACCATACCAGATCAGTTGTCTCCTTTGGATTTCGTCAATGATGGTTGACTTGACTCCCATTATATTTCTGATATGGTCATTTTGTATACTATCAAGCCTTGATTTTCTAGCTGATCTTCTCCAGAAGTCCATTTCCAATGCAAGTAGGCGTCGCTCAAGGAATTTAGTAAGTTGCCATGTTTCGCATCCATAGAGCACTATACTTTTAAAGATGGAGTTAATGAGGAGATGCTTTCTTTGATTTGATATTTCTTTTGACCATAGCATCGGGTTTAGGCATCCTATCACCCTTTTTCCTTTCACGATTCTTTGCTCTATCTCTTTTTCGGTGCGCCCATCTTGTTGATTGTTGTTCCCAAATATATATATTCCTCAAAGTTCTTGATTGTTTCATGTTCGTTGACCATTAGATCTTCTACTTCATTCCCGATGCATAAATATTGCGTTTTGTTTCTATTTACAGAGAGGCCCCATTCTTCATATGTTTTAAACAACCGTCTCGTCATGAATTCTAAATCTTCCTTGTCTGCTGCCACTACTACTTGGTCGTCCGCAAAATGTAGAGTGTATAATGTTGTATCGTCGTCAAGTTGGATCCCCATTCCTGAACATGATCTTCTCCAGTGTTTTAGTGCTTCATTTAAATAGATCTTAAATAGTATTGGAGAGAGGCAGCATCCTTGTCGTAAGCCTTTTGTTACTGGAAATTCTTCTGATAAGGTGTTGTTTAGTTTGATTTTTGATGATGCTTTATTGTATAATTGTTTGACTGCGGCGATGATCGTGCTATTTAATGAAGATCGTTTAAGAGACTGCCACAGCTTTCTCACAGGAATCGTGTCATATGCTTTTGTGAGATCCACAAATAAAAGATGTATTTCCTGGTTTCAGTTGTGTTAGGGTAAATATGTGGTCTACGCAAGATCTTCCAGCTCTAAATCCTGCTTGCTGTTCAATTTCATGAGGTTCGTATTCTTTCTCGATCATGTTTTTTAAGATTTTACCAAACAGCCTGCTAAAGGTACTGGTGACAGAGATACATCTGTAGTTTCCGCAAATATCTTTTGGACCTTTTTTGTGAATTGGAGTAATCCATGCTTCTTTCCAACTATTCGGGATTTCTTCCCCATTTAAATATCTTGTGAATAGCACTTTAAGATAGCTTATTAGTTTTGGTGTTCCGTTTTTTAGAAGTTCTGCTGGTATGTTCTCCGGCCCGGATGCTTTGTTATTCTTCATCGATTTAAGCGCTTGTTATATTTGTTCTTCTTCCATGTTTACATATTCACCTTGTACTCGTATTCGTTAAAGTGAGTCAGTATTATAAATATCTCTGTCTTCGTTCAGTTCCCTTGCGTAATGATCTTTCCATGTATCTATGTATCTATAGATACATGGATACATGGAAGATACTTAAATTATTATTTATAAAATTTATAGAGTTCAACTCTATCACGGGAAAATCACTTTATTTAAGCTTGCCGACATGATCAGTACATTTACAGCTACGAAGGCTCGAAGAATTCATTTTGTACATAGTTATAGTTGAGTTAAAACAAAGTGTTTTTCAATATATACCTAATGTGTAATTTATGTATGTATTTAACAAATCTCTAACGTGTATACAACCCGTGTTGCAATGTGTTTGTGTGTATGTTGCCTACCCTGAAGGTGGCGCCATGAAAATGAAACTGATCCTCTAAAGATGTAGTATAATAGTTATTTTTCGACAAAATGAGATTCTTACATGGTATTCAGTAAGCCACTCATAAATTGTCAATGGTCCATATGAACTGACCAATAATGTTTTAATTGGCATTTTTAAGAGGTGGGTGTGTAAAATTTATATATGATATTTTTGTGTACAAACTTAATACAGAAACAAACAATTTTCCATTCTTTGTCGAATAAATCGCATCATAAATTTATATAAACACTATATAAATCACGCGAAAACTTTAAGAAACGTAAAATGGTAGATAGCACGAAATAAATTGTTGTTAAAAACAATGTGCATCACGTCCAATAGCTCTGACACACATCCACTAAAAGATTGATCGTTGTTCGGGTGCAGACTCACGCTTAGCTCATATTTCAATTAAACCGAAATAAAATAAAATCTTTTCGGTGTATTCCCAGTTACATTTCATTGTCAGAACGATTTCTTCCTTTCCTTCTGATTTCGCGCTAACTTGGTCGATTCTCCAGAGGTCGATTTGTCAAGGGTAAGTAACTGATTATACCTTTCCAACATCTTGCATTAGGCCGATTACATCAATACATAAGATTAATGTTCGCACATATACAGAATGAGGGAGTTTCTTCTTAGTCGCTATTCATGCCGGAGGTACGTAAATGAACGGATTTAAATGGACGCAATTCTGTCTGAAAAATGACTTTACACCACCTAACTAATTATGCAGAACCGCGGATCAATTTTAGGAAAATAGATTAGAATAAAGTAACTGGAATAAATTAAAATTATTTAAATTGTTAAACCACATTTCGATGGAAGGCAACCGTGACTACTGGTCGTCTTCAGTATGATGCAGCCAACTTAGAAAAGAAGCATGTTAACTTGGGAAAGGATTACTACAGGAGCAATGCGACCAATTTGTGGCATTAAGTTAGAAGCCATTACATTTTACTTTTATTATACACTCGCATTATTCTTTTCCATTTGTTTTAAACGTTTTTACGTTTGGCATTCTTTTCCCCAGGTAGCTGTAGCTTCCTCCGTGGTTATTGTTAGTTATTGCCCTGGAAACCATCAGGGTTTTCTAACTCTAATGCCACAAATTGGTCGCATTGCTGCACCGTTGCAGAAGCAGAAGCTACTGATGTTGAATCAGATGTAGATGATGAGCTGGATAATTATACTGCTGGAATAGGTTTACAAATAAATTGAGAAGAAGAGGCAAATAATGAAGACTATAAATTAGTTTTTGATGACCAATCTAATAAGCGACAAACTTAGTAACCTAACAAATATCAAGATCAAGAGCCTGATAACTACATGGAACCTAAATGTTCAGAAAGAAAATGAAGTAAATTCAAAAACCACAGAAATTCCTCAACATACAGAAGCTATATTTAGGACAAAGTTCATTTTAGAGAATGTGAAACAGCTTTAGATATTTTTGTTAGGCTTTTAGATAAAAGCATATGAGGGATAAGTTATCAGGGTAACCTTCGTGCCACACAAAACTCAATATGTTCAAGGAAGAACTCTTAGAATTTATCGAGATAAACTTTTTATTGGGCTACCATACAGTTCCTGGAGTTTGAAATTATTGGTTAAGTCAAGAAGATCTATCTGTTTCTATTGTTGCAGAAATTACGACAGGAAATAGGTTTCAGATCATTTTAAGATTTTTGAATGTAAACGACAACTCGCTAATACCAAAAAATAATACCGATCGGTTATATAAAATTAAATCTTTACTGGATTGTCTAAATTCTTAATTTGATAATTATTGTGGTGGACCCAAAATTTGTGTCGACGAGTCAATTGTAAAATTTTCTGGTCGATCATCTAAAACGCAATATAACCCGATACAACCGATAAAAAGAGAGTATAAGCTCTGGTGTTACTCTGACGTGAATGGCTTTGTAAAAAAAATTCAAGTATATCAAGGCAAAAACGAAAAAATTCAAGAGAAATACTCCAAATATAATTTAGGTGAACGAGTTATTTTATGTTTAAGAGAAGTAGACTGGGGAAAAATAAAATTATTTTTTTTTGATAACTTTTACACCACTATAAAACTACTAAAGAAACTAAAAACTGAAAATACTATAGCTTGTGGTACAATTTGAGCTTATAGAAAGAATTTTCCTAAAAACCTATTGGAAGATAAAAAACTTGCTACAGGTGACTTTGGCTACGGTATTTCTAATACAGGGATTTTCTTTTTTAAGTGGAAGGATAATCGCATAGTCACTACTACTTAAAACTTTCACGGGAGTTAATTAACAACAAATAATGAAAGATTCTAACAAATCTGTACGCGGTGTAGGCCATCACGACTAGCTAAGGCAATATTACGGTTTGGCCAGAAGATCTAATAAATGGTGGCATCGATGTTTTTGGATATACCTAAAAATAAACTTTATAAATCGTCGGCATAATTTTAGCGTTTCTTCGGAAATAAAATTGTCCAATAGAGGAAGTCAATGGCCCAAAATTTGTTCATCAAAGGGGAAGATGTAAAGTTTGTAGTATAAATAAAATACAATCTAAACTGATGTCAATTTGCTCTTTATGTAAAGTTTTTCTTTGTATTAATCAAAATAAGAACTGTTTCATAAAATATCATGAGATAAATATTAAAATATATAGTTTATATAATATACCTTTAATATTTTTTTTCACTGTGAATTTATCCCAGCGGTACCTTTCAGTACCATATTGTTTAAGTAACAACACAACATCAATTATCATGATTATTATTTAAAATTTATTAAAAAGTCAGTTTCGCCAGGTAAGAAATCTTATGATTTCTCTGGTTGTTATTAAAAAATGTTTATAGGATTTTCAATTCATTAACCCTCCATCACTCGCACCGTTAGAAAAATCTAACATTTTTAAATATTTCGCCATAATTTTCGAAATATTGCTTCTTTTGGATTCTGCAACCAGGAATACTTCTATGAAGACTCGTATAAGACTATGTTAAATGATGGTGGGAGTACCTATTATCTTATAAATAGCCGACAACAGTTGTTGTTAGTTCAAATTTAATACGATAGCGATTGCGTTTGTCGGAGCGTTAAAACAAATCTAACTACGCTAGTGTTGGCGTGTGTTGATTTTTAGAGAAATCACTTAAAAAAAGTTATAATATTATCATAAAAGGTAAGATGTTTAGTGAAATACCTATAGATTGTTGAACATCCGTTATTATAAGCGCCATTTTGGTTTATTGCAGGTAAATATGGATTGCAAGAAAATGAAAAACCAGTTACTAAAATGGTATAAACAGATAGAAGAGGTAAACAGCGATGTGGAACCACCAGATTCTGATAAGGACTTAAGTGGTGTTCGTTCAGAACACAGTATCCACAATACAGATTCTGAGCAGTACATATAAGATCTACCCAGTGATCCTGAAGATGCCATGGAAAAAAGCGGCCAAGATGATGGTTATTCAAGATTTTAGGGCAAAGATAAAACACCATGGTTTAAACATAAGAAACACACTCCGAAACTTAAGATCAAAGCTTGTAATATTATTACGAACTTACCTGGGGTAAAAACAAAAGCAAAAGGCGCCAAAACCATATAAGAATGCTGGAAATTGTTTTCTTGGATGCTATGATCAATAATATTCTAAAATATACAAATCAAAAACTGAGATATGATGAGAGTGTTTCATACTCGCCCTATGGATTGTCCTGATGTTGACTACGCGGAAATGCAAGCATTTATCGGACTTTTGTTCTTTGCTGGGGTAAAGAGAGCGCAACATTTAAATACTGATGAACTCTGGAAATTAGAAGGCACAGCTCTAGATATTTTTGCAGCTACTATGTCCAAGAAAAGATTTCACCAAATAATTCAAGCTATAAGATTTGACGACGCCTCTAAGAGGCAAAAAAATTCGTCAGTTGATAATCTTGCACTTATTCAAGAAATATATGAAATGTTTGTCAATAACTGTTTATCGGCATACACTCCTGGATTCTATGTGACCATAGATGAAATGTTGGAAGCGTTACGTGGTCGATGCAAATTTAGGCAGTATGTAGCCAATAAGCCAGCGAAATACGAAATCAAGATTTATGCCTTGGTGGACGCTAGAACATGTTTCACACAAAATGTCGAATTTTACCCCGGCAAATAACCTGAAGGACCATATCAACTATCCAACGATTCATCTAGTGGAGTAAAAAGACTTATACGACCCATAAGTGGAACCGGTCGAAATATATCTACGGATAATTACTTTTCCTCTGTACCCTTAGCCAACTCTTAATTGAACGATCATTGCTTGACAATGATAGGTACTTTGCGTAAAAACAAACAACAAATTCCCCCTGAGTTGACAAATGTAAAAGGAAGACCTTAATGTAGTATAATGTTTGCATATGGTGACTATGGAAAAAACTGTGTACTTGTATCATATGTGCCAAAAAAAAGAATATACTACTAATTTCAACACTACACAGCGATGGTTGCATTGATGAAAACACCAAAGAGCATACCATGAAGCCAGAGATTATTACTGATAACAACCTCACAAAAGGCGGAGTGAATGTTGTTGATAAAATGAAGGCAGAATACTCGGTGACTCGACTTAGCATTCGCTGGACGTTTACTGTTTTGCAGCCTACACAATGTTTCAACTATAAACAGACAAATAATTTACAATAATAACACTAATATTGGAACATCTCGAAGAAGCTACAGAGCACATTGGTTTTAAATTTTACTTGCCACCACTGCCTAGAAGACAAAACAAATCTAATTTTATGCGTAATGCGTACATTTTTTTTTTAATAAACCCTCTTATTTGTTTTGTTTTAGGGTAATGTGTATATTTTTTTAGTTTACCTTATAGTTTTTTTTGCATTTTTGTTTTAAAAAAAATATAAGTTTAACGTTTTTTTGTGAGTTAATATCCAATAAACTTAACCAATAAGTACTAATGACTCATTTATTTGACCTATACCCATAGGTTATCTAAAATCTAACACGCGAGTGATGGCGTAATTTTTTGAGGTGCGAGTGATGGAGGGTTAAAAAAGTATTATCTCTATGATATCAATATCTGGGATATAAGGATGGCTCCGGTTACTGGTTACCTCTGGGACTGAAAGGGTTAGATATACAATTTGTATGACTTTTGGGGGTGTCCTGTATCTTAAAAATTTGACGTGATAGATAAAATCAGCGGTTATTTTTTTGATTTAGAAAACAAACGTTAGTTGAAACAATGTCAGAGCTTTGAGACAACAAAAATGTACAATTTTCACACTTAAAAATATTTTAAATTCTATTACTTATCTAAGTCACCTCTTAACATTATTTAAGCAACATAATAAATTACTCTAATATCTTCCTTTGTGAGATACTAATAAGTCTAATTAAATTTTTCTTTTCTTTGGAAATAAAAATGGAGTATTCTTATTTCGAAGCCACTAAATTCTTTCTAAAACGAAAAAAGTAAAAATGCCTATAATGCTGCCATATTACTTACTTTACGGCGCTTTTCTGACGCTTTCTCCAGTTCAAATTGTTTTTAAGCATGAATAATGGAATTAATAAATGCGAGAAGGTTCTAATGAATAACTAATCCCTTCTTGCCCTGGACTTGGGCTTGAGCTTAAATTGAGTAATAAAAGACGCTGGTATAGCACACACATTTCATTTAATATATCTACCTCTGCAATTGATGTTATACTTCGTTATGGTGGAGAATATATTTAGATTTAACGATTATGCTGTGCTCTAAAATTAGGTTTCATAAATTATTTTGTCCAATAAATTAAACGTTTGAGAGCACAAGAGACACATATCGCACCATTTCAAGTGTGTTACACTTCTCAGAGTGTAACCTTGATTCAATTTTGTACAGGGAAATTCTCCACAAAAAACGAGGCGTACCATATCAAAAATGACAAAATCAATCTGAGCAAATTTGTAAACACGATTTGGACATAAAAATCTGAAATTTTAAAATATTTATTTCCACAGGTACAGTACATAGTTGTTACATTTATAATTAAAATATAGAGAATAAATAACTCTCAGTAATAAGAAAGAAAAGCACATTAAATATAATGGATATTGGCGACTTTGATATGAACGGATGGAGATTGTTTATTTTGTTCTAGTAGCATCTGGAGATTATTGACTTTGCACTAGATAATTTAAGATATTCGTTTATAAGTAAAGATAAGGATTAATCATTAGCATTAAACTTAAATTATGAACAAGAACTAAGTATACGAGATCTTCAATTAGAGGCCGAGATGGCTAGTGAGTACAGAGATACCGAAAATATTGAATATGAATTCGAGGAGGACCATAATGATGAAATATTTTATTCTAGTATAAGTAAATATTCTCCTTCTCATTCTGGAAGAGAGACTGAGGATACTAGCAATGATGGGGGTGAGTTGAGCAATGATGGCGGTGAGTCGAGTAATGATGAGGGCGAAGCGAACGATGCAAATTAAAATGTGGTACAAGAAAATGATGAGGCAAACTGGCTTGATGTAGAGGAAGATATTGAGATACATCAATTTACTGAACAAGAAAATATAAAAGTAAAAATTTCTGTTGACGCAACACCTGTTATTACTATTTGATAAAGAGCTTTTGATAAAAATCGTAGATTGGACAAACCACAGAGCTGGTTCACGTAAAGAAAACCCTAATTTAAAAAAATATTCCGTTTTAAGACGGTGGAGAGACATAAAAAAAATTTGGGTATCTGCATATTAACAGGAAACATAAAACTTCTCTCCTTACGTTTATACTGTAGCACAGATCCACTATATATATATAAGTTTAAGATCGACTTCACAAAATTAAAAACGTTACGAGTCATATAATAAATAATATCTTAAGTCTTGACGAAGCCCTTTTACTGTGGAGAGGGCGGTTAACATTCCGATAGTATATGCTGAAAAAAACTAGTAAAAATGTGGAATAAATATGTATTTATGAGATTAATAGCTCTGATGAATTTTTACTAAATTTATTAATCTACAGCGGCACGGGGACAGTAGTAAATGAAAATGGGCATGCGTTTGAAGTAGTTAACAGGCTTGTACCTGAATATTTAGAGAAGGGGCACACTATATACATGGACAATTATTACAACAGTTATGAGCTTGCCAAGTTTTTACATAGAAAGAAGACCTACGTTTGTGGAACATTAAGAAAAAATAAATAAAGTAACCCAAAGAGTGTTATTCCAAAAAATTAAAGAAAGGAGAAGTCGTCTGGCAAAGAAGAGGTTCAATCAGCGTATTAAAATGAAAAGATAAGAGAAATGTTATAATGATTTCATCCAAGCATGGCTCCGAAATGGTTGAAGTTGAAAATCGTAGAGGCCAAAAAAAAATTGAAGCCAGTAATGATACGTGACTACAATTCTATGTCGGGAATTGACAGAATTGACCAGATGACTTTATATTATGACACACCAAGAAAAACTTTAAGATGGTTTATGAAAGTTTTCTTTCACCTAGCAAATATTTGCATGTGAAATGGCAACTGGTTGTTAAAAAACATTTATTGGGACAAACAATACGGCCAAGCAGAAAAAAGTTGTTGCGGAACACAACTTAAAAAAAGAAAAAAAATAAGAGGAAAATAAGTCGAAAGTGCAGTGCAAGCAAAAAAAGGGCTGTCATCTGGTACTCATGTCAGGAATGTAAGGAGAGTGGTGGACAGCCCATTGGGTTATGTGTTACACCCTGTTTTGCTGAGTGGCACAGAAAAGACAATTAAACTTATGTTTCATTTTTTATTGAAAGTAACTTTTATTTTTGTTAATGTTAAAGAAATAAACGATTTTTTATAAGTAGTAGCTGAAAATTGTATATCACATATTTGTGACACTTGGGTTATGTTTAAATTTTTATTACTATAAACCAGTGTCATACATGTGTAACATTATCCAAAACAATTTTTTTTATAATCCTTGCTCAATCATAATACTCGTCCCCAAACACGGTGGATTTGCCTTGTTTGCCTCTTTCATGTATAACCACAATCAGTTTGACTAGACAGACCTAAAAATAGGTTGGTCGCGAATGTGTTAAAATCGAACACCGCACAATCGGTTCCAAGTTATATGTTAGTTCCATGTTCGACTATAATTTTTTTGTACTGATCTGGATTTACAATATTGTCAAGACTTTTGATTTTTTTCTCTATATTTCCATAAACTCTATATAAGGTTATATAAATGAATGTCCTGTTACAGGGAACACAAGCTTAATTTTTTCAATATTTTGAGGTGCTTTTTATAGGAACCAGAATGAACATGCAGCAATGACTCGTTCTGACCCCCACAACCATCAACAATCAAACGAATGATCTTTTTTTCCTTGAAAATTTGTAGGTATTAGTCGCTGGTATAAAGCAGATGTGCTTATCTTGTGTCCATGTATACCAAAACGTGTAGTTTTTGTCAACTTTTGAACATCCGACAGCGACTGCGAAATTGTAAAGATAGAGTTGTCGACTATAATAATAACTTTGATCTGGAATTTTAGGAAGAGATAAAACATACGAAATTATTACCTTGTATAACGTAAAATTATGTATATTGTATAAAGATATAATTTTGCCCTAGACCTTTAAGGACTGTTGTGCGGTAAAATAAATAAAATATTAACAATAATTAATAGTATTTTTATATTTAAAATAGAAGATTTTGACAGTATTTATAAATTTTCCAAAATTTTTATTAAAGCTGTAAGTTTCCTTGAGTTTTCTTACTCAGAAGTAAATGAAATATGAATAAAATGAAAAAATAAAAATGAATAAATAAAATTACTACCTATTAGTTCCGTTTTGCAACGGTCCTCGATGGTAAAATTCATTTAAATCTAGAAACTATCATATAATATAAATATTTATAAATAGCAGCTTAGGTATTTCTTAAAAACAACACTTTTAAGCCTGTGCAACATTCATAAATTCAGTTAGGCAAACTTTGTTATGAAACTTTTATGGACAAAATATTCATGCACACTTTAAATTCAAAAATATTTCTATTCTGACTCTTTATTTTCTCCAAAAGACAATTTCAGTATTATCAATCAAAAATAAAAGAGCATCAGTTTGAAAATAACAGATATTTTCACCACATTCAGACACTTTTAATATTATATTTGAAACTTCTGGGTACCTATATATTCCGAGCGCTCTTTCTCTGTGACATTTGCTGGAAATGATTGATCTACATTGGATGCTGAAGAAGTTTTATTGGGAAAAGTTTTACAATATCGAAATCAGTTACGTGGCATCAAGTCCCATTTCCTATGAGTGGGGAACAAAATAAAAGAAAGACGGTTCATGTTCTTTTGTTTTCAACAACGAATCCAAATTTAATAAGGTCTTTCGCTCGTTCGTGCTCCACCCTTTTTTCAAAGATTTTAATAAACTTGACTTTCTTTTATGTTCTCAATAAAGTCTAAAAACAGACTTATCGTGTCGTATTATTCAACCAGTCAATAATAGTGGTGTTTATTTACTATATTATATAACGAATCATAAACACATAAAACCTTATTCGTGAAATGTTCCATGTTTATAATGGACAATCGATTATAATTTTAAATTGACTTGAATTTTTGACGCTACACAAACGATCGATGTACTGAGAAACATTTATAAAGCGTAGGTCAAGAAAGTGTATAACTACTGCATAAAAGCAGGCTGTCCATGAAACTAGAACGACTGATTTTAAAGAATTCAACAATATTATAATAAATTGAGATAAGGTTGAATGCTCGAATAAATGAACTTTGATAAAATAAAGGCAGATATCGAGCACAGTTTTATTAAGTAAATCTTGCCCAAGTACTTTCGCTTCCTAGAGCATCTTCAGGGGTATTTCGTCAATTTTCGGCTATCCAACAATCGCAGAATGTCATAAACATAAAATTAAACATAAAATTGTACATAACACTACAAGTGTGTTGTAGATATACAAGTACAAGTGTGTGTATCCAGATTAACCGAGTGAAAACCAGTTTTCGTAGCAGAGTTAACGATTTTTTTTTTGACATGTGGTTCCAAATGAGGAATGTACAACTCAATCGGCTACAAGACTAAAGAAAAACAGTTTGCTATTCCTAGTTTACAAAAAGAAATAGATTCATGATCATTATGAGTTGCCTTCACCTTTCAACAAATGCACGTCCTGAGGGAGATCTTGATTATGGTGATCGTTTACATAAAATCAAAAATCTTCAAGATTATTTCAATAAATGAATGCATGAAATTTACTGCCCTGGAAAATCGTTACCCTTAGATGGGTCCATGATGCTATGGCGAGTAAGACTGTCTTTTGGCCAATGTTTAAAAGGTAAAAGAAGTTCGGCATAAAATTGTACATATTTGCTGAACCAGATGGTATGGTGTTGCTATGCAATGTATACAGTGGTGCTCAAGGTGAAACTGGTGATACAGGTCATACTGAAAAAGTGGTATTGTCTCTGATAAAAGGTTTCGAGAACATTCTTTATATATGGACAACTTTTATAATAGTGTCCCCTTATGTCGGAAATTGCTTGAGCAATTCTAAAACTCTCCGAAGAAGCAAAAAAACAAAAACCGAAAGTCGTTATTGGCGCAAAAGTTAAGAAAGGCGAAATACTTACCAAATATCTTGTGGGGATTGCAGTTAGTAAATGGCGAGACAAGAGAAAGGTTCTATTTCTGTCAACGGAGATTAAGAAAGAAATGATAAAGACACAAACAAAAAGAGGAGACATTGTAAAGAAACCAAAAGCTATAACTAAATACAACGCAAATATGTTCGGCATTGATCTACAGGATTAAATGCTTTCATACTATTCAAGTAAGAAAAAGACTTTGAGATGGTATAAGAAGCTCGAAATACATTTTTTTTGATTATCTTTCTCAGCAGTTTTCTTTTATTCAGAAGAGCTTCAACAGTAAAACTTACATACTATGATTACCGTTTGAAAGTTATAAAGACGTTGTTACCGGAAAAATCTTTACCACCTACACGCAACTTGGACACAACGCATTTACCTAGTAAGTTGGACAAAACGCATAGAAGAAGATGTAGGGAATGCAGCAAACAATAGATTCTAATGTGTACCCAATACTATTGTTCCTCATGCGAAGGAGAACCAGGGCTTTGTTTATAAAATTGCTTAGCAATTGGCACTGAAAATACACATTATGACTTGTTAGGCCCGTATCGTTGGGCCTTAACTTCCGAGGTAGTGTGAGAATTTTCAGCTTTTTAAAAAACTGCCTGCAATCCTCCCGATAACCCTGTCCAGTCAATATGCGTAACCGTTTACTTTGCTGACTAAACACCCTATCTACATGGTAAGAAGAGTGTTCCCATCAAAGGATCGCATGTACTGTCAAAAGGGTTTGCGGGGAGGTAACCTTAGCTAGATTTCTAAATAAAAAGAGTTGGCTGGACAGCTTTTGGGAAAGTTTCAGTATGTGCTGTTTCCAAGTGAGTCCCTGATCAAGATAGACACCAAGAAATTTAGCTACCTGCGAATAATTTGTTAAAATGGGATGTGCAATGGTATTATGTTTCTGGATGAATTTCACTGTTTGTGATTGGAACAAATTGCTCTCTGTGTTCTTAAAATCTATGTCATCGATTTGGAAAGAGTGATAACTTTGACAGTATGTAGGATCATCAGCTAATAGAACTGTGTTTATTGGTCCCTTCTGTGAAAATCTCAAGTCATTCATATAAATGAGAAATAATGTTGGTCCCAGAATTGACTCAGAGGCATTCTATACTTCAAAGATCATCAGATTTAAGCTGGTGGGAACACGTACTGAAATCTATCTGATATATAAGATTTAACTAATTGATTAGATATAGGATGAAAGACATAGGCACGCAGTTTTTTGGAGGTACCATAAGTGACACAGATAAAAGCATTAGTAAGATCAAAATATAAAGCAACGGTATCAAAAAAGGTTTCAAAACTTTCCAAAATATTGCTTGTAAAATGATCTATAGCAACTGTTGTTGCCTTGTTTTTTTTTGCAAAAAGTCAATAAAATTCCAAATAGTCATTAATCTGCTTCCTTAAATTGGAAAAATTTACTTTGGAAAAAATTGGTAAAAGAGAAATTAGACAATAGTTATTGTGATCATTAGCCGAACCTATACCTTAAAGAGAGGTATGATTTTTGCAGTTTTAAACACTGAAGAATAATGCAAGATGAAATTGAGTAGTATATTACACTCTCATCTTATGAGAGAATTATTCGTATTTAAATTTTTAAAAACTTTGGACATTGTAATAAAGAATTTATTTGTCACCATTATTTTAGAATATTTTTCAAAAGACAAATTTTTAAGATTTAATAAAACAGAAGAAAATATTTCTATAATATGTATACTTAAATCCCCGTGAGAGCTTACCGACCTTGAAAAGGCAAAAATTATACTGTAGTTCCTGATTTTAATTGAAAATAGTTCCTCAGATACTAGCTAGTGTTCATTTACACATACGCAATCTGCCGATACTTTATTAAGGAGCACCTCGACATCTAAAAAAGAGATACGCAACTAATGTACAGGGTGTTTCAAAAAAAGGTAACCCCGTCTCTGGGGTAGGTAAAAAACTGAAAAATAATTGGGGTTTGCTTAGTAAAAAATTTTTGTAACGCCATTTGTTTTCAACCGTTACAGGGCGTTGAAGAAAAAACAAATTTACGCATTTTTTACGATTATGCCGAAACTACTGTCAACATTGTAATGAAATTTTATACGAATATGTTTTGAAAGCTGATACATCCCATGAATTTGTTTTTATATCTGATTCTCATAGAGGGCGCTAGTTACACGGATCGTACTAAGTATTAGTCAATTTAACTTTTTTAAGAGTATAATTATTAATCAAAATTTCAAGTAAAGTTAAACATCATTTAATTTTACACGAAAAAGGTACTCTTGGTAAAACTCGATATTGTGTATCGTTTTCGGAATATTTTGATTTGAAAATTATGAAGTAATATTTGATGCTGGTATAAAATAGTTAGTAATTAAACAAAACTCACAAGAAGAAAATTAAATTAATGACTAAAAACATAAAATAAAATTCAATTACAGTAAGTGTTCAAAATGCCCTCCGTTTTCGCGAATACACAAGTCTATTCTTTTTTCTAAAGATTCCATTAACCTTCCAAACGGTAGGGGATCAGCTAAGATGTCATTAAATCGACGTTGAATTCTTTCTTCTAATTCTTGGCGTGAATTTACCTCTGTAGCATAAACTGTTTCCTTAATATACGACCAAACTGCGTAGTCCAAAGGGTTAAAATCGCATGACCGAGGAGGCCAATGAATCGGAGCTTCTGCACCTCTACCAATCCATCGATTCGGAAAATGATTACTTAACCAATTACGACACCTTCTATCAAGGTATGGTGGAGCTCCATCGTGCATAAAAAATTTAAGATCTTCGCTCGTTTAGCGTTAAATCTTCTAATATCTCAAATAAGGAATTGTTTAAAAAATCCAAAAATGTTTCCAGGTAGAATATCATAACCTATTAATTTGCTACCTAAAGTTGCTGCCCAAACATTAACTTTAAGTGAGTGTTGGTAATGTGATACACTTTTGACTCGTGGATTCTCATCACACCAGTAGTGTGCATTATGGGAGTTAAACATACCTTGTCGCGTAAAGGTGACCTCGTCCGTAAAAAGAAGGCATTTTACAAAATTTGGATTGTGGCTGTCCTTTGTTGCAATGCTTCACAAAAATCCACTCTAACCGGTAGATCATCTGGCCAGAGCTCTTGGACTTGTCTGTAATGATAAGGATGTAATTGCTGTTCTTTCAGTATCTGCCAAGTACTTGAAGAAGAAGTATTTGTTTGTCTTGCTATATTCCTTACGCTAACTGTTGGATCTTGATCAAGTAAATTTAAAATAATATTTTCTTTATTAATTGTTCTTGTTGTTCTTGGTCTACCAGAATTTATTTTATTTGGTCTCACATTCCCAGTTTCTCGACAACGTCGTTCAACAGCTCTAAATGTTTTATTACTTGGTAAGTTTCTTCTAGGAAACTTTTCTGCATAACGTGTCACAGCTGCACTAGAACATCGTAAACATTCGCCTAAGGTTAATAACATGTCAGTGTATTCAACATTTGAGTACATTGTGATTTGATTTTACAAATAACAAGGTTTCAAAACTCTAATTATTGTTGATTTATCGTCATAACAATCAATAAATGTTAGATTTTAATGGCACACTTGGAGAAAATAGAGGTATACCTATTAGAACTTTATCATTACTACCAGCATCAATTATTACTTTATAATTTTCAAATCAAAATATTCCGAAAACGGTACACAGTATCGAGTTTTACCAAGAGTATCTTTACCAAGAGGATGATGTTTAAGTTTACTTGAAATTTTGATTAATAATTATACTCTTAAAAAAGTTATATTGACTAATACTTAGTACGATCCGTGTAACTAGCGCCCATTACAATGTTGCCAGTAGTTTCGGCAAAATCGTAAAAAATGCGTCAAATTTTTTTTTCTTCAACGCCCTGTATCTTGAAAACTGATGGCGTTACAAAAATTTTTTACAAAGCAAACCCCAATTATTTTTCAGTTTTTTACCTAGCCTAGAGACGGGGTTACCTTTTTTTGAAACACCCTGTATATTACAGCGTAAAATACTTATGTTCTTAAAATTTCCTAGGTTATTCAGGATTGAGGTCGGAGAACATAGAGAAAATGGTTTATGGTATCCCCGAATGGCCACAAATCGGATGACATTATGGCATCATTATTTATGTTAGGAACTCCTACCTTAAAGGAGCTATATATGCGGTCTTTTTGGTAACCACTTTCTCACACACACAGTGTTGGTCAAGCTTATATTTTTTAGTAAGTTAACGACGTCAGTTGCTTTAGTTTTGAGAGCAAGACCTGATACAAACACCCATGATTTATTTGTAGTGGATGCCACAACCTTTAGTAACCTTTAGACCTGCTCTTTAGCTGGTCATACGTGTTTGTGCCTTTCTTGGAACTTGGTTTTCTGTTTTGGTTTCTTTTTCTATAGGAGACCAATTAAAAATCATTATTTTCGCTCACTATTACAACTGGTTTTCAGAAAACGCCTGGGTTTTCCTTTGATTTTAGGGATCGTGTTTCTTTACCACAGAGTTTTTTAGATACCGAAAGGTGTTAAATAACAAAAATGAACTTTGACAATCAGATTGAGCCAAATTTAAATCATAGCAACACAGAAGGGAGTAACTTAACCAAAGATTGCTTTTACAAAGTTCTTAAAAATAGAGAAAAAGTAAAGAAAACGTGATTAGGCTATACTGAAAGTAATAAAACTCTATATTGTATTTCTTGCAGGCTGTTTTCACACTTAGCATCAAATTAAGTGCCTGTCTTAGTTAATTGGAGAAAATTGGAGAAAAATAAAAACTGAATATTCATTTAAGAAAAAACTTTGTTTTTGTTTGTGTAAGGCGTTAGAATCTTGTTAGGGAAAATGAGGTGGTTTTGATGCAGAACTCCAACACGAGATTAATCAAAAAGACTCCCATTGAAAGGCGGTATTGCGCTGCATATTCGATGTTATTCTACTCATAGCTAGGCAATTAAGTATATTACGAGTAACTTAAGAAGATTTTGATTTCAGCGACCCATCTGGTGGATAGTTCTTGAACACAGTAGAACTTATATCGCATCACAATATTCTTCTGTCCTTCTTTAACAGCATATTAAGCGGCATAAGAAAGGTAAAGTTACAACTTACAACAGGTAAAGGTTGTAGAAATTGTCAAGAAATCCTAAACAAATGGACACAGAGAACAAACTTAGAGAATTGTAGACGAAAATCCTATGACATTGGCGCAAATATGGCCATGAAGTATAAAGGAGTTTATTCCAGACTACTTCAGGAGAACAAGTTAGCATATTTTGTGTCTTGGGCTGCTTAGTCCCTAAATTTAGTTGGTGATATGCGGCAAGTGCTACTCTTGAGGCTCAGAATTTTTTCGAAACTTTTTAAAGTATATATTCTTTCTTTGCGACTTTAACTTCAAAATGGAAAATCTGTCACTGTTATTGAAACCTGAAAGAAATATAAGATGGTGTACAAGATTAGAGGTAGTCGAAGGTGTTTTTAACATTATAGCTGTTTATACATTATGGCTCTAGTTTATCTTAAAAACCACCATCTCTCAAAACCTCAAACCAAGAGTGAGACCACCTTCCTTTTAAAAAATATTGGGAAATTTAAGTTCATTATTCTGACAGGTTTCTAGCATGCTTTATTACTTTGGAGTAACAATAGGAAAACCTAGAAAAGAGAAAACAGAGGTGAGAATTCTAACAGGCAAAAAAAATGTATGGAATGAATAGAAAGTTGTTGAGAAGCATAATTCTAAGTAAGAGAACAAAGATGAACCTATAAAGACCTTAATAAAACCTGTTGTTACATATAAGGTGAAAACAATGACGATTAATAAAAAAGAGGAAGATAGCCTACTAAAATATGAAAAAAAATGACAACGATACTGTGCCCTAATGTACAATAGAGAGATGTAACAATTTAACAAGAGAGGGAGAAAGAAGAATGAAAACACATACTGAAATTGAAGAAGATTTAAAGGAAGAAAATATATTCAGATACATAAAATCTCTTCGCTCAGAATGGATTGGACATATACAGAGGCATACTCAGATATGAGTGAAGGATAAATAATTGAACACCACTAGGGCCCAGATGTAGAGGAAGGCATAGAAAAAGTTGGTTGGATAATGTAGAAGATGATATAAGAACAATACACGTTAAAGACTGGAAAGTTTAATTCAAGGACGAGAGGGAATGGAAAAAATGACGACAGCAGCAAAGATACATAGCAAGCTGTAAATGACATAGAGGAATAATCAAACTCATCCAAGAATACGATTTTAAACGAGATGGAGTTAGCTATAATCCCTAGGGATTGTAAAGCTTAATTAATGAATGAAGTTCATCGTTTTGACATGTTTCTATGAAAAAGATCAATCATGTCAATAAGTGTTTTTAAAAATAAGATCTAACAGTAGATTTAGCTGCTCGCCACCTTCAAAGTATTTTAATACGCTTGTTATCTTGTAGAGAGTTAGCTCCATTTGAGGCCATTACTGAGCGTAAATTCTTAGCAAGCATGAGTGAAAAAAGAAGAAATTGTCTGATGAGGTATGTAGCGATGAAGCTCCGACAAGTACTGAGAATGTGTACCAAGTAGCTTTATTAAAGATTATTGACTAGATGATTACAGAACTCAGTGAGGAGAATAAGAAGAAATATATTAACCTTATGATATTTTGTTTTTAATGTGAATATATACTGACTGAAGAAAATTTTTAATAAAATTTTTTATTTATTTCGTTAAAATATTCTTTGAAATAATTTATGTGCCCTTATTTATAAATTCGTAAAATATTTCAATTTCATTTACAAAGACGGCAATAAAGAAAGATCAGAAAACATATCAAATTTTTCCCTCGGTGTTTTTTTTTAATTTCACGCAAATAATAGCAATACCTTAAATGAGCTAATTTTTCTTGCAATCTTTATCCCCCGCCGAGTAAACTAAATTATGTAAAAAGTAAATTGCTTGTTTTGTTCGGAAAATTCATTTAGGATCAAAAGAAAAAAGAAAATACCTTCGCCGAAGATACGAATCAGTATGAGGGGAGAGAAATGATTAAAACCTAAGCGTGTAAGGTTTTTGCTTTTGAAGACGACCTTTTTCAAGTGTTTTGCTGTAAACATTTCAGGTTACTGTCAATATTAACTGTTTAAAGATTTTAAGATACAAATGTAATAACAAATACTAGAAAAATATTATTTATAATATCATAAGAGAGAAAATGTTCCCGGCAATATTTTCAACTTGTATAAAAGTTTGTGGCCTCGTAATTTTCGCAAATTAAATTTTGAGAGTTAAATCGCGAGACGTCAGTCGAGTGATTTTGTCAAAATTCCATAGGCGAAAATTACCAAAAGACAACAAACTTGAATAAAACCAGAAGAAAATTTTGCCGGTAAATAATTTTCTTTCAAATGATATTCGACAATACTATTTCACGAGACAATTAGTGCACCATATCAATGACACATAATCTTTATTTATTTGTTAACAATATTAAATGCACAATTATTATGAGCTATAGTAGCTTTCTACCAAAGCATGATATTGTGTTTTATTGACCTGTAGCATTTGGGAACTAGAAGATCCAGCTTTATTTGTTGTTCTGAAATTTTAGAACAACTTCTGGTGATGACTGGAATCCAGCTGCATATATGGTTTTAGAAAGCTTGCATTTGAGTGACCCGTGAATTTAATTAACTCCTGTACAGAAACACCTTGCTTGAACAAGTCTAAGAGATCTGAAGGTCGATAAGAATGGTTTGTTATTTTATTTTTTTTTTTGTATCTATTCCAATTTTTTTTTAGCTGACATTTGTATCCACTTAGATACGGTGTTGATTCCAAGTGGACAGTTTTTGAAGCAAGATCCATTCTTTCACTTGAGGTAAACGGTAATAAAGAGTCTGTCTGATAAAATCTTTGGATCCCTTTTTTCCATTAATCTTAAAAATAATCTAAATGGGCATACATTTTCGTTTAATAAATTTCTTACCAATCATTTGCTGCTTGCCAAACTTTCGAATCGCATTTATTTGCTTTGAAAAAAATGCTGTTGTATTCAATTTGGTCCGTAAATTCTCCCATAACATCAAGTTTCTTCTAGAAAAAGTAAATCTTGCAGTTTACGGCCTCATTGCCTTTCCAAGCAAGTTCAAATGAGCAAAGATGAAAAAACTTTTTTGTGTTCCATCGGGGGTTTCCTCGTCGCAGCATTGGATGATGATAGTTCTTCGGTGCATAATGCTTTTGAACTGAGTTTTCTTTTTTCTTGTTAACTTAGAAGCTGCCTTTGCTTAGTATCTCAGGCAAATCTTACACATTTAAAAGTTATATCTGTAAAAGGGTCGATTTTTATGCCGTACTTCGTAAAAGATTTCTCTTGTACCATTTTTACTTACTTACTTACTTATTTACTTACTAGCCAACGCCCACCCTTGGCATGTTAGCCATTTGGTGGCGCGCTGACCAGTATAGACGAGCCGTTTCTTGTAGGCGATCTTCATCCTGCCCGGGTGGGTCTGTTTTCAGGGCTGGGCACTCTGGAAGGTGAGCAGCATCCATCTGGGGCTGATCACATAATGGACAATTGTCATTTTCGCGGACGCCGATGCGGTGTAGATGGGCCAGGTAGTCATGCCCCGTAGTTGTTCTGAACACGGCTACACTAATGGGTCTCGGCAAGTTGCGAGGGATTGGTGACTCTATTAGGTGGGCCCAAGATTTTCCAGCACCGGCTTGTATTTGCTGCTCTTTTATCTTCACTTTGATTCCTCTTCTAATGGTGGACTTTGCTGATGTGTACGATTGGAAGCTAGGGGGCTGTGGAAGAGTAGTGCCTTCTTTTCAAAGTTCATCCGCCGCTTCATTTCCTTCAACACCGACATGACTAGGGATCCATTGTAGAGTAATCAGCCACCCTTTTTCCATCAAGTTCGATAGTTGGACGCAGCAAGATATTGTTTTGGCACAGTCGGTATTGCGGCTTGGCAGTCAATGAAGAAGGCAACTTTTTGTGGGTGTTGGAAATTCTTAAGATTTTTTGCAGCTTCGTGTATAGCAGCAATTTCGCCGTCGTAGTTGGTGAGAGGGGCACCCACATCTATAGAGCCTTTGAAGAACGTTGAGACATATCCTGCTTCTGTTCTTCCCGAGTCCGGCATCGAGGATCCATCGCAGTAGATGTGGAGTCACTCATGTGCTGGGTACTTGGTGTGTATCGTCTCTAGGGCGGCTTTCCTTAGGGCAATGTCTGACGATAATTGCTTCGGGTCATTATGGTTTTCAAGGAGTATTTCTGTGTTTGGTAGACAGTGGGCCAGTTTGGTTTGCGCTGGGAAAGGGGCGGCTTCCGATAGGACAATGTGGTATTTTTTGCTACTGTATGTACCATGATTTGGTTTGCTGCTGTAAGCGAAGTGGTTTGTGTTTTAAGACGTGAGGCTGCTTGTCTATATTCGTCCCATTTTTGTGGAAGTATTCGTCTTTGCCTTTCCCAGAAGGTTAACGCGTGTTGCTCTCTGCGGCATTGTATTGGTTCAATACCGGTCTGGGCTTCCATTGATGTAACCGGTGTTGATTTTGGAGCACCGGTGATGACGCGAAGGGCAGTGTTCTGGGCGACTTCAAGCTTGGAGGTGGTGTTTGTACTCGCAGTTATTGTAGCTTCACTCCCATATTCTAATATCGGCCGGACATAGGTTTTATATGTTGCTACCAGGACATCTTGCGTGGCGCCCCACTTTGTTGCTGTGAGACGTTTGAGCAGTCGACATCTCTTTGTGGCTTTCTCTGCAATGTCGTCGATTTGAGGTTTCCACGTCATTTTCTAATCTATGTACACCCCCAAGTATTTTGTTACGTCCTGTCTTTCCAGATCAACTCCTTTATACATCAGCTTGACAGCAGTCTGTTTTGTTGAAAGGCTAAGTACTTGATATACGGTTTTGGTTGTACTGACTGTTAGGCAGTTTTTATTCGCCCATTTTTCTAGATTTTTCAGAGCCTAGTTCATTACTCCCTCGAGCGCTCTCAGACTGCTACTTGATGCCCATATTAGGAGGTCATCAGCATACAGGAGGGCTTCCACACCAGGTGTCTTTCTAATCATTTCGAGCACATCGTTTATCATCGTTGAACAATTGACAGCTGATGACAGCTTCTTGTGGCAGCCCTTGTCTTTGCAGTCTGAATTTGGAACAATGGTTGTGAAATTTGACTCTCTGATACCTTTCCCCAAGAAAGGATTTTATTTAATTGAATAGTTTGAACATCGAGAAATCTTCTGAGCAGATGTCGTTTATAGAATTGCTCATCCGCCGGTGGGGGGGATAACGCAATAGTCTTGCTCTCTCCCTCTTATTTATTTTAATATTACTCACTTTAGTGTAGTGCTTACAGAGTTCGTTTGTATTTTACTGTTTTTACTGTAGTATTCCACATTGACTTTACAGACGACTCTTTGTAGTCTTCGCCTTTGCTTTTTTTCATGTTTAAAGCATAATCGTGGAGAATTTTTGTTAGTTCCGTAATGGTAGTACATCTTTTAAGCATAAAAGTTCTCACCCGTAGAAACTCTGCGTGTTCAATAGGACATTTTCCGAAACCAATTTTTTGATGTCTTTACCTGACTGGTATCCAAATCTTGATTTTTTGTTTGGATTCATTATATCTGCCCAAAATTGATTGCGCCTCAATGACGATTGAGGCTGACAACTGACAACAATATAATTACCAGACACCTTCGTGATGGATTTGTCATAATTTTGTCGCTAAAAAATAACGGGCAGGAAGGAGTTTTGTCACTAGGAAACGTAGTGCTGCTGTGACGTTTAATCAGTTAAAAAAAGTCAGTCTAAGCAGCGAACGTTCTACTCGTCGTTGATCTACTCTAAATTTGGTTGCTGTAGCTTGTTTCGGCGCCTTAAGTCATGACTCGAATTAGATATCTATGAAAAGTCTTCTTTTTTAACTAATTTGGTATGTTTCTCTTCCAGAAATCTGATAGAGCCCCTCCAAATGCGGTTGATGCTTAAGTTATTCTTCTTTGTAGTTATGCAGTAAGGTTGTCTAGAAATTTTGATTTTATGACCTAAGTATTTATATGTATGAACTAACCCTATTTCTTTGCAGTCGGCTTTTGGATTTTTGCTTGGTAACAGATTTGTCATGTATTGTGTCTGTCCAAAATTTATGTTTAAACCAACTTTGTTACAGGCGGCATCTAACTCAGTAAGCATAGTGTGCCTAACGCTTTAACCCTGCGTTAGTGTGCCTAGACTAAACTAACGCAGAAAATTAAAATTTTTAAATTTAATCCCTTAAAATGGTTATTCTTGGTTTTTTACTTATCTATGATTTAAATAAATAAAATATGGTACTGTAAAAGTGTTATATTTAAATGGTAAACATCATTTATCCAACATATTGCAATTATGCTAGTCAAAAAACACGAGTGAACAATAATACACTCAAATATTATGCAAAATTTTATTGATCACACAACTCTAAATAAACTTATAGCCTAACATTCAATTTACTAAAGAAAAAAATGTTCGCCAAAATACATTAAAAAATAAAAAAGTTACGATTCCTCAAAATTGTCGCAATTTGAACACGTCATTATTGCGTGCTCCAAACAAATTGGAGTATTACATCACATGCATATGTAAAAAGTCTTCCTATCTTTATTTCTTAAACAAACAGAACATTTACTGCTTGTCCTACGTCGCTTAGGTCCCAACTGATGTACCTCTGATTGCTGATTATCACGTAGTGGTCTATGCAAGAAAGGTTTTTGTCTTTGTTGGTTTCGAAACTCAGAAATCAGCTGCACACCCAGTTCTATAAAAAAAATTCGTCTTTTTAATTTATCGTTTTTTGTATTTGTTTTATGTACAACTTAAGTATTCACTCCAGCTGTATTCAAAAACAAAAAAAATAGTGTCAAAGTCCATCGACGACTATTTCTTGATACGCTGTAATTAGCAGATAGCTCATCCAATATGTCTACACCGGCTTTGGTTGAATTGTAAGAGTTGATAATTTCAGGTAGTTTCTTTTCACCAGTTTCTTCAAGTATAGTATCATCATAATGCAATGTAGAAAAGATAATTACATTTTTTTAGTTTTTTGTCACATATGAGACAGCCGTTATATCTTCTGTGAATGCAAATTTTGAACTGCGAATTTCTCTTCCTCGTGTATTCAGAAGTGCTGTTGGAATTTGCTTTTTGTTCTTTCTAACTGTCCCTACCGATGTAAGATGATGAGTCTGAACTAGATTGATCATGAGCGGATAACTGGTAAACCAGTTATCGAAAATAATTTTACGTTTAGTACCAGAAACTAGCTCAATCAAACGTTCAACTATATTTTGCGGATTGTTACTTTGTCGGAAAGGTCCTTCTAGCTGTGTGCCGACGTAAACTTCCATGTTTAGACAGTAGTAAGTTTTGGCATCCACTAGCGCAAATACTTTTAACCCATACTTCGCTGGCTTATTCGGTATGTATTGCAGAAATGACACACGTCCCCTGAACGATTCCAGTTTTTCATCTATTGTAAGATGTTGACTTGGTATATAGTGTGTCTTACAGTTGACAACGAGTTGATCAAATATACCTTTAATTGCTGCCAATTTGACGATCTGTTTCCGTTCTACTCTATTTTACACATTGTCGAATCGCAAACATTGCAACAAAATGGAATATCTGGTGTGACATTGCTTTTCGAATGAGATCAATACTGCTGCCATCAGTATTCTAAAGATCTGAAATATTTTGTCGGTTTGACTTAGGGCCTATAAAGTTCTGATTTCTATTTTGTCAGTATCTTTGACTAAATACTGATGTCGTGCATCGTACCGTGGGGCTTTCGTCGCTAATTTTACATTTGTATAGTCAATAATGCCATCTAACATTTCTTCTGTAAAGAATAACAACCAACAATAACGCTGTGCTTGTCTCGTGCTATTACTTTTACACCAGGTAAATATGTAATTAGATTGTCTGACCTTGTTCTCACCTGTTTGTTTTTTGGAAGCTTGAACCACTTTGATTCGTCTTTATCTTAAAAGTATCTCCCATTATTCTTACTACCACTTTCTGAACCACTTAAAAATTCACTTACTTCTTCAGCCTCCACTTCTTAAGAATCCTCCCTTTTGTGTGCTGTATCTCCTTGATCCTCTTCTTCCAATATGATTGCCTCTTGACTTTCTAATGCGGTTTGTTCTTCCTCAGATTTACTATCAATGAACGATTTATTATTGTCAGAAATACTGCCAAACTTCGCCCATAAACGTTTTAACCTTTCCTGCTCTTGTTCGTAAGACTATAATTCAGTATCGCTAAAAGAAAAATAAAAATCATATAATCATCATATAATCAATCTCGAAAAATAATCAAAAATATCATGTAAATTTACCTCTAGAACACAAAACAACTAAAAGTTACAACAGTAGTGTACCGGGGTACCACACACCCCAACCGTCTTTGACCAACTCCTAATTCAAACTGAAATTGTATGTGTACAGCTGGTAACAAGGTCATCGTGAGAAAACATGTATAAACTACAGCTACTAAGCACTAAAGGCGCTATTTCATCTACTTTCAATTTTATAGAAATAAAATGAGTACCTGGGGTATGGTATACCCCAGAACACTCACCAAGGGTTAAGTTATCTGTTATCAAAACAATGTCGTCCGGAAATCGTATGTACGAGAGCATTTGCATTAACAGCAAAATCACTCGAGTGACGTCTCGTGATTTAACTGTCAAAATTTAATTCGCGATAATTGCCAGGCAACAAACTTTTATACCAGTTGAAACAATTGCCGTCAACATTTTCTCTCTTATGATATTATATACGACAAAAACGCAGCACGTCGACCGTTACGTAAAATTTTTTATCTCCTAACATTAACATTAGTTTCCCTAATAAAGATACAATTATACTATTCTTGCAGCTAACACCCTGCATGAGTTTAGGAATATACAGTGAATATTTACATTTTCTCAATAGAGGTTTAAACAATGAAATCTTTTCCTTGAAAAGTTCTAAAGCATTATTTGTTAGTATTTCTTAAAACATTTTATTTTCTCTCTAGCACTACACTTTAAAAGTGTAGTAGATACTTTAAAATGTTTAATGCTGCGTAAAAGTTCTAAAATACAAATAACTACCTTGCTAAGAATATATTAGTCTGGCTTCGACATTGTTAAAGAAACTAGTCTTAGTAAAACGCCGGAATAGAATTTCCAAGTATTAGAAGAGTCCCTTTTGATATTAGCATTACAATGGAATCTAGAAAAAGACATAAAAGCGAAAAAGAGGCGGCAGCGTTTCGCTGGGTATGTTCGACAACGACCCTAAAGTGTTCTTTGTTTAATTCATTTTGTAATTTCAGTGGTGTGGGTTATACCTAGCAGTTGTTTTTTGTAAATAGGATTCCTAACAGGTGTTATTCATGTTTATTTTTCTTTTGTTACTAGCTACCAATTAAATTTAGGATAACTTTTTTTCCATTAGCAAACTGAAATTTCAACTTAAAATCAGAGCTTTCAGTCGATGCGTAGCATGCTATTGAGTAACGAATGAGTTTATTATAAATTTTAAGTTTATACAGGATTAAGCAACAACTGAGTATGAGAGAATTGTAATGATAATTACATTTGTAAGTAAAAAAATTTGACGTTTAAGACCAGACTTATAATGCCAACAGGGGAAACAGAATGCATAGAACTAAAAAGAGGAATTCGCCAAGAAGACTCGCTCATCCCATTGTTATTCAATATGGTGATGAATCAAATAGTTCACGAATTAAGAAAACAACACGAATACCACATGGGAGCGCATAAAATCACGTTACTATGCTATGCCGATGATGCAGTACTAATTGCTGATAACGAAGATGACCTACAAAGGCAGCTCCACACCTTCAATATCACAGCAAACAAACTTAATATGAGAATATCACTAGAAAAAACTAAATGTATAGTGATCAGTAAAGAGCCGCGTAGATGCAAACTAGAAATAGACGGTAAAATTGTAGAACAAGTAATAAAATTCAATTACATAGGAGTAGAGATTACTAGTGACAGGAATATAAGAACAGAGACCAAAAGGCAAGCATCAAAAGCGGCAAGAGTAAGTCGTTGCCTCCGAAAAACCATATGGAGAAACAAATATCTGACCAAGCAAAGCAAAATGAAAGTATACAAGAGAACAGTAAGACTAATTCTAACATATGCAGCGGAGACAAGGACAGATACAAGAAAGACGAACCAACAAATCAATAATATCAAAATGAAAGTAGTAAGATCAATAGCGGGCATATCATTAACAGACAGACAAACCAACAGAAGTATACGCAAACAATGCAAATTTCAAAATATTAACAGGTGGATAAAAACAAGAAAAAAACTGGAACGAACATGAGTAAACCGAATGGGACCAGATAGATTAGCGAACATCTGTAAAAACAACAAGCCGTAAAGCAGAAGACCCGTTGGAAGGCCGCCAAAAAGGTGAAAAGATAATGTACAGTTAACAACGACTGAAACAGAATAAGAGGCAGACAAACAGGAGTAATCCTAGTCGCACGAAGAAGAAGACTTAATCCATAGTTGAAAAACATTGTAAATGTAATATATACAATACTCATTATTTTTGTAAACGTACTGATTTTAAAGTTAAATGTGGATAGTTTTATAATATATTGCCCATCCTTATCATCTCAAGAAAAAAACACCGCCACTGGATGTCGGTAACGAGCAACCGAGATGCAGGTCATAATGACGACGGCTCTCACACGTTTCTCGTCACTTAAGGACCCCGATGAATAATAAAGGGAAAAATTAATTAGACTGCGGCTACCCTTAGATGCTTTTTCACGAGATTACGTGACATATTCAACATTCAATTAATATGTAACGTGCCTCCTCTACGGCGTACTCGATTACAGATGTTTTGGTAGTGTAGGCTTTGGTTTTTGCTCGCCCTCTGAAAAAACAGAGATCATTAAAGAGGATAGTTCGATCAAAGGGATAGCTCTAAGGCAGAGAATTTCATTATTTCTAGAATCATGTCATAACAAAACACTTAAAATGTTACTGTATATATATATAGATATTTTTTTCTTTCTCCAGTTTCTCTAACCATACTATTTCTTGGGCTTAGGTTCAATAAGTAATATTAAATTTGAAACTAGATTTTGTTGTGCAGGTTTCGGCAATGTTTTGTGCAACATTTCAGTAGGTAGCTCTCACCTTTATCAATATTCTAAAATGTACAAGATTTGGAACAAAAGTATATATATATATATATACACTACCGAGCATAAAATTAGGGTCACCCAGTAATTTGAATTTATTTTAGAAATTATTATTCTGTTTTAACTATTTTCGGTTGTAACATAGTTTACTAATAGATTTCTTGAAAAAAAAAATTGTTGTCGTTGTTGTTTCGACAAGCGTTTGAGATAAAAAGGGCCCCTTAGCCTAATTCTTAAAAACCGTTATCAGCACAGTTTTTGTTTCTATGGTTTTAACGTCAATTGTAAATTGTTTGTGTATTGTTATCACTGTCAGTGTATTGCAATGAGCATAAATTTTGTTGTGGTGGCAACAATTGTGACGGCGTTAGAAGATGGCCACGGTCAGCGCGAGAAACGTTGGTGTAAGTCTCTCGAGTGTGCAGCGAGTATGGCAACGGTACGAAGAGACCGGTCTGCTTAAGGTCGAGGCAGGATTACAACAGCTAGAGATGACCGCTTTGTCGTTTCTAGTGCTTTGAGAAACCGAAGGGTCACGGCAGTTCCTCTTCGAAATCATCTGCAAGAAGTGAGAAATGTAAAAATAAGTGAATGGACAGTTAGGAGACGACTTCATGCTGCTGGTTTATCTTCTCGAACCAGAGTAACTGGACCACCGCTTTCCTGTGAACACCAAATTGCCAGATTGAATAATGCACGGCCCCACACTGCTAGGATAGTTACTGAGTATCTTGACGAGGTTCAAATCACACGATTTGCTTGGCCTGTTCGCAGTCCAGATATCAATCCCATAGAACATGTTTGGGATGAGATAAAGAGACGTTTACGGAGTCATGTGCCGGCCCCCAGAAATTCCAAAGCATGCCTCCTCGTTTGCAAGCTGTTATCACTGCCAGAGGAGGGAATACTCGCTACTGAAGTTCTTAAAATTTCTTTTTTTTTCAACAAAAAGCACATCAAATTAAAATTGTCCCTTTTTAATATTTAGTATATCAAAGGAAAATTCTTCATTTCCATTATTTTTAATAAACTTTAAACGACAAAAACGCTGTTTTCTTTAAGCAATCCGTTAGTAAACTATGTTACAACCGAAAATAGGTAAAACAGAATAATAATAATAATAATAACTTACCAACACCTAAACTAAAAATAGACATTCATGAATTGACAAAAACTAAAAATTATCTGATATCTGATGATTTACTGTCATTAATATAATTAAAGGGTACAGGAGAAAAACCAGATATGTTATTTCTTTTTACAACTGGGTAAATTAAAATTTAATGTTCAAAATCAATATTTTTATTTCGAAAAGATATTATAAACAATAGTATATATACATCAAACAGAAGAAGTTAAAATTATTATAAAGTATTACAACTAGGTACAGTTTTTTTATCTACAAAATCTAAAGTAGGTTTTATTGTAAAAAATCTGCATCACTTACGGTTTTGCAGGAACAAAAGCAGCAATGTTACATAAAACAGACAAACAAAAACCAGCCGTTTTTATTTTTGCACTAAAAAGATGAATGTGTTTTTTACTGTTTATCAATTTATCAACATACAAATAATTTAAACTTACTGTTAGAGACGAGCCAGGTTCTGCAAAAATGTCACTGCTTTTAAAATGCAAAACCGCCTAAGAATCATTAGGTTGTTAATCTTAGGCTTTGGAATTGGTAAAAAACCTGTAGGAAAAATTTTAAAAAATGAATAAATCATATTTTTATTTAAAAGTTTCCTATAACTTATCATTGTATACCTAAATAGGCAGCAAAAATTCTCCAAACCTTAAAGCTGAGTTTTGGTTAAAGCGTTTTCGTATTAATCCAGATATTAAAGGTAGTAGATAGGGCGGCTATGATCAATTGATGCCACTACTTCCATCAAACTCTGAGTTTTAAATGGACATTTTTGTAAATATATTGTATCTAAAAATAATTTCCAATCCAGTACCGTGTTTTGTGACACACTCACTATGACAAATGGTGATGGTTTGGAACGGGAATGCCTAGTGACTTCTTCAAACTCTTCCTGGCCCTTAAAGGCGTTCTTAAATCACACAATCCTACATTTTTGTCACACTTCAAATATAATGTCCTCTTACTACAAAATAAATAAATCGAAAAATGGTGAAGTTTTTAGTTTGTCCTTCGACAGAGTCACAGAAGATTTGCAGTTGTTCAACATGGTTTTGTAAGTAATCATTGACAAAATTGAGATAAAAATATGCAACTTTATTTGATTCTTTTTTAACCATTGCTTCATAATAGGTATAAAAAATAGACTGGCCAGAAGAGAGAACATGTACATTAAATGCACACATAGACAATTGGCGTTTATAGTACGCATAGTTAATGGCTATTTTCGAAATTGAAGCATTTTTTAAAAAATCAATGCAAATGGGTTCTTTTTTGTTGCTTTTTTGCAGATTTTTTGGTTTGCCTTTTCCTTAAGTAGAACGTTTAAGCCTTATTTTCTAGTTCGTCAGTGTCAGTGATATTTTTAAGATTCATTTGAAATTAATCACACGTTGTTCATGTATCAATTCTGGGTTATCCAAAAGCGATATTAAATTCCTTAATAAAAATTGTTCTGTACGTTTCATATAAGACTTTAGTATTTAAATGCTTTTTCATAATGAGGTTAAACATATTTTTGAATTTAAGCTCTTCTGGTAAATAAGCCTCTTTTGTATCTTTCAGAGTATAGTAGCTTTGGCGACCCTTAAAACTTTTGATATGGTCACATACCAAACCTTTTGTTAAGTCGTACAGTTTCCTATGTGTTACAGTATGCTTTCCACGACTGTCCTTAGGAGATGCACCACTTCATTGAGGGTTTCCTTTATATAAATTATTTTATTTTTTGTAATCCCCTGAATGGAACAAACAGCTTTGGCACACACCGAAATATTACAATCGCAAACTCGAGCTAGATGCGCATAACTTGCGACATGTAAACAGGCAGTATTCTCGTTTCGACGAGGCCTTCTATACTGGACAGTTAAGACCGTAATTATATCAGCCAAATAATAATTTTGCTCATTTTTTGGGCGCAGATTATTAAAATTAATATTTTTTTTCTTTGTGCCTTATTAATTACTTCAAAGCACTTCAACCTCAAGCAGTTTCGAGGCTGTCCAGCTTCAGGAGTTGGTAATTTCAACATTTAAGAGACCTCTGACATCCGGCCGGTAGTTTTCTTTTTTTTTTTGAGGGCATAATTTTGTCCTCAAGGGACCCCGCCGAATTACTATTAGCCATAATCATTTATTAATAGTCACACAATCAAACAAAAACTTACACTTTTGCAGTTACAATAATACTGGCACGTTTCTTAAAAATGAATATTGAATCGCCGGTTTGTGTACATGACGTCGCTGGTTTTTCTTTCTGGATGTTTGGACTAAGCTGGTTTTTATTCGATACGCTATATTTTAGACATTGTTTTACGCCATACTATAGTAGTTATTCCCAGTTTTAGTACTCTAAAATATAAGTCATCATTCGAAGCATTTAATGGCGCCTCTAACGAGATTTTCAAAAAAATGTGACATATCTGTTTTTTTCCTATACCCTTTAATTATTTTTACATGGACGTATCGTTGGTGTTTTCGAAGAAAGGTAAAGTGGAGATATGTTATAACTTTAAGAGTTTTTTATGGTGTTATATGTATTATTATTTAAATCAGATTAAACTATATTCTTTTTACTTTTTTTGACATTGATTTCGTTAATGTTTCTTTTTATTTCTATTGATTTATGTATTTACCTTTTTTTATTATTTTGCTCGCTTTTTAAAAGTTTAATGTTTACGAGGTCAAATGTATGCTTCTTCTCATTTTCATGATTTGTGAGCGTAGTGATATTATTCTTGTCATATTTGTGAGAACGAATTCTATATTGAAGCAGTTGACAGGTCTGCCCAATATAGACACCTTTACACATAGTACATTTTACAGTAAATAACACTTTGATGAATTGAGACGCCGAATATACAAATAAACGGCGAAAGCTAAACAATTCGTCAAACCATTCGTATATGAATTGGTATTAATAGACTGTTAAAACGTTATTTCTGTATTCTCTATATCTTTAAACATGAAGAAAGTCGTGTTTCTCTGATAGTTAAGTATCAGCGGGACCCAGGTCTATCTGGCCTTTTGGCATACGATCTTTAGCTAGCCACTGACCCCTATGAGTCAGACACCATTTGAGGGTGGCGCGTTGCACGAAGCATCGCGGGGCTGCACCCTTCCCGTAGTGTTGCGTTACGAACTCTGGTCCATTATCCCGCCCTGGGCGGAAAGGTAGGCTCAGGTAGAAGAACTTGACCTCCCACGTAGACAGGTAGCCGCCGAGGAGCTCTCCTCTTCCACTCTTAAATTTTTAATAGTGGGTACGTGCCGCAATCCTATGCCTATAATGGGGAAAAAAGATATAAGGGTCGCAGTGCAGTCAACCTCATTTTGTTTCTGTGTAATGAAAGTAGAGCGGCCCAACGAGAGACTCGTCTCGTATACTAGAAATGTAGACCAGTCACCGTAACGCCGAAGCGCCCTGCGTGCGTTTCAATAAACCCGGCACCTTAAATGATGGCTCTCCAGCTCTCATTCCTTCCCATTTGTCGCCTCTTAGTATTCTTATCTTTGCGAGCAGGACGGAGACATCTTTAGACATGACTTTAGTGCGTGCCCTCCAAGTAAAAAACCTGGCAGGACCCTGGGCTACCTGGCCTTTCGGCATACGCCCGTTAGTGAAACCTCTGCCCCTACGAGTCCGACACCAAAGTGAAGGTGCCACGGGGCGCGTACCAAAGACGTCCCGTGGGTCCCCCCGAGGGGGTACCCCGTAGGGTTACCACGAGACGTCTAGCACACGCAACCCGCGGGGGCTCCACCTTCCCCGTAGTACCTGTGTTGTGAGTACCTTTCCTACCCGTTACTCCCACACTACGGGCGGGTAGGTTAGGCAGGCGGAGGGATTTCCACCTCACACGTAGACAGGTCGCCGCCGAGGATCTCTCCTCTACCACTCTTGGATCTCCCGGTGGGTACGTGCCGGGACACCTACACCACTCCTGACCGCCGTCAGGAGCGGTATATCCACACCCCTCCTGACCGAGGTCAGGAGTGGTATTTACGTTCCCAGCTCGTTCAACCTCACCAGGCTCTTTTGGAATGGGAGTAGAGTGGTCCCACGAGTAATCTCGTCTCGGATACTAGGAATGTAGACCGGTGACCGTGTCGCCGAAGCGACCGTGTGCGTTTCTACCAACCCGACACCTCAAACGACAGCTCTCCACCTCCCTATTCCTACCCATTAGTCGCCTCTTACGACAGGCAGGGCTTTCTGACCCCGGCCGTATTCTTATCTCCGCGAGCCGGACAGAGACATCTTTAGACAGTCGGGCAGATACAAACTCCCACATGGTAAGTCAGCGAATTGTCTAGGTATTTTTGACTTCTCGAGTGGTAAGCTGCAAAAAGCGCCACCTATTTTGATGGCCTTAAAAGAAAAGAATTTACCTTTAGGACCTTTGAACATTGTGGCCATCAGATCATGTAGCATATTCTTTTAAAATGTTTAATACTAGCACACTATTTTTGTTCTTACGACATGAGTAATTTGTTCTTTTGAGCAATTGGCCAATTTTTCAATGTAATTTTAATGGATATAGTAGCATCGGTATTAAGATATACTGACCATAGATATTTTAAATTGTTACTTCCCATGATAATTAGTGCAGCATGCAAAATTATTATTTTAATTGTAGTTTTGCCCCGTTAATTTAAAGAACTTCTTTCTTAAGGGATTTTCTCTACCGTTGCAGTTTAAAGTCAGCTATTGCGTTCATATCCTTCTTGTTTTTGTAAATAGCTACTAGTATTCTGCTTCTTCATTGGTCTGGCATTTGTTCCACTTCCATAGTTCGGTTAAGCAAACCTGTTAGCGAACTTGTTCTATCTCTGCACCCTTCCCCAAAAATATCATCTTAAAATAAGTTAAAATTTTAAAATTTAAATTAATGTTTTGTATTTTGAGTACTATTTCTCAAGTACAATTCTAAACGTTCAAAATAAACTTATTTTACACTTACTTTAACTTTCTTTATTTTTTAAATGTTATCAGTGATAACACTAATATCTTATCACTTCTCCTCTTTCGGTACTTAGGTAACCATTTCTGTTACAGTGTCCGTTATTTAAACTAGTTTTCTGTTAAATTCTTCATTTAATAAATTGTAAAATTCCTGTTTCTATAGCTTTTTAACATCACATTCTTTTTATGGAGTATTTTATTATTTTCATCTCGGATTCATTTAATTTAATTAAAATCTTTTACTTGCTTTGGTCTATATTTGGCTATTTTATAGATATAGTTTTGCTTTGCTTTTCCCAGTATAAAGTTGATGGCATAGATTTGTATACGTTTCGGCTTTAAATGTTGTGGCTTATATGTGATGTTCATAATGTTTATGATTTTGTTATTTTGGCATGTACAAGTTTTTTACTTCACACTGTAAATTTTGACAAATGACGTATGGCAAGTGACAGATGGTTCGGATACCGATTTAATTTGTTTGTGAACGTTATTTAGGTAGAAGTTGGCCAATATTGTATGTCTAGCACAGGTACCACTTTCTTACTGCGCTGTAAATCATAATGAATAAGACCATACTGACATTTCATTGACATGAGAGCGAATTCAACAAAAAATTATTAGAACATCAGAAACGAAAACCTTGGTATTGATTGCTAAGAAGCAATTAATTAAAAGATAGAATAACATAAAACAAATACAAGATTTCTGTAAAATAGAGGATATTGTACGATTGAAAAGAGAAAATATTAAGAGAAACGATAAAGCTAACGAAATTGGTAATTTCAAGTATTTCGCTTGAAAGATCCATTAAGTTACAACAATTTACGAGTATTGTTAGTATATTTTGCCAAAATGTTACAGAAATAAGTTAAAACGAATATGTTCTTATATACTTTGTATATTAAATAAAAGCTCTTTTGTATTCTGAAATTTTAACTTATATTTAAAGATGTTCCTTGACTATATTTAAGGCAGCAAGAATTAGTCAACAAAGCCAACAGTAAACTTCAATTAAAAAAAATGTTCTTTAAAGTCCATAAAAGAGTTGCTCTTCAACAAAAAATCCCTTCCAATTTAATTACTGTGTAAGAAAGAAAAATAAATGTCAACTGGTAGCATGTTTCACAAAATTCCGAGCTTCTTTTGTCGTCCTTTAATATTTTCCTAGAATGATTAGTGGATTCAAAAAGAGAAGCTTTATTCATTTTTCTCGGGAAGATGAATAGTAGTACTCAAAACAGGTCATTATCTCTCAATGGTCGTGTGATTACAATCTTTTTCATACCACGACCCACTTTCCTCAATGATATTCTGGACCAATTAATGTGAATAATAACTCGCTAGAAACGTATTCGCAAAGGTATAATTTACAACTCGCAACGGCACGTTAGTTTGTAAACTAATGTGTGCCATTTTTCTGTTGTAAAGCAACGTTTATAAGTTTATACCTGCAGTGCTAGAGATTGAAATAGATTAAAACACGTTTTGATACAAAAATGCCTTATTGCTCACTTTAAATTATAACAAATTCATATTACACTGCTCAAAAAAATTAAGAAACAATTCTTTATACCTCTGTTTGAATAAATATACTTAATATACAACTTAAAGTATCAATATAATATAAAAACACGATAGAACTGAATCCTTTCGCTGCCCATAACGGTATTGTATGTATTCATAGTGATATCCGTCATGCCCATAGCGTTTTGTAATGTCATTCGTAAACTAATGATTTGATGAATGTAGATAAATCTAATTTAGACGAATTTTGTAGTTATAGTAAGCTACAGAAAACAGCCTTTAAATCTGCAATTTAAAATAGTACTCCCCTTATAGAACGAATAAAATCTTCTAACTTTGATATGGATAAGCTAAATCGATCTCTACAAGTCAGTGTAAATTTTCCTCCATGGATAATCCAACCACTTACCATTGATTTAACCCTCACAAAATACCCCAAATCAACTACAAATCCGATTTTCATTAAACACTTGTACTCCGAAGTGATATCTCATTATCCTAATCATCTCCAAATTTTCAGTGATGCCTCTAAAGCTCATGACGGACATGCTGCTGCATACTACTGTAAATACACTACTCACACTATATCCATACCTACAAATTGCTGCATCCTCACAGGCGAGACCACAGCCATTTTGGAAGCCTTAATTTTCTTCAAAACGCGTAGTGAGAATAAATGTGTCATTATCACTGACTCATTAAATGCTCTATTAGGTGTAAAACAAATATACCCTACAAATCCAATATTTCGGGCTATAAAAAATGAGATAAATGTAATCCAATCAACTCGAATAGAAGTAGCATTTATCTGGGTACCGTCGCATGTAGGAATAGCTGGAAATGAGAAAGTGGACAACCTAGCAAACACAAGTCGAATAAACTCACAATACACAACCAAATCAAGAAATTACCCCTACTCCGATCTTAAAAGCCTAATTAAAGACCACTGTATGAACATATGGCAAGACTACTGGAAAGATTCAGGAACCAAACTATATGAGATTTATCCCCTTGTGAAGACCATCTTGAATAATCCATACAATAGAAGGGATCAAGTAATAATTAACCGACTAAGAATTGGACACACTGCACTGACCCATAGATTCTTAATCAACAAAGAACCTTCTCCAACCTGCAGAAACTGTTCTCTCCCATTGACGGTGAAGCATATTCTGACTGACTGCCAGTACCACGAAGAAACAAGAAGAAAATATGGAATCTCAGATGACATCAAAACCACCTTAACCATAAACACTGACCATGTAATAAATTATTTAAAAGATTTACGTTTATATACATATATTTAATGTAAATAAAATGAAGTTTTGTGTACGTTACTCCACTAATAACCCTTCGTGGTTGATGTGGATTATATGTTTTTTCTAAATAAAAAAAAAAATCTGCAATTTGGTGAATGCGCCAATAAGAATGAGCATCTGCGCGTCCATCAAAATCTAAAGTTAATTCTAGTCATTATTGGCTCTTTTTGTGGTGGGGGTTTTTCTAGTTGGAACGTGATGTATAAGGTGTCACATAACAATATTTAACCCTTTCGAGTCTGATGGGACGTATGTATTCCAGTCATGAAATCATCAAGTCTGTTGGACTAAATCTAAACCATTTTACATGAATTTTTCTCGTAACCGAATTTTTGAGAACAAATAATAAATTGTGTAAGAGGCAACATTGCCAACCGTTTTCGCGCTGTATTTTCTTGTAATGTTAATCTACGAAATGTGTTTATGTAGTTTTGTTAATGATTACCACAGATAAAGTTGTGAGCTGTTACTGTTGTTGCGAATTTGTTTTTGTGAAAGGAGCTCAGGATTCGAAGGAGAAGTAGAACGAGAGTGTTACAAAATAGATTCAGGTTCCGAAAACAATAAAATGGATGAAGGGAATCAGATGATAAGTGACAAAAGTGAAGAAGAAAGCAGTAGTAACGAAAATCATGAAAAATGCGAAAGTACGTAGCCAATAGGTATTTTGTTTCATAACGATGGAACTTTTTTACCAGGTTTTTTGGTTCCACTTGTTAGCAGTAAGCAATTGCTTTGTAGGATAAGCAAGTAGAAGTAAAACGAAAAATGAAGAATGGCTCCAAAATTAATATGCGATGTCCTGAACTTCTCGTCGACATGTATAATAAGAAAATGGACGGCGTGGACCTGGATGATATTTTGGGCTTTGATCAGAAGTAAATTTATATTTAAATGGGAATAAGCCACAATTAAAGGTTAAAATACGTTTATTGACGTTTCAATTTCCACTTCGGAAATCAAAATTAAATATGAAACGTCAATAAACGTATTTTAACCTTTAATTGTGGCTTATTCCCATTTAAATATAAATTAATTTAAAATGCCACAAGAAAATAGCTTCAGAACAATATTGATCAGAAGTCTCCTAAATGGTGGAAAATAGTATTTTTTCACTTTCTGACGATGGATGTTGGAAGTTCTCATGTACTATTGTAACGATGTGCTGAACGTTCAACAGTTCAAACCGTTTGAGTGTCGATAATCGTGCACCCATTTTCAGCCAGTGGCGGAATTAAAGGAGTCTTGTAGCTAACGCTCTGGGCTCCCTGGCTCGCTGGTGTATTGAATCTGCGAGCCAACCCGGACAGAGAGACTTTCGTAGTAAGGATTATACTCTGTCCTTAATCAAGCAGAACCCGTGGGTATCGTGCATTGAACGTTACCGTCAACTCTGACGCAGAGTATAACGTGGATCTGCACAACCGAATATTTCGATTGCGAGTGCGTTTGGCGCTTCCGCTGGATTGAGGTGGAAGCGAGTATAAGTCTGCGTGCGATGGGATTCGCGTATTCTTTTTTTTGTTAGTAATAATAATTTTTCTTTTACAGGCGTCCGCCGGGGAATTCACTGTCGCGGGATCCAGACGGGGACATAAAATACATTTTATATTTATTTTTGTATAAACGTTGAAATTAATAGATTTATTTTTATTTCAACCTGTGTTTTACTGAGTCTGTCGCTTCGAAAAAGCTACCCGTTACACTATACAATGATCTAAAAAGGAAAGCAAATTTGAAGAAGAAAAGACACCATTTTAATATTTTATAATTAGTGTAGGTGAGGGAAAAGAGGGAAATAAGCCATGCTGTTGTTAAAAGAAAAGCCTCGACTTCAATTGGGTCTCCTTCAGCAAAGAAACAAAAAAAAATTTTAACGTGGGAGATTATTTACCTATTGAAGAACGACCCGTAGAAGATATCAACGATGTTTTTCTCAGAAAAAAGAACCACCACACGATATTAGAGCTGCAATGTACTCTTGTGCAAAACATGTTTCACACCTTTTTATTTTCAATAAATATTGGTCTTAGTTTAATTCCTTTTGTTGTCAAAATATGAGATTTTATTTGTATTTTCGATTTTTCTTCACTAAAATAAAGTAATAATTTGGTGTCTGATGGGTTAATATAGTCCCAAATTTATGTCCCAAAACAGTCTGACTTGGACGTATATATCCCGGACAAAACGAAGAATCACAAGGATAAAATTATTCTAAATCACAAATCACTTTTTTATTGCATCGTTATACGTTTTAAACAAAAAAAATCTAAATTCTATACCGATCCTGAAAAAAAAATCCGACGCGAAGGGGTTAACGAATAGAATATGATGATAAAGAAAAACTAATGTGTATTATGTTTCCGCATCTAGTTGGAGTTTTCTTTTGCCCAGTATCTATAATTCTCACGGTTGACCTCGCCATTTAATGTAAATGTAGCCTCATCAGAAAAAATAATTTTGAACCAAGAGAAGGTTTCGGTGGCAGTTATTCATCATTGTTTCGCAAAATGGTATTCTTTTATCTGGATTATCCTTGTTTAATTCCTGTACAAGTATGCATCGAAAGGGGTGTCCTTTTTCAAGTTTTATTACTTTGTGTAACGTTGTTTTGCAAACATCGAGATCACGATTAACCTTACGAACAGAAGTGTGCGCATATTCTTCAAGAGCAAGTAGAACATCTAATGTTGTATCATAATTTACAGAGGGGCGACCTGATTTGCATATATTTTCAACATTACCAGTTTCTTAAAATTTCTTTTCAATCTTCTTATTGTTAACTGCGTTATGGGTCTTTCTGGATATTTATCATTAAATAAATTACACACTTCCATCTGAATTCGCGATTTGTCTACATACCCAATCATCATGAGTATTTCAATTCTTTACTTTACACTCAAATTCATTTCTACTTAAAATTAATTTTAAGCAATAATACAGAACATTCACAAATTAATACAATTATTGTACTACTTAATTGTTATTGAAAGTTACTAAAAATAATTACATTTCAATAAAAACTAGTGGGTTACTTTTTTGCAATTGATAATAAATAATAATTTATTTTCTAAGCACATATCTTTCAAATTATATCCTTTAAACCCCGAGTATTATACTTTTTTGGAATCAGTTGATTTAAATCGATGTAAAAATGTCATAAAATATAGGGTGTTACATTTAAAAAAAGAACCGATGACGTCATCACCTTAATGTGTTTTATAATGACATTTTATAATGTAATTTTTTTGTAAAATGTAAAACATTAAAATTAAAAATCGACGTGTTTTAAATTTTCTTAAAAAAGCTTTTCATTTAGGAAATATCGAATTTATTCTTTATTTTATGAACACACTGTATAATTTCAGTCAAAAGTGTTTATATTTAAGTTTGGTATATTTTAAAAATTACATAATTTTTTATTAAAAAATTAAATTGTCGAATAAATTAGTGTTCTTTTTTAAGGGTTTTTCTCTGTACTACACTATATTGCACGTTTGCTTCTCTACATTTTTAGATAAGGATTTTTAAAATATCCACTGCATAGTTGAACTAAATTTAATAACAAATCGTTGGTTTGACTTCTCTTTGTTTAAAGCTTCCATTGTTAGATTGTTTAAAATGAAATTGCGCCATTGAGGTCTCCTTTTTAAAATCGTTTCTATGGTTTTAAAACGTTTCGGAGCTAAAGAACTTGATGCATTATTGGTGTTTTTGAACGGGACCATACATAAAAACCATTTGAATAAAGGAAAAAAGAAAAGAAAATTTAGCACCTAATTCGTTTTATATATGTGTTCCATTACTGTAAATGCACGTTCCTTGTTTCTCCTGACGAACTGATTTTTGGAGAATAAAATCTCATACATAAATAAAACTCTGGAAAAGTTATGTCTTATATATATATATATATATATATATATATATATATATATATATATATATATATATATATATGTATATATATATATATATATACATAACGTATTCACTTGATTGACTTGTTTGGAAAAAACAAATTTCACTAATTGGTTAAGTATAGAAGTTAAATAAAGCTCACTATTATTTGAAGATTTGAGCTCTCGGAAAATTTTATTTCCTTCTTCAAAATTTCTACATTTAGCAAAAGGAAAAAATATAAAATGTACAAATGTAATTGGTCTTTGTAACAACACCAAAAATTAGAATAAAGAATAAAAAAAAAGAATAAATAGAAAAATAAATATCGGTTAATATACACAACATTAGAGTACACAGTAGACGGCTATAGTAAAAACTGAAACAGCAAATTTGAAGATTAGGATCTAGCAATGAAAATTTCATAGTAACCATTTTGATTTTTGTCGATAGGACACTCTGATCAAAAGATATCAGATTTTTACCGTCGAGCTGATACAAATTTTATTAAAAAAAGGTTCAATAGGCGGTGCCGTAGACTAGCACGAAGCTTCCCACTAGTTTCTATATTTTTAAATTTTTAATAAAGATTTTAAAATTTAATAAAGTAATTGTATTATTGTATTTATTCTGGCATGGGCCAAAGCATACTAGGAGCTATTTTATGTCTAATGATTACTGCAGACCTCCCATTCAGCAGTAACACAGAAGTTGCTACGTTTGTAGACGACACCGCAATAATAAAATAGAAAATTGGCTAAAAATGGCGAATCAGAGTGAATGAGACCAAGTCAACACATGTAACCTTCATAATGAAACGAGGTAAATGCCCTCCAGTCAGATACAATGGCAAGCAATTAAGTAAGACAAACGACGCAATATACTTAAGTATCCATCTTGACAAACGACTAACCTGGCAGAAACACATCTTTACCAAAACAAAACAACTGGGTATTAAATTTAGACATATGTACTGGTTGATTGGTCGAAACTCTAAATATTGAATTAAAAAATTGCTTATATTTAAGGCGATCCTCAAGCTCATAAGGACATATGATATTCAGTTATGGAGCAGTTAAGGTCTATAATAAATGCTCCACGGTATGTTACATCCTCCTCTATACAAAAAAGATTTGTAAGTGCCTTTGGTAAAAGAAGTTGTAACAAGTTCCAGTATCAAATATGGAGAACTCATTAAAGTGCTTCCCAAAGTACTCGTGAAGCGATTATTCGATAACAATAATGAAGTGCGTAGGCTAAAATGTTTTAAACCGAATGATCTACCAAACAAATTTAATTTTTAAACAAAGCCATTTGTATTTTAAATTCTACCAGTCTACCATTGAATTATGCGATATGTACTTGTGATTGTGTTTTATTATTTTATTGCTTTTAACTTTTATACGTTTAATTAAAAAATTAATAAAATTTACAGTTGCTAAATAAAGAAAAGGAACTCTTTACTGGAAGAGTTCACGCTAGATAAACAAATAAATTGCTCATTATTTATTATTTTTGGAAAGATTGTAACTTTAATTGGAGTTAATAAAAAAAATATAGCAACTGACTTGTCCTTTTATCATTTTTTGATCATATTGGATAAAAATCTTTAATATTTTATGTAATAAAGATATCATTAATTAATAATAATTAATATATAATAGGTTTATTCGTTTTATTACAATTTGTGGTTTTAATTGACTATTTTTTTGTTAAAATGTAATTCACATAAGCCACTTTTCGAACAATACCCACTGGCAAAATATTCCACTTGTTTCCAATTCTTCGCTCCTTGTTCAAAAAAGGAGATTGAGTTCTATTTAGTATTGAATTTTCTCTCTTGCAGTGAGACCAAATAGGAACTTTTCAAATAAAAGCCACAGAAAGTTAACATCGAGTCCAAGTCCTTACCTACTCCTCGTATTTTCTTTTTACCGGAGTGTATCTTTTCGTCCTTTAAAGGTATTAAGGAGAGATGCCTTATTTACAAAAATATATGGTTTTAATAGCAATTTAGAATTTATTGATGACAAAAAATAGAAGACAAAAGCTGTATTTGTTAAAGAAGATATTGCCCGTCTAATTATTTAAATTATTATGTCTCGGCGGCAATGGTCATTGACAAAAATAATATTAAGTAGACAATCATTACAATAAAGATATATAACAGTTAATTATTTATCACAGGTAATCTCCAAATCTTACATAACAAATAACAGTAATAAAAATAAAAAGTCATATTTAGTTAAGATAACAGAATGTCTTTCAAGAAACTAAATTAGGTTATGAACTTGTGTTTGGATGACAACATTATCAGATATACAGTCAACACAATAAGGAAACTATTACAGTTTTATATAAAAGCTGTAAAGTTATAAACGTAACATGTTTGTTATTTTATTTTAATTTTTGTTGATAAGATTTGTTTTCTACCAACTTTTTTCGTTCTAAAAATAGTTGGCTCAACTTTTGTAAAAACTACATACTCTCTTTGATCATCATTCTTCAATTTAAATTTAATTCTCATTTTCTCTTTTGAATAGCTCCATATACTAACTGTCATCTAGTTACAAAATGTATTTGTGTTGATAACTCCGGTCATCAATGTCAAATATAAAATCAAACGAATTGAAATAGGGATGTCTTTTTTCCATTTTAAAGAGAAATGTTGTGTTCATATTGATATTTTATGTATTTTTTTAACATAACCTCCCTGAGACTTTCTCTTTCATTCAAACTTTAACCAAGATCTATGTAGATATAATCGTTTGTTAAATTATTTTTACTTTATATAATAATAATTTAAAGATTTTAATTTTATTGTTATTTTTTATTATTATAAATAGTTTTAAACTTATCTCTTGGCAAATGCAAGGTGTGTTTGATGTTCTACTGCCCAAGCTCACATCTAAACTTCTTGTTCTAGTTTTTCTTTAATATTTCCCTTTTTGGTGGAGCTTTGACACAGAAACCACGTGTGGTGTCCACCATACCAGCAATTGGTCAAAGGATGTAGCAAGCTTACAAGCAATATAGTCCTACTGGCTGCTATTAATTCAATTAACCGATCAATCCGGTATCTTCAATCAACCTATCAATTCTTCTTCTTGATGTGCCTATCCGTTACGAATGTTGGCGATCATCATGGCAATCTTTATCTTATCTGCAGCAGAGCGGAAAAGCTGCACAGATGTTGTATTGAACCAGATTCTGAGGTTCTTTAACAAAGATGTTCTTCTTCTTCCTGGACCTCTTTTTCCAAATATTTTTTCTTGCAGGATGGCTTGATAATTTAAATATATTAAGAAAATGTCATGCCACTAATGGCAGGTAGCGAAGAGATCCAGAGAGTCGACAAATTCACTTACCTCGGAACTACCCTCAACGTACAATGGGACTACGCTCAAGAGATTAGATCCAGAATTGAAATGGCACGGTCTATATTTATTAAGTTGAGATCCTTGCTGTGCTGCAGGGATCTCAGTTTGGGAACCAAGATGCGGATAGTGAGGTGCTACGTTCTTCCAGTGTTACTATATGGAGTTGAAGCCTAAGCACTGACGCAAGCCACTGAAAAACGAATCGAAGCCTTCGAGATGTGGATATACAGAAGGATACTAAAAATATCTTATGTGGACCATGTCACCAACGTTGAGGTCCTACAGCGTATGACAAAAGAAAAAGAAGTGCTTAATTTAATTAAACAACGTAAGCTTGAGTACCTCGGCCACGTGATGCGAAACGAAGAAAAATATCGAATTCTTCAACTCGTTATGCAGGGTAAAGTATTTGGCAGAAGAGGACCGGGACGCCGTCGTATCTCGTGGTTGAAAAATCTCCGACAATGGTTTGGGATGACCTCAGCGGAGTTGTTTCGCAGAGCAGTCAACAAAACCATGATAGCCTTGATAATCTACAACATCCGGACCGGATAAGGCACTGAAGAAGAAGAAGAAAATATTATTTTCTATTAATTCTTTTCCTATTTTTGAATCCAAAAACCATATAATTGTTCTAATTTATCCAAGTTCACAGCAAATTTCAAGGCACTAAGACTTTTTTTCAGCATCAAGTCAATCATTTTGTGCCAACCTTTATCTCTCTTCTTTTTTATGTGCCATCTTCTACCGAAGGTTGGCGACCATCAAACGACAAGTTTCTCGGTTTTGTACCGCATGTATTATGTTCGCAGCTTCTGGTATTTGAAACCATTCTCTTAAGTTTCTCAGCCAGAATTTCTTTTTTCTGTCCAAACCTCTTCCCAAACCTCTACAATTTATCTCTCTACAAGATAAAAAACCTTGTTTTTTTTCGTCTGTTTTTTTCTACCTAACGAGAACGGAAAATAATAGGCGCTACATTTTTTGTAGCCAACCACCTAGGTACCACCTACATATAACATCTACCAAAATCCACACAGTTGAAGAAATTCTTATTTAAGTTGAGGCTGGGTTTTGTTTTCTTATTTTTACCAAAAATTGGTTTCTGTATTTTTTCTTTCCCAGAGTTGGAGTTAAGTAAAGTTGGAGTTCTTCCATTGTCGGCCCATGCACTGGATTTACCCAGACAGACTACGTTACTAGCTGACACGGCCACTCTTTGCTGTGGCTTGGTTATGATACGACCAATATTATGTTCAATTTATTTAACAGAGTTAAGTAAATATGCAATCTGTGATGGCATCCCCGGTATATCCAGAGAATTTAAAAATTTACGGTTTCGTCTTCAGTAACAATACTGTCAGCTGATTTAAAAGATATCAGATCACCTGGTAACAACTGTTAAATCTGCAAGTTAATTTCGTTAACGTCAACATTTTTCGACACCAAAATCGCGCACTCACTGAACCAATAATGATTTAAGTAATTATTTAGTATAGTCGGGAAGACACTTAATAATTCATGTTTGATCCCAACAAAAGTGCAGACATTATCTAAAAAATTTATGCAATGTGTGTTTGGATGCAGTTTTATTTTACTGTTTCTAATATTTAGCAAATACTGCAAATCTAGCAAATATTTAGCAAATACTTGTACTTTTATGTTAATGGTCAATCGAACTGTTTTGACATTTCGCCATAAAAACGATTGTGTTAAACATGCGTTACTCTCATCCGCATATGTAAAAAGGTAAATAACCGGTAATGTCTGTCTACCTGTAAACTAACAATTATTCACTACTAATACATGCAAAATAAAACTTTATATATTTGAAATTGTTTAATAATTTGAAATATAAAATCACGAAACAGTGTTGCTGGATTTTCAGTAAATTAAGAAATTATAAATTCTTCTCTTTCTAGTGCCGTCTCTACTAATGAAGGTTGGCTATAACCATTGCAAATTCATCTCTATCTTCTGTTTTTCTTAAGAGAGTCTGTATGTTTAACCCGGTCCAGTCGCGAATGTTTTTCAGCCAGGATATTTGTCGTCTACCAGGATGTCCCTAATATGCTGTCTTTCGCCACTTAATGGTGGTCTCTGATGGTAAAAGTTCTCTGCCTCTTCCCATTTTGTGCAACACCATTTCGTTCGTAATATGATCGGTCCATGGAATCTTTAAAATTCTCCTAAAAATCCATATCTCAAAAGCTTCCAGTTTCCTTATTAAGTCAACATTAACAGTCCAGGCTTCGACACCATAAAGAAGAATAGAGTGGATATAACATTTTACTATCCGATATCGGATTTGCAGATTGAGTCTTTGGTCACTCAGAAATTTCCTCATTTTTAAAAAGGCTGCTCTTGATTGCTCTACTATCGTAATCCAGACTCCTAAGTACTTCATTTTGTCCAATTGCTCAATATCTTCATTTTTAATCTGAATCCTTGTAATGACTTTGCCTATCCTACTGATAACCATGGTTTTGGTTTTCGTTATGTTTATTGTTAAACCAAACTGTTCTCCACTATCCAGGTCTTTCCGATGCGACATTTAATCTCTTGGGTATTAATAAAATTGTCCGACGACTCGACGATTGGATATACAGTCAATACAATAAGGAACTAACTATTACAGTTAATCACTTCTTCTTCTTCTTCAGTGCCTTATCCGGTCCGGATGTTGGCGATAATCAAGGCTATCATGGTTTTGTTGACTGCTCTGCGAAACAGCTCCGCTGAGGTCATCCCAAACCATTGTCGGAGTTTTTTCAACCACGAGATACGACGGCGTCCCGGTCCTTTACCTTTTCCCGGTACTTTACCCTGCATAACGAGTTGAAGAATTCGATATTTTTCTTCGTTTCGCATCACGTGGCCGAGGTACTCAAGATTACGTTGTTTAATTAAATTAAGCACTTCTTTTTCTTTTGTGATGCGCTGTAGGACCTCAACGTTGGTGACATGGTCCACATAAGATATTTTTAGTATCCTTCTGTATATCCACATCTCGAAGGCTTCGATTCGTTTTTCAGTGGCTTGCGTCAGTGTCCAGGCTTCAACTCCATATAGTAACACTGGAAGAACGTAGCACCTTACTATCCGCATCTTGGTTCCCAAACTTAGATCACTGCAGCACAGCAAGGATCTCAACTTAATAAATGTAGACCGTGCCATTTTAATTCTGGATCTAATCTCTTAAGCGTAGTCCCATTGTACGTTGAGAGTGGTTCCGAGGTAAGTGAATCTGTCGACTCTCTGGATCTCTTCGCTACCTGCCATTAGTGCCCCGGGATCTAAATTTGTACGGCTGACAACCACGAATTTAGTTTTCTTAATATTGAGGTTCAGTCCGTATGTTACGCTCACAGTTCGCACTCGGTCTAGTAAGGCCTGCATATCGTTTAGGCTGGTTGCTAGTAACACAGTGTCATCGGCGTAGCGGATATTATTGATGTATTCACCGTTCACTCGGATCACTTAGTTTAGTGAGTTAATCACTTAGTTTTAAATAAAAGCTGTAAACTTACAAATGTCACATGTTCGATATTTTTCTTTAAATTATTATTTTATTCCAATTTCTGTTGATAATATTCATTTACATATTAACTTTTTGCCAACTATTTTTCTTCTAAGAATAGTTGGTGTCGACGCTTTCAAGCAACAAAGAAGAGTAGAGAACACGTAACATCGAAGCATCTTTAGGTGCAGTTCTAACCTTATATCCTGAAAACAAAGAACGAACTAGTCTAGCAGCACAAAATTAGCAAAAATAACCGGGACGCCGTCATGTCTCGTAGATGAAAAACCTCCAATAGTTTGGACTGAACTCCACTGAACTGTTTCCAACAATGGTCATTAAAACAATGATAGCCTTAATGATCGCTAACATCTGGATCGGATCAGGTACTAAAGAGGAAGAAGAAGGATTTGATGTTCGAAGAACAACACCATTTCCTTCTCTTGCTGAAATATTCGGAAGTCTCAACTCTCGAAAGATCAACAACTGGACTAAACTCAGTTTTTTCTAAATTTTAGTATTGGATGAGTATTGCCATATTATCGTGAAATATCCTAATTCTAATGAAAAATCTGTGCCATGAAGTTTATATAAAATACTTAAACGGACAATTGACCGATACATTTTTCCGTATTGGTTTAAATTTTAATATTCCCATTTTGTAAAAGTTCTACATTCAATAATATAAAAAAATATATGCTATCTACGTTTATGAATATTTTTATTAGTTTACCACATAATATAGAAGAATGCTATCAAAACCAGGTGCTTTTTTGTGTTCTAGGTCTCCGTGTTTGCGATTTTTTCGATTTATTTCTTTCTTTGTGTTAGGAATATTGTGTTACCTGGCCTTGTAGAAGTGCTTAAAATAGTTGACAACTCAATATTATACACTGCACAATCTTTGGAGTTATTGTGAGTAATATATTAATGAAGATCATAGCGAAATCATCTAAAGAATAACGAGAAAAGGTCATGACATCTGACGAAGAATCCATAGAGGGAAATATAGACAAATTTGATGCGGTCTAACTCAGAAACTGAATACATTAGATATTTGTTTTAATATAATTACTAATGTTTAATGTAATTTACTAATGTAAATATTAGGTATAAAGTTGATATATTCCTATATATAAGCCTTAACTTACACAGAGACAGGAGATCTAGCCATATTGATTAACTATTAATTCTAATTGAAATATAATTTAGTCAGAGGAAAATTAATTAAGGTTCCATTATATCTCAGTCTAATTAAATGATACGCTGTTTGACAACTTTCGTAATTAATATTGATTGTTCGATTAGTACTGGTTATAAAAAATGTGAATACATGAATAAATATTAAATATTAAATTAAATATAATATTAAATAATATTTGTAAGTAATTACGTGGCTAAAGGTTCTAAACCAAGGCTAAATTACAAAAAAAAAACATATTCAAGAAGACTTTTCAAAAGAATTGTATTTACCGAAATGGGTTTACAAAGTAAATGGATAGTGGTATACAGTGAGGGGCAAAATTAGATTACTTTGGAGACAAATCCGTAAACAGCTTGATTTTTATTTTTATTTTATTTAAATTATGAATTTTTGCATATATCATACTAATGATGTTATCCATTTGCGCATGATAACTTAATCGATAATTATTTTAAATGGTGATAGGATTCTAGTGCTAGCTCATTTGAAAGGCTGAGAGCCTTTCAGTTGATTGAATTTTCAAGAGATTAAATTTTTAAATTAAATTAATTTACACAAGTGGTATATACTTATATGTATTTAATACAAAACACATTTTAATACTATCAGACAAAATTAAAGTTTATTTTGCAAATAAAAATATCTTTTTACTTACATGTTCAAATTTTTATCCAGCTGATTCTTAGGGATAACAAAAAAGGGGACATCTTTGAATGCTCTAACTATTTTTCAATGGGAATTACGCTTCTAAATGCAGCGTATAAAATATTCTCCAGTATACTATGCCACACGGTAGTTTTTTAACCAAAATTTTTCAACGCGACGTCAAACCTGGAAAACAATGGAAAGCACAAAGTAACACAATTTGAATTTTATTGTCTTACGGACCGTACGCAAAATTACCAGGCAGCTTGAGATAGCCGGTGAGAGACAACTGACAGTGACAAGTGAAAATAAACATTAAAAATGAGAAATAATAACAAAACCTAATTAACAGGTTTGATTGTTATTGGTTTGTTATTTGCAGGTATGATGCATTATAATTATAAGTTTGTAAATTTTGTAAAAATAAATAGACTTTGTTATTTTCAGAGTCACTCAATTTGGTTATTAAAAATCTACAGCCAACTTTTCCAATTCTATAGTGTCGTAAATAGAAACATTTAGATATTACCTATGTATGTGTACGAAACCTTATAAATAGCTCGTTAAATAGTTAAAGTCGTAAAAATCAAATGTATATGATTTTAAAGGAAAATAACCATTGGCCTAATTCATATATTAAAATCAATCCAAAACAAACACACGTACCCTTTTTGAATGCTGCAGGTTGGTAAGAAGATCCAAGTTAAAGTAGCCGCGTGCAGTAAAAAGGTATTCGGCAGGAAAACATAATATTTCGACTCGTCTTAACTGTGGGTGCTTGCGCCATGAATTTTTGCTTAGTTCTTTCGTATCGCGGAAAGCGATGCGGAAGGTCTATCCCTTAAGAGAGGTCTATCTTTCATATCTTCTATCTATTGTGTAAAATTGACAAAATCGCGTTCGCACTTATTTTTGCAAGATGCTTTAAATTTCGATAAGTCTCGAGATCTTTATCTTTTAAAAGCCTATTAACTCGAGTGTTTTGCGGTAAATTAACCGCTTAACGTACTCACCCGAGTTAACACGGTATTAAACTACGTTTCTCTTTTCTCATAACCGAGTTAACTCGTGCTTAAAATATTTGTAGGATATATAATGCGCCTACGCGTTTTCACTCGTCTAGCGCTAAATAACGGTTTCTCCCACTTGTTTTCTTGTTTCTAATTTTAAACTTCCTACGACCAAGTTAGTTAAGGCCAAGATTAGTCAAGTTTAGTGCGTTTGGAAGGCAGATATAAGTGGTATATTTATTCGTCTTTTGCAGTGAGTTAATTATTTTTATAGTTTTTTAATTCTTTTATCGACTGCAAAATAAGTAATGATGAGTATTTATTAAGTTCAGATGTATCTGATGTCGAAGCTAATATGGACGAAAGTGGTTCAGATACAAGTATCGACCGTTCTTCAGAAAATTCTTCAACTCTGGATGATACTGTAGAGAGTATCATCAAAAGTTGAAGAATCATACTGTAGAGAATATGACTATGGTCCATCTTACATCGAAATGCTCCTGCACCCCTTTATTTTTATTTTACTGCTGTTTCGAATATAAATTTTACTGCTACCGACTGGAATATATTGCAATTTTTTTAAAATTCCTTGGATGATGACCTAATGAATTCCATTATAGAAGAAACTAACCGATATGCGGATCAAAAAATACAGACAGTACTTGGTATCCTTGGTATGCTTGGTATGCTTGGTATGCTTGGTATCGGCGAAACTGAGAGTTTTTTTGGGCCTCATTATTTGGCAAAAATATAATCAAATTTAGTCCACAACAAAAACATCTCAGTAGAAGACAAAGGTATTGAGCGAGTTGACTTCTATAAATACTTGGGCCATGAGATCAGAATAAGTCGAGACAGCCAAACAATCGAGCTGAAAAGAAGAATAAACCTCGCTTGGGCTGCATTTGGAAAGATGAAGGATATTTTTAGGTCTAAGATTCCAATGTGTCTGAAAAGAAAAGTATTTAATCAATGTATTTTGCCAGTGATGACCTACGGAGCAGAAACCCTAACACTCACAAGAACAACAGTGAGTAAACTATAAGTTGCGGAAAAGGCAATGGAGAGAATAATGTAAGGGATTTCTCTACGTGATAGAATACCCAATGCTACTATACGCAAAAGATCAGGAGTAGCAGACGTTATTGAAAGGATAACAACACTAAAGTGGAACTGGACAGGTCATGTAGCAAGATCAGTTGATGACCGGTGGAGAAAAAGAATTTTGGAATGTAGACCCCGAATGCAAGTTAACAGAAATAGAGGTCGACCCCCAACGAGATGAACAGATGACATAAAAAGAGTGACTACAAATTGGATTCAGATGGCACAAAATCGGAATAAGTGGAAAAGCATGCGAGAGGCCTATGTTCAGTAGTAAACGTTAGAGGCTAGCTGATGATGATGATAATCAAGAAGCCTGAAATAAAACAATATTGGTCTTAAAACCCATTGATGACGACACTTTTTTCTCAAAGTGTTTAAGTAATAAACGGTTTGAAGCAATAAACCAAAAAAGTTAAGCTAAGCTTAACAAAATTTGGCCAGTGTACGAAATATTATGTGCCAAGTTTAGTGACGCAATGACACTTGAAAAACATGTAACTATCGATGAAAGCCTACTTTTATACATACAAAGGTCGGCTTGGATGGATCCAATATATTCCAAATTTGTGTGAATCAAAAGTGGTTACGTGTGGAATTTTCTTATTTACACAGGAAGACAGATTCATTTTAATTCAGATTACGCAGACCTTCCAGTATCAGCTCAAGTAGTGATGGCTTTATCGAAGCCATTACTTAATCAAGGATACTGTTTGAATATGGACAATTTTTATAATTCACCACTACTTGCTGATATACTTATTTCTAATAAAACCAATGTGTACGGAACATTGCGGGTATCCAGAAAAGAAGTTCCAACATAATTAAAAATACAAAGTTGCGAAAAGTTGACATTATAGCCTTTCAAAGAGACAATGTGTGTGCTCTCAAATGGAAGGATAAAAAGGATATATCATTGATTTCAACTGTTTATTCTAATGGTACCTGGTAGGTAACAAAAGGAAATGACACAAAAGTTAAGCCAACAGTTGTTATCGACTATAATGATACGATGGGCAGTGTCGACCGTGTCGATCACCATCTAGCAGATTACAATCTTCTACGAAAAAAAAAAGAAAAAAGTATTATAAGAAAATTTTCTTTCAACCATTAGATTTGGCTTTGATAAATTCCTTTGTATTATTTCGCAAAACTGGAGAGAATAATATGCGATGATAATGGAAACCTACAACTAGACCCCGACAAAATAGTTAGAATCTGGGAAACTTATGTGGAACAACTGTTTAATGATGACCGTCCTAGTGGGTATACACTGAGCAATGATGATACTGGCCCTTCTATTCTAAAATCAGAAGTGGAGAATGCTATAAAGGGTCTTAAAAATAACAAAAGACCAGGCAACGATAACGTATACGGGGAAGTATTAAAAATGCTGTGCGAAACAAACAGTCAATTTCTAGACTCACTCGTCAGACTCTTTAACAATATTTATAACAGCAGGGAGTTTCCTGAAGACTGGCTAGAGTCAACTTTTGTTGCCATACCGAAAAAACCAAAAGCAAAGTCTTGTGATCAACATCGGATGATAAGTCTAATTAACCACATTTCGAAGGCATACACCAAGGTTATTTACAACAGAATAAGCAAAAAATGCGAGGAAAACATTGGAGATTCGCAGTTTGGGTTTCGGAATTCTCTTGGGACAAGAGAAGCACTTTTTAGTCTACAGGTACTCATCCAGCGCTGCAGAGATATGAACAAAGACGTGTACATATGCTTTATAGACTACGCAAAAGCATTCGATAACGTAAAGCACGAAAAGATAATTGAAGTTCTCCATAAGATCGGAGTCGACTACAGAGACATTCGAACAATAGCGAGTCTCTATTGGGGCCAAACAGCTAAAGTGAAAGTAGGATCTACATTGACCAATAAAATTGAGATCAAGAAAGGGGTACGACAGGGCTGTATCTTGTCTCCTATTGTCTTTAATATATACTCAGAAGAAGTATTTAAGACAGCGCTGGAGGAAAGCACAGAAGGCATAAAGATAAATGGAGAAATAATTAATAACATAAGGTCTGCTGATGACACTGTGATTCTAGCAAGTAGCATGGAGGAACTGAGTTGCCTAATGAGTAAGATACAAAAAACAAGTGCACAATACGGACTCAGACTAAATATCACAAAAACCAAATGGATGTTAGTAAGCAAAACCCAACAACCACTACAGCAACTGATATTAGACAATGAAAGAATGGAACACGTGGATTCGTACATCTACTTGGGAACAACAGTTAACTCAAATTGGGATCAAGCGAAGGAAATACGTATAAGAGTAGAAAAGGCAAGAGCATCGTTCACTAGCATGAAGCAAATTTTCACCTCTAAAAGCCTCATCCTACCTCTCAAAATTCGACTTCTGAAATGTTATGTATTCCCGGTTTTGTTATATGGAATGGAGGCGTGGACAATGACCGCAACATTGATGAAAAAAGTAGAGGCCTTCGAAATGTGGGCTTACCGACGTATATTACGTATATCCTGGACTAAGCACGTGACCAACGAAGAGGTACTACGCCGGATAGGTAAAGAGAGAGAGGTAGGAATAAGTATAAAGAAAAGAAAGTTGGAATACTTGGGTCACGTTATGAGACATAATAAATATAGAGTACTACAACTGATTGGTTAAGGGAAAATAGACAGCAGAAGGGGTCCAGGGAGGAGAAGACACTCGTGGCTCCAAAACTTGCGGCAATGGTTCGGATTGTCATCTGCTGAACTATTCAAATCTGCCGTAAACAAAGTCAGAATAGCCATGTTGATTGCCAACTTTCGGAACGGACAAGGCACATGAAGAAGAAGGAGGGAATAAGTTATCGTTAGTTTATAGACTAAAACTAATACAACATAAAATGGAAAACTATCATCGAGATGATTTCGCATGTGACAAAGGACGTCCATCAACGAGTCCTACACCTGTTAGACTCAGCGTCATTTCCTTGAGTATATTCCGGCTACGACAAAAAAAACAAAATCCAAATCGTATGTGGAGTATGTAGAAGAGTTGGAGATGCGCATGGAAAGAGGATTAGAAGAGAAACAAGATAATTTTGCCCTAACTGTGACGTACCTCTGTGTATCACTTCTTATTTTAGAGTCTATCATACTGTTGTAGTGTTGTAGTATTTTTGATGTAAAATGATTAGGCCTTAGTTAACTCGGGTGAGCGCATGAGGGTATTTGTTATTTTATATTTTCCTAATAAGATTTACTTTTTTTAATTTAGATTATATCTAGTGACAATAGTTTGTTGGTAGTTTATTTTACTATAATCAAATAAATAGATAATTTTGTGACGTATTTTTCAAAATAAATATGTACGTTAAGCGGTTAATGGCTGCAAGTAGTTCTCAGATTTGATATAAAATACAAATATAGCTAATTTTAACGGTATAGTGTTCTATAATATATTTATTTTGGATTAATATCCCTCTGTATGTACCCGATCAATATTAAAGTCAGTTTCCAAATATTAACCTTACCCTCTTAATCTATAAAGTGTAGAAACTCGTATCAGAAGTAAACGGTAATAAACTTATCTAGTACCTAAACTTGTGTAGTTAGGGACCTGCTGCGCTTCAAATATTCATACCAAATCCGTGACCAAGACCGATAATCGACAAGAGGACACCGGTTTACCTTTATCTGATGATCCCCCTTCCTTATTATCTTTCCACTAATTATAGATCATTACGTAGGCATGTTGTTGTCTTATAAAGGTTACTATTTTGGAATCTTATAATTTAAATGTTTGGTTGTTTTAAATACAGTGTGTAAAAGCCAAATGGGATAAATTCATTATTTAGGTTACTGTACATATTTATAAGAAATCCCGAAACACGTCAAATTTAAATTATAACTTGACATGCTTTAACGTGAAAATGCAACCCCTACTTTCAACCCCCTTAGAATGACAGGTACAACCCCCAATTTTCAAAATAGGAAGTATAGGCTTGTGATATATCGTTTGAAAGGTCTTTTCATTCTCCATTCAAAAATGTTGTCGCTTTCAAGTTTATTAAGATTAATTAAGATAAAATAAATTAAAATCATGTGGTTACCGAAATTCGCTAAAATATACTCAAAACTTATTTCCCGTTTAGGTCTTGATAATGAGAAAGTGAACAAAAACCATAGCAATGTGGTTTTTAGATTGGAATCATTAAAAAACTAAAGAATTTCCGTGGCAACGTTATTTTAACACGCATTAGTATATTGTTTTATTTAAGTTGTCAGTATTTTAATTTAAGTAAAAAGTTCGTTCAATTCAATTCTTAAAAATGGTTAGATTAACGGAAATGCATAAAATAACAGTTTTACAAATGATTGGTTACGGAGATAACACCCGAACACAACAGGAAGTAACTCGCCTATTTCATGAGAAATTTCCTAATTTACCGCCTATATCCCAAGGAACAATAAGTAAAATAGAGAATCAGTTTCGCCAGTTTGGTCATGTATGTAATGCATGTAATGCACTGAGTGATGAACTCAAATTAGATGTGTTGCTTGAGTTTCAAGAAAATCCACATATATCGAGTAGACAGGCATCCACTACATTCAATGCTAGCCATACATCGATAGTAAACATATTAAAAGAAAATAAATTGCATTCCTATAAAATGATACCTACTCAGGAGCTCACGAAAGACGATTTTGATAGGAGAACATTTTTTTGTGAGCAAATGATGGACATGTTGGATAACAATATTATCCAATTAAAAGACGTTATGTTTTCTGATGAGTGTACTTTTTCACTTAACGGTCATGCTAATCGGCAAAATTACCGCTACTGGGCCACGGAAAATCCTCACTGGATGAGAGAAGAATACACTCAATACCCTCAAAAGGTTAATGTTTGGACAGGTATTGTAGGAAACAATATCATTGGTCAATTTTTCGTTGAGGGCAATTTGAATGGCAACAATTATTTGGCACTAGGTAAAAGAAATAATAAATTAGACTTACTCACAATCAATTTAATTTAACTAATCAGACGACCGGTTTCGCTTTCTACAATATGCAAAGCATCTTCAGGTCACGATACAAAGTTAAATAAATGCTGAAAATAATAAACCCATATTAGGGTGTTGTCTAATAAAGATAAAACAAAGATAGGTGATATAAATTATATAAATTACAGTAATTATGCCAATATTACATGTTTGTTGTTTTTTCAAAATGAATAAAATGTTTAAGCAGACAAAGTAACACCCACAAATTGGTAAAATAGTCTATTAAACTGTAATGAATTAATAAATAAACAAATAAATAAAACATTACTTACATGCCGGTACTCTATTAATTGATGGTTAAAAGAACATGGTTCAAACTATCTTGTATTGTTGATTGGAGAACTCAAGTCAACTATTGTAATTGTTTAACAGTAAACGGGGAAGTTCTTGAGGAGACAGATTTTATCCAATGAAGTAGAGATAGGTAAATGTAATTGTTTGTTTGATGAAAGTAATGTTCTATACCATTAAGTTCTTTAAAGTTATTTATATTTATTCTGAAGATATATTTATGAAATGTGTGTTATTTATTGAGATTTTTATTTTTGTTTTGGAAGGTGACAGTTGTGAGACAATGAATAAGAATAGATGTACACATTGTGTGGGTATGCAATTATATCAGCTTGTAATTATCAAATTTCTTTGATAAAGTTATGTTGCAATATGTGGCAAATTGTTGTAAAGTCCAATATATAAAGTTAAAGATTAAAATTGAGACACTTTAAGACACACAGAAAACACACAGAAAACACTTAAAAAACGGGGGGACGAAACAGACATTAAATTTAAAAAGGGGAGGATTTTAAAAGAACTACATCTCTTACTTGGAGACTATGAGTTTTTTATGTTATATATCAGATTTTAGAGGTAAACTTGACAAATGTAGGTTAAAGTGTGACAGTTCTTCTTCTATTTTAAATGCTGTAAGTTAAGCTGTAATTTAAGTTATCTAGTTTTATGAAATAAGCTGATATTAATAGATGTCTAAAAATTTTTAATTTTAAATTTAGATATCAAAGTTATTTAATGTGTTAATATTGGCATACTTTAACCAACTTTAAATAATTAGATTTTAATGTAACAATATAAATAATTGTAATACATCTTCTATGATAACTAACTCAGCTTAGTCAAAGTTATAGAACAAACTTAAGTAATTATTTGGTAATTAAATTAAATATGTACATTTGTAATCAAAATGTATAACAAAATTACAAACTTTCTTTGAAATAATTGTCGGTTTGAGTTATCTGTCATGGTGTGTATAAATATTTTCAAATATTTATTCCAGTTCTGATATGTTAATATGGAACTTAAATAATAAGCAAATAAACTATTGATGATAAAATTATTGATAAATTAAAGAAAATTGACTGAATTATTAAGCATTCAATAGTTAATTGGTAATTTTAATTTATTTTGGAAACATTTTGAAAATTAATATAATAATGTAAATTTTAGCTAAACATAATAATACAGATCGGTTAAAGAAGCGGGAATATCATGGACTATTTTATTACGTTAGATTTTTGAAATAAAAGAAAAGAAAATTCAATCTGAAATATTCAAATTTAAATTATCTCATAAGTAGCAAAGTAATTTAGAATATTATGTTGTACTCTTACGATTTAGGGATATTATCAAACGTATATTTTTAAATGTGAAATATTTCAACTTGAAATGTTGAAATTCATCCAATTTTTTTTATCTTCATTCTTGTCTGCCGGAAGCATAAGCAGAACCGGGTCGTGTGTAGTTTATTACAAAGCTACCAATTTTTTATGAAAAATAGATAGGATTATTAAAACACGTAAAAAAAGTTCTTACGGAATTTTAAAAAATTACAATTATTTATTAAGCTCTTAAAGTCTTTAACCTTAGAGGCTGTGGCTTGAAATTACAATATGCAAAATATTCATTACAAAACAGTTCATTTTTTAAAGTACAAAACTGCTTATTACAAAATTATAAGTTTATGTATTTTATATTGTATTTTGACACAGTTTTTTCTGGGCTTCCTTTACCATTTTTGTCCAGCTCCATGTATGACCCTAGGGGTCTTCTATTCAATACCATTTTAGCCATTTTATTCTAGCAATTTTAGCCATTTATTATTTTCCGTTGTTTGTATAGAGCTTACAATTCTTTATTTTTTTTTTATTTTCAACCCCTTTTTGATAACTATTTCTCCATTATATCGATTGCAGTATCTTTCCCACCGTCGTTTTTATTTTTTCTTCTTCGTCCTTCTTTAGTACTCACATTTAGTTTGCATATACTGTTGTTGCTCTTATTAAAATTTTTCTTTTATTTTCGTTGACACACATTTTAATTTGCCTAGCGATCTTTGCAGTTGTGGCAGTTAGATAAAAGTTAGTGTCCTGTCATTTAACTGCCATTAGGCCTTTATAATTTACCAATGAATCAGATTCACCTTTAGATGGCTTTTTATCAATAAATTGTGGCGTATTCTTTCTATGCTTCATGTCTTTCAGATTATTCATATAATCAACAGTTTAAAAAAAAAACGATCAATACACAAACATACGTCTTTTATATATAGATGTAGAAGTCGAATATGTAACCAGTCATGGAATCGCATCGTTGCCATAATTTGTTACTTCTCTTGATTGGTTTCTTAGGTATGTATTGTTTGAGATATATTCGCCCTTTAAATTTTACCATCGTCTCATCAATGGATCGGTAAAAAGATTCAGATCTTGCCTTTTGAAATTGTGTTTTTGAACAGTTTACGACGTCTTCTAAATAGTATGTTTTAGAACAATTTTGAGGTTTTGTTAGGTCAGTATAATACATTTTTGAAAGTAGGAAAGTACATCGATCTCCTCCGATAGTATTTTTTATTCTACTAATTGACAATGATTCATTGTTGGATCAGTAATGATAAAGACATGTCGGTCTCCTCGCAGTTAAGTTTTAAATTATTTTTTCTTTTGAATAGCTTTATATGTTTATTAGTAATATCAGCGTTATGTAAACACATCTAGCTCAGAACACTGTCCGTTAAATTACAAAATTCTAGGTATAAAATTTTTTGAAGGTATTTTGGAAGTTACAACATGCGTGTTTACATTGAGACTCACGTCCGTAGCTTTACCACTCACTCCCATTATTACCGATTTTTTTCGTTCATTGAATGGCGTTTATCATCGCTGCTTATATCTGCTTCTTCAGTACTGCTGTTACCTTCCTCCTCTTCCTCATTTGAACTCATCCTTCACTTCCATCTTCGCTGTCTCCAGAAATATAATCAGACTCATCAGATGCAATAAATGGTTCTTCTTCTGAGTCAGTTATATTATTTATAGCTTCTTTTAACTCTTTTTCACTAAGACGCCGGTTTTGTCTCATATCTAAAAGAGAAGAAAGTTTATTTTTGATGGGTAATTTTGATCCCTTATAAAATTACTGAACGGAACAAATGATCCCACAACATTATTGTTTGACAAATTACCTTACATTGTAATTACTATTTTTTCTTCTTCAAGTGCCCTGGTCGTTGCGAACGTTGCCTATCAACATGGCAATTCTGATCTTGTTTGCGGCGCTTCTGAATAGTTCTACCGATGTGAGCCCGAATCACTTCCACAGATTTTGGAGCCACAAGTGTCTTCTCCTGCCTGGCCGTTGCTTACTGTCTACTTTCCCCTGGACAATCAACTGCAGTAGACAGTACTTATCGTGTCTCAATATGTGGCCTATATATTTAAGCTTTTTTTGTTTGATTGTGCTTACGATTTCTTTCTCCTTTCTGATTCTTTGGAGTACCTCTATGTTGGTGACATGTTTGATCCAGGATATACTAAGATTGCATCGGTACACCCACATTTAAAATGCTTCTAACTTTTTCGTGAGCGTCTCTGTCAGCGTCCAGCGGAAAAATGTAGCACTTAACTAGACGTAGTTTTAGGGGAAGGGACAAATCCTTGCTTATGAGGAGATTTTTCATATTGTTAAGTGCTGCTCTAGCTCGTTCTATTCTCGCCTTAATTTATGTGGCCTGTTCCCATTTTGCATTTACGTTGATGCCAAGGTACACATAAGATTCTACATGGTCAATTAGTATGTTACTTATCCGTAATTGTCGAGCAGGTTGTTGCTTTTTTGCTTATCAGCTTCCACTTTGTCTTCTTGAAGTTGAGGCTCAGGCCGTATTCCTCACTAACTGAATAAACTCTTTCCATTACCTATTGTAATTCGTCTATGGTACTGACAAGGATCACCGTGTCGCCGGCATATCTTATACTGTTCGTTAACTCGCCGTTTATTTTTATGCCCTCATGTGCATTTTTCATACATTTGTTAAATATTGCCTCGGAATATATATTCAATAGGAGTGGGGATAAGATACACCCCTGACGGATACCTCTTTTGATCTGCACCCTTCCAGTGAGTTCGTTGCCAATTTTTTCTCTTGCTGTTTGACCCCAGTATAGGTTTGCCACAATTCGAATGTCCTTGTCGACAATACCTGTCTTTCGCAGAATATCCATCAATTGTTCATGATTGACATTGTCAAATGCTTTTCTAAAATCCACAAAGCACAAATACACATCCTTATCAACGTCTCTACACCACTGCTTCTCTAGTTCCAAGTGCTTTCCGAAATCCAAACTGCGATCTATCGGTAATTACTACTTATTATATTTTACTTACTTGCAATAGTATTATTATCTGCACGCTTTATTCCTTAATTTTAATTAAAATAAGCAACGGGTTCTTGCAATTTCATAAATAGTAACTTAGACAACCATGCACGTGCCAAAATACATCGATGTTAGGTTAGGAAATTCAATCATGTGATGACACCAGTGTTGCCGATTGACGAGAGTGGACTATAAATTACTGAAATAATTCATTTCTACGTAAAAGCGCTTATATTTAGCGCATCAATAAATATAAACTAGCGGCCGGTAACCAAAGTCCCCCGCAGTGGCGAAAGGGTTAAGATGGGTGTGTGTGTAGATAGTGGATGATCTTCGATAGATCTTCGATATTTCTTTGGATTTCTTCACTTTTGGATCCCTTGTCTGTTTCGTGTTAATATTTTTCTTGTATTTTTCTCTTCTTTAGTTTGTATATTGCCATATTTCTGTACTCAGTTTTATCTTCTTTTCTTGGTCTTCTAAAGATGGCGATGGAAAAAATGTTTTTGAATAAACTTATTATTATTTTTGAAATTTATTTAAACCGTTTAAACCGAAACAATAAGAAATGTTGATTTGGATACAAAAACCTGAGCCGCTTCTGTTTAAAGTGGGAAAAATAATATCTACAATATTTTCTAGAATGTATGGTAATTCTGTGCTTTGCGGCTTAAAAGTCTTTTTCTTTCTTTTTGAAAGGCGGTTCATATACTTCACGGATTTTATCACTCAACTTTTTATGATACTCATCTATGTGTCCGAATTACGCTCTAAGAGAAAACCACTAAAGTTTATTATTATAGAAGCGTATGAAGTAAGAAATAAGGTCGTTGTGGTCAAATTAAATTTTTTATGAGAGTTCAGAGAAATCCGTTAATGGTGTTGTTCTTAAACTTGGAAAAGAAAACAAGGACAATGCTAAGCTCGAATTATATTTGCAATGAAGCAATTTTGTGAAGCATACGCCTTCGATAAAAAAAATGTCGAGTAATAAGTAGAAATGGCAATTTTAAAAACTGTCTAATACGAAAATGAGAAACGGCAAATCTTGCACAAAAAGGATAAATAAATCAAGTTGGTTTTGTATAACGTCTTTACCGTACTCTTTAAAAAAATTCTTCATTATGTTAAAACTTTTTTATTTTATAATTTTTAAGCAATGTTTATAGTTGCAATTTTTTTTATTATTGTTATTATAAACGTTATTATTTACTACCATAGACCTGCCCTATATATAACACTTATAACATGAGCTCATGCTGCAAGCAGTCTAAATAAGGAAAAGTCAAAAAAAATTATTATATTATAGCCTTGTAATAGAGCAAATACCCCAGGTGGGTAGAGTTTATAACTCAGAATCCCACTCCAATATGGACTGCCTCACGGATTCTGGGGGAGGCAGAAGATCGAAAATACATGACAATAATAAAAATTCTCAAAAATTTAAATTTGCTACATACAACATTAGAACCATGAGAACGAACGACCATCTAGAGGAATTAGAGCAGGAACTAGGGACTATTAAATGGGATATTGTAAGCTTATGTGAAACGAGACTTCAAGGAGAGAAAAAGACCACCCTAAAATCTGGGCACACTTTATACCAATATAATTCAGAAGAGAACCACGGTCAAGGAGGAGTGGCTTTCATGGTCAACCGAAGAATAGAACACCAGATTGTAAAATACTCAGCAGTGTCGGAAAGAGTGATATATCTTGTATTAGAACTGAATAAACGATATAGCTTACAAATAATACATTGCTATGCTCCAACTTCCACTGCGGATGACGAGTCAATAGAACAACTCTACGAAGATATAACGTGAGCTAAAGACCTAGAAAAAACACATTATGTTATCATCACCGGAGATTTTAATGCAAAAATAGGGCGGCGAATACCAGGCGACTCAGACTACATAGGAAACTTCGGTCTAGGCAACAGAAACACCAGAGGAGAGACATTAGCAAATTTCATAAGAACCGAAAAAATGTTTTGCCTGAACACGTTCTATAAAAAACAAATACAAAGAAAGTGGACATGGCGTAGCCCGAACGGCCAGGTTAAGAATGAAATAGATTTTATCCCTTCCAGTGATAGATCAATATGTAAAAACATCGAGGTGCTGAACAAATTTAATACTGGCAGTGACCATAGACTAGTTCGTGCTGATATACATATTAACGTAAAGAGAGAAAGACGAAAACTATTAACAACAAACCCTTTACCGACGGCAGACATCCTAGCCAGTAATAAAGAGAAATATCAAGAGGAATTAGCACGGAAACTAGTAGCAAATACCTTTGAGCACAAGAATATAGATGAACTAGCTGAAAAAATAACTAAAGACATACAAACAGTCACTAAGAAACTTTGTTGCAGAATAAGAAAACAAAAAGAAGCTAAACTAAAACCCGAGACTCTAGAACAGATAGAGAAAAGAAGAAGAACGAACAGAGATAACCCGGACTATAAAGCGCTCAACAGAAGCGTTAAGAAAAATATTCGAAAAGACCTCAGAGCTTATAGAACAAACCAGATTCTTGAAACCATAGAGAACAATAAGAACATGAAAGTACTAAAAACATGTAAATCCGCTGGCAGGAATAAAATCATAAAGATAAAAGACGACCGTGGAACATTGTGCTCGCATAAGAAAGAGATCGTTAGAGAAATCCGAAAATTTTACGAGAAGCTGTATACTTCTACTATTCCGAACCCCGGTATACCAACAAAACATATCTTAAATGTGGGCTCAGAGGATCTCCCTGAAATAATAACATCAGAAATTAGAGCCGCCCTTAAACAAATGAAAAATGGGAAAACACCAGGAGAAGATAAAATTACTTCAGAGATGCTAAAAATGGGAGGCACTGCATTAGAAGAGGCAATGAGAGCATTACTGAATAAATGCCTATTGGAAGGACAAATACCAGAAGCATGGAAAAATGCGGAAGTCATTCTACTCCATAAAAAAGGAGACGCCGCAAATATAGAAAACTACCGACCAATAAGCTTGTTGTCACACCTTTACAAACTACTAACCCGAATAATAACAAATAGATTGACAGCTAAGCTAGATGCATACCAACCGGTGGAACAAGCAGGCTTTCGTAAGGGTTTTAGCACTATCGATCACTTGCAAACAATCCGGACAGTTATTGAAAAAACAAAAGAGTATAACATACCACTACATCTGGCATTTGTCGATTATCACAAAGCATTCGACAGTATCGAGAAATGGGCTTTCTTAACAGCATTGGACGACGCCAGAGTAGATTCAAGATATGCTGCCCTCCTTAAGAATATATACGATGATGCTACTTTTCACGTAAAAATAGATGATGATCTGGAAACTATGAAAATAGACCTTGGCAAAGGCGTGAGACAGGGTGACACCATCTCACCCAAGTTATTTACTTTGGCATTAGAAAATGTCTTCAAAAAACTAAATTGGGTCGAAAAGGGATTAAAAATAGATGGAGTATATCTTAACCATTTGCGTTTCGCAGACGACATAGTACTAATAAGCACAGATATCCATGAACTAAAATCAATGCTACAAGATTTAAATCACAAATCGAATCAAATAGGATTAAAAATAAATCTCGACAAAACAAAGATATTAAGCAACAGCCTAGAAAACATCACGATAGATAACATCAATGTAGAAAAGGTAGAACAATATATATATATCTAGGACATGCAATTAAAAACGAAAAGGAAACTCAAACCCTAGAAATTAAAAGAAGGACACAATTATCATGGGCTGCTTTTGGGAAGTTGAGCTTCATTTTAAAAGACAGAAAAATCCCAATACACTTAAAACGAAAAACCTATGACACTTGTATACTACCAGTTGCAACTTATGGATTGGAAACTATGGCAATAACAAGAAAAATGGCAGAACAATTAAGAGTAACTCAACGGGCCATGGAGAGGGCCATGTTAAATATAAGCCTCAGAGATAAAATTCCTAACACCGAAATACGTCGAAGAACTAAAGTAACCGACATCATGGAAAAAATAGCGACATTGAGATGGCAATGGGTAGCACATGTAGCAAGACAAGACACCAACAGATGGTCTCATAAAGTGACATTCTGGAGACCTCGAGAAACAAAAAGAAGCGTGGGAAGACCCAAAAAGAGATGGATAGACGATATAACAGCTGTAGCTGGAAAACAATGGATGAGAATTGCAAAAGATAGGGAAGCGTGGAAACAATTGGAGGAGGCCTATGTCCAACAATGGATGAATGAAGGCTGAAGAAGAAGAAGAAGAATAGAGCAAAGAAAGTAGTGGCGTTTTATTAAACGAAAATATCGTACATTATGAGGAGAATACAGTTCATCTAATTTACAAACCGTTGCACGTCATCGGCGTCATAGCCCGTGACGTCACATGATACCAACACGAAATATTTAGGCGGTAGGTGTGTTCTTTTTAGAATCACTTTGCCGAGTACACTGGCATTACAGCCACTAGACATATTTTATTATATACGCGTAGAAATAATATTTAAAGATTTTTATTAATGTTAACTTAAAGAAATACACAATAATATGTTTCATTTAATTTGTATAAATGCATTATAAAGCGGTTTTATGAAGAACATTTGTTCGGAACACACTGTAACTGTAATCGAACGAAGGTGATAATTTGGCATAAATTGGTAACACTTATTTGACAGTTGCGGTGTTGACACTTTAGTTTTGTTTTTATTATTTACTATTAATTAAACTATGTTGTTTTTTAAACAAGCGGCTCAAATTGTTTTTAACAGGATTCTTTTTTAACTCTTGTTTTGTTTCTATTTATTTAGACTAAATAGTAGTTTATTTTGATGTATACTGTTGTTGTAGACTTTTGCAATAATTATGTGACCTATTTGATTTAAAATGGATTCAGGAATTTTTTATACTTTGGCAACTCTGTCAACTTCGATCTCTGACGTAGATAATGACGTGCAACGGTTTGTAAATTAGATGGACTGTATGTAATAATGCAAACATACATACAAGCATAACACAACATTTGTGTTAAAACAAAACAAATGTGTGTTTTAAAAAAAATAATTTTGAACTAACGGCAAGGATTCACTATTGCTTATTAATTCAATGAAAAAAAAAGTTTACTTGGGCAATTCTACAGAGTGATTAATAGCTACGTGGTATAGCAAATATCTTCTTCTTCAAGTGCCATCTCCGCGACGAAGGTTGGCAATCATCATGGCTATTCTCACCTTCGAGGCAGCTGCTCTGAACAATTGCCTTGAGCTGCAACCAAACCACTCTCTCAGGTTCTTCAACCAGGAATCGCGTCTTCTTCCTACGCTTCTTCTACCCTCTACTTTTCCTTGTATTATGTGCCTCAAGATGTTGTATCTTTCGCCTCTCATCACATGTCCGGGATATTGCAATTTCCTTTCTTTTATTGTATTTTCGATTTTCCTCTCTCTGCCTATTCTCCTTAAACAATCTTCTAAATGTCCACATTTCAAACGCGTTAAGTCGATTTATTGTATTCCGGTTTAATGTGTATGATTCAGCTCCATAGTAGAGTACACTGTGTACATAGCATTTAATTAGCATTATTCTGAGGGCCAATGTCAGATCTTTGCTGCATAAAATCTTTTTCATTTTCACGAAGCTGGCACGTGCTTTTTCACTTCTGACTCTTATTTCTGCAGTATAATCGTTATTTTCTGTGATTATCGTTCCCAAGTAATTATATCTTTTTACTCTCTTAATCTGCTGGCCGCCTACCGTTAATATTTCGTTTGTATTGCTGTTCTTGCTAATTTTCATGAATTTGGTTTTTTTGATGTTAAGAGAGAGTCCGTATTCTCCACTATATCTTAATATTTTGTTCATTACTCTTTCTAAGTCTTCCAAGTTGTCGGCTATTATAACTATATCGTCTGCATGCCTAATGTTGTTAATTAAACTTCCGTTCACTTTTATGCCGACTGTCTCGTTTACCAAAGATTCTTGTTTAAGAATAAGCATTGAACAATAACGGCGACAGTATGAAACTTTACCTGACCCCTCTGCTTATCTCCACTTCTTCTGACACTTCTCTTCCAATTTTCACATTTGATCGTTGGCTGTAGTATAAATTTCATATCAATGTTACATCCCTCACATTCAGATTCTTGTTTTTGAGTACTTCTATAAGTCGGTCATGTTTTACCTTATCAAATGCCTTGTTGTAGTCTATAAAGCATACATAAAGATCTCGATTAACATCCCAACATCTTTGGGTGGGAAAGTTAAAAGAAAATAGTGCCTCTCTTGTGCCCACTCCATTCCGAAATCCAAACTGGGAATTACTAATATCCATCTCCAGCTTAGCGAGTATTCTATTATGGATAATTTTTAGCAGGGTTTTTAAGTAATTACTATTTAAATGGGAATAAGCCACAGATGAGGTGATGGATTCTTCGCCAGAGTTGGGGTCCTCCATATTTCAACAACTCTGCCGAAACTCCGTCCGTTGCTGGCGCTTTACTGTTTTAGTTTCTTTTTTATTTTTTGATCATTTTGATTGTCTGCATTAAGGTTTTCCTCAAAGTATTCTTTTCATCTCAATAAAATTTTTTTTTTCTCTGTTAGTAGTTCTCCGTCCTTGTCTTTGCATATTGTCAATTCTTTTTTTTTTCTTCTGCATATTCTAGTCGCTTGTATCCTCTTTTCGTTATAAATTGCTCTGAAGTTGGTTAAGCCTAGCTTGCTTTTTTTCCTCTACTGCAGTTTTGCATTCATCATCATACCATTCCGCATTTCTTTGCCTTTTAGCTTTTCCGACAGTTTTCTTTACATATTCCTTTATTTTTGTTTTTAATTGTCTCCATTCTTCCTCTGAAGTATCTTCTTCTCTGATTCTAATGAGTTTTATTTGGAGAAAATTTTAATATTCTTGTGTCTTGACCGACATTAGTGTTCTGACATTAGTTATGTCTGTTGAACATTTTTTTGAGATGAGGTTGTGGTCAATTTGATTGGCTTCATTGGTTTCTGGTATTTTCCATGTTCCTTTATGAATATCTTTTCTCTGGAAGTTCGTGCTGACAACTACATAATTATTTGCTGTTGCTTTACTGGTTTCATTATGCAAACTATGTTTCCCAGATCTGTTTACGAAAGTTTCTTCTTTATCTAGCTTAGCATTAAAGTCGCCTAATGTTATAAAGGCATCGTGTCTTTTAATTTTATCACATACTTCCTGAAGTTCTTCATAGAATCTTTCAACCTCGTCTTTATCAGCCTCTTCCGTCGGTGCATATAATATTAATTCGTTAGTGTATGGTAAGACTATATAGTGTTTGTTTGAGTAAGTGACAGTACATATTCTATATCATTTCTGGAGCAAATTGTTGTGGAGGAAACCGGTTCTAATCAAGGCTGGTCCAGTCCAACGTCACATGAAGGTCAAGTTCAAAGTCATATGAAGGTCTAATGCAAGGTCATGTGAAGGTCAATGTCACGCTAAGGTCAAATTCAAGGTCACGCAAACGTCAACAGTTCAGGTCAAGGTCGGACAAGTTTAAGACCACAGAAAGAATACCTGTTGTGCAAAATAGGATTAAAAGCGGTTAGACTGATTCCAATCAAGTTTGGACAAATTCGGGTTCATAGAAAAGTTACTTGAAGGTCACAATTCACTTGAACGTCGGGATAAAGTCACCTGAAGTTTGAGTTCAAGGTAACCTCAAAGTTACGTTCGGTATCCATCTTAAACAAACATTACTTGGCAGTGACCACGTACTTAATGATTCATTTAGTATCACAGTTTACAAACGACATTTGTGTATTGTAATTGTCATTGATGAAACCTTTATAACCACACTGTCATCGTAGTCACCGAACGATTTAATTTGGTACCAGGTATACTGATTTGTGAAAATTCTATTTCACCTTTTATAATTTGATTAATTATACCCCAATCATTTTTTAATTTAGTTCCTTCTAAATTTTTTAATTAACGTGATTATAACTGCAAATTTTAGTAACGCCGTGATTATAACTTGACCCTAACGTGACCTTGAACTTGAGTTTCTAGTGACCTTAAGTTCCGCGTGACCTTGACCTTCGCATGACTATGAACTTGACCTTCACGTGACCTTGGCCGGCCTTGATTGGAACCGGTTTCCCCCACGACATTTTTCACCAGGAATGGTATAGAATATCTACTAGTGACATTACCATTAATATTGATAGGTAGAGTTTGGGTTTGTTTTGGAGTGATATAGGAATTAGATTGATAGATTCATCAACTTAATAACGCAACTTCTTTTTTTTAATTATTATAATTCTGGTGCATAATTTTTTTCTTAGAAAACAATAATTAAATGTATTTGGCATTTTAAATATCGGTATAAATCTAATATTTATTTTATAAAAATACAAGACGTAAAATACATTACAAAAACTTAATGATATGAAATATGAGAAAAATTTTCTCATAAAATAGACTTTTTGCAGTGTAGTTGACTCTTTAACTTCTGCTAAGAAATTGTCTAAGTACATACCTTACCTTTTTGCATCGTCAACATTTCTCAACTAAAACTTTCTTAAAAATATTTATGATGCAGAGAACGGAAGCCTTTGCATTTGACACATTATTTCAACTCAGGAAATATGATGTCGCACTATAAAGATACTCACCTGAATTTTTATGGGTTGTAAAAGCAAGAATTTTGATGTTGAAACATAAAGTCAGAGATAGAATAATGAAAGACAAAACAAGTATGCGGCAAACTTAACTAAGTGCATCTTTATATTTCGTTTAAAAGATCTTGTTACTAAATTTGTTAAGGTTTCTTTTTCTTAGAGGTTTTTTAACATTTTATTTTAGAGTACCTTCAGTCTAAATTCTAAATAGAGTCGCAAATTTTATTTCTTAAGTAAGAATGCAAAAATACTTCTTTAATATTTTTGTTATATTTTCAAAGGGCCGATAATACTGCTTAAACAAAAAAGATCTAATAAGTTAAAAAGTGATTTCATATCTAGTCGATTACTTGTATAATGTATGAAAACATTAACAGGCAAATAAAAGCAAAAATAAGAATAGCAAAAAATGAATGGCTTAAGCAACAATGTATCGATCTAGAACATTTACAACGACAGCACGACGACCGTAATTTACATAAAAAGCTTAAGGAGACTGCTGGAATATACAGAAAACGAAGACCAACCACCATAGTTAATCAGGATAACCAGATAGTGCTGGGTGAAAAGGAAAAAATTGATATATGGGAAAATTATATCCAGGAGCTCTTCCATGACGAAAGACCCATGAGTGAAGTTTATACAGACGACCAGCTGACTGGCCCTTCAATCACCAAAGAGGAGATAGAAAAGGCAATATTCAATTCAAAAAACAATAAGGCACCTGGACCAGATGAAATCCTGTCAGAAATACTTAAATTACTGGATGAAAGGGGAATTTCAGCACTACACAAAATATTTAACTTAATTTATGAAACTGGCTGCTATCCTCAACAGTGGTTACGCTCTACCTTTATTCCCCTGCCCAAGAAAGTCAATGCAAAAAGATGTGAGGATCACAGACTCATTAGCCTGATGAGTCACACTTTAAAGATATTCTTAAAAATACTACATCAAAGAATATACAAAAAATGTGAATGGGACATCAGTGACTCCCAGTTCGGGTTTAGGCAAGGTTTAGGAACACGAGAAGCAATAGTAGCAACACAGGTGCTGGTCCAAAATTGTTACGATCAGAAGAAGGATGTGTTCCTATGCTTTTTAGATTACCAAAAAGCGTTTGATCGTGTCCAACACCACAAGTTAATGCAGATCCTCAAGAAAGTTGATATAGACCAAAAAGACATAAGATGCATTGAAAACTTGTACTGGCATCAAACGGCACAGTTAAAAATAGACAATTCTATATCCAAACCCATACATATAAGAAGGGGCGTTCGACAGGGATGTGTGCTTTCCCCTCTTTTATTTAACATTTATTCGGAAGCCATATTTCAAGAGTCTCTGGAGGATGCAAAGATGGGAATCAAAGTGAATGGAGTACTGATCAACAACATACGATATGCTGATGATGGTGTCTTAATTTGCGACAACATAGTCGATCTTCAACAACTTGTCATTATAATCGGAGAATACAGTAAGCGAATGGGATTAGAGATTAATACCAAAAAAACCAAATTTATGATCATCTCCAGAAACTTGGATGCACTTGAAAACTCCACCATAACACTGAATACTAAGTCCATTGAAAGAGTGAGTAAATTTAAATACCTGGGATCGTGGCTTTTTGAGGACTGGGCATCGGACAGGGAAGTAAAATGTCGCATTGAGCAAGCTCGACAAGCTTTCGTAAAATTCAAGAAGGTACTGACTTGTTCAGAGTTCGATCTTCAACTGAGACTAAGGTTTACTAAGTGCTACGTGTGGTCAGTGCTGATATATGGCGTAGAGGGCTGGACACTCAAAACGAGGGATATAAACAGATTAGAAGCTTTCGAAATGTGGCTCTATCGCCGTATCCTAAAAATACCATGGACAGCGAAAATCACAAATATAGATGTCCTTAAAAGAATAAACCAAGAACGCCAACTTTTCGAAACCATCAAGAAAAGGAAAACGGCGTATCTAGGTCACATCATGCGAAATGAAAAATACCAGTTCCTCCAACTTATAGTCGAGGGTAAAATTGAAGGCAAGAGAGGAATGGGACGCAAGAAAATGTCCTGGCTCCGAAACATAAGGCAATGGACAGGGATTAACGACATACAATCTCTGATACATATTGCAAGAAATAGAGAATTAATGGAAAATGTGATCGCTAACATCCATTAGTGGATTTGCATCTAAATAAGAAGAAGACTTGTATAATGGAGAATTATAATTCGGGAGAAAAGATGTGCTCAGTCATTGCATATGAATCATAACAATAAACATAATACTAACATTGCTTAAATACACTGGCCAGCAATTCCATGATTTGAAATGAGTTTGTAATTCATTCTCATAGAGAAGGACGCAAATGCGCATGTAACAAGAGACAGTTAATTGTGATATAAGTAAACATATCAGATTACCACCGCAATCCAAAGGGATAGTTTACAATGTGATTAAATATAAAATACAAACACTGGTCCTGAGCATAATCGAAACAATATTAATCAAATTGTAAGCGAAGCTACTGGAGTATCTGTACGTATAATAGAAAGGATAGATTAAAAAGAGAATATGTTAGCAAGCGCAGATTCAAATAATTCAAGAAATTTCAGCTACAACAGTTAAATGGAAATCAACTGTGGCAGATTTGAGATACCACGACAAACAGTTCATTAGATATACAATTTACCATTTCTATAAGACTACAGATTGTCGTCTATCTATCATTGAAACTTTAGTAAAAAGTTTTAAATAAATATACAAGTAGACGTGCTGGAAGTTTTCTATACAGAGTGGACCCGATGGTAGTGGTACAAAGGATTGTTCAAAAATATTTTATAAGAAATTAGGTTAGTTATCATAAAAGGTGGTGATTTTTTCATTAGGTAAGTCAAGTCGGAAGATTCTCATCAGATATAAATGCAGAACATAAATGCAGTACGAAAAATAGTTAAAAGACCAGTTAATCCCCGTTTTACCTGTAAGATTTGTTGTTGTTACTGTTATTGCTCCATATCATGATATACAAATTAGTAGTGCACCTACCAGTAATTCTGAAAGAGCGGATATTGTTGAAAGACAAATATATACCATTTGTAACATCAATGTGAATGCTACAACTGTAGAAAATAAGTGATACAAATAACATCATATTTAATATAAATTTAAAAGTTACAGATAAAACTTTCACTATAATCAATTTGTCTTAAGAAACTCCCCTTTTACTTAGTCTCGTCCTTCTGTATACTTCATTCACATCAAGCTCATAAACTAAAATAGCTTTCTTTTCCAACCGTGCATTAAAAACACCCACAACTAAACTATTTGTAACATTCTGATTTCAATTTTTTACAAGACCCTTTCACTTTTTTTACAACATTCTCCCAGTACTCTCCAGTTCTCAGATATACTAGAATAATGTTAATTTTTCATCACCCATTTTTATATCTATAAAACTAATAAACCATCCACTTCCCCCAAACTTATGTTGTAGCTTTCGATTAACATCACACAAAAACCGTTCCATTGTTCTACCAAAACTGTGAATATAGTTTTTATATGCGTTTTGCATAACATAAATATTTTATGGGCCTGCGTAGCGCAAGCGGTAGGATTGACTCGCAAGCCGGTGGTCCGGGGTTCGAATCCCACCGCCGGCAAGAACATCTAGACATTTTAAAAAATGTCTATAGGCCCCAGGTCGACTCAGCCTGAATAAAAATGAGTACCTTGGGTAAAACCAGGGGTAATAATAGACGGTTGAAGCGAAGCACTGGCCATGTTACCTTCCTTGTATACCGTAGGCCCTAGATATAGCAGACTACCCTGCTATACTCCCAAAGCCGCGACAGCGGTATAAAACGGGAGACTATTATATATTAAATATTTTAAAGTTACTTATACATTTTAAAACTTCTATTTAATGATGGATGGAACATGAACTGTGATCATTTACCGATAATTTTAACTATGGGTGATACAGTGATCAAAAAGAGTTCAATCCAATATTGACTAATAAAAAAACTGACTGGGAGAGCTTCAAAATAAACCTTAAACACAAAATTAATCTTGCTGTGTCATTGAGAAACACGAGGCAACTTGATGACGAATTAGAAGCTTTTATAAAAAATATCCAACAGATAGCTTGGGAAAATACTTCCACAGTAGCTTCTAGAACAAAAGAGAACCACTATCCAAAAGAAATACAGAATATAAAAAATTCAACAATTAATTTTTTTTAAGTAATTTAACAGCTGACCAGATTACAGATTATTCGTTATGGAAGGCAACAAAACGAATGAAGAGACCAATCATTCATTCTCCACCACACCAATAACGAATCAAAGACTAGTTTAATTTTCATTGCATTGATCTTTTCTTTTAATTTCTTTATAATTGCTGTGTCCAAATCTATTTTTCCTGCCTTCTTTGATATAGTTTCTGTCAATCTAAATTTTAGTACCTCTTAATTTCTTGGCATATCCAAGAGTTTTAGAAATATCGGTATCACACGGCAATGAGATATTAGAGGTTCATTTGGCTTTAGAAAGTGGGCGTGTTCTATTAATCATAACTTGATCTTCAAGTTTTTTCAACTTGAGCGCAAGGCTTCCTTCCAGAATGACGAACACCTCTAAAAATTAGGTTATTCCTCCTTTGTCTACTTTGTTGATCCTCTAGCATTTTTTCACAAACTGTGTCCCTCATTTTCAACTCATACTTTTCAAACAACATTTCAAATATAACGCTTCATGCTAGTGCAGTTTACTGCAAGTACCAGCAAGAAACGTTACTACCTGACTTGACAATGACGAGTGCGATCTTGCCGAAACGTCGTTAAAATAATGGTTTTCCTCAAAACCAAAATTATTCAATGCGGAGTCCAACCCGAAATATATATATATATATATATATATATATATATATATATATATATATATATATATATATATATATATTAAACGCGGGTTGAACCGCGTCGATATCTATTGGGCCGAGCTTTCGACATCCTCTCTGATGTCTTCTTCTGGGCCTCCGAGGTCTCAGTCTCCCGAGCCCCCAGACACTACTACACTCACTAGTCACTGCACTACTACACGACTAGTGAGTGTAGTAGTGTCTGGAGGCTCGAAAGGTGGAGGATGTCGAAAGCTCGGCCCAATGGATATCGACGTGGTTCAACCCGGAAGGCTGGTGAGTTTAATATTAATTTTTATAATAGTATTAATCTTAGCTCTAGGTTTAATTGACTAACCGCGGAAATCTTTCCGAATATATATATATATATTGTTATGATTCATTTTATCCGCCAAAGATAAAATTAAAATTACTAAATAGACCATCTAAATAAATTTTCAAGATATCCTGGAGAGTTGTTATGCTATGTAAAAATACAAAATAATATTGGTTTGCTCTTAATATTTCAAAGTATAAAATATTATAAGTCAAATAATTCACCTAATAAACTATAAAAGATATTTCGAAGAAATGAAAGTCCATTATCTTTGGATTGCCTGTAGTAAACAAAATTTTAAGATATGCATAAATTATTTTCTTTGTAAAATATATTTGAGTGGACGTAGTGAAATAATGGAACAATGGGAGTGTGGATTTTCCAAATAGACTTGTACGCGGATACGGTGAATAAGACAATAGAATCGAAATATTTAAAATGTATAACCCTCCGATAGTTTTTAAGAATTTGTAGAACCAATTAGCATGTTAATAGTATTTAGGAAATTTATAATTGTAGGTAAAATTGTTTGTTTGTTATCTAAATGGTTGATGGAGATACGTATGACGAACTGTGATTGGAGAAGATAAAAAAAGGTGGGATAGCTATGTACGGATGAGAGTTTAGCTAGATTTTTGAAAAAGAAAAGATAATGAGTTGTTTTAAAATGGTGCAAGGCGAACAGTCGTGTTTCTTTGGCGGTTCCCAAGTGATAGTAACCATTAGAAGTGAATGTTTGTGAGTTTTCGTGGACTAAGTGTATCCTGACGGAAGCTGATCCAGTAAAATATTGTAAGTCATACTTTTCTACTTATATATTCCAAGAGTCACTGTTCAGGCCGGAACGAGAGATTCAGTTTATCGAGAGGAGAAGAGGCTAGCGTCTTTTGAACGATACGTGCATCTGAAGGAGATCATTGAAAACGAGAGGCTCGTAATAATTTGTTGTAAGATTGCGGATTACCTAGGGAACTGCGAAGAATAGATAGTGTAGGCTACCAGGAACAAGGATTTGGACAACTTATCTTCAGAGAGATAGTTTTTTTTACCATTCGTCAGTTTTTCTTTATCAACAAAGTTTTTTTTTTAATTGCTTCAGAAAAGATAGAAATATTTATCAGGAGATATAGAACAACAATTTTGATTTGAAATTTTCATTTATATAGTATATAACATTAATTTTTGAAGGTTCACGTACGTAGAACAAAATTTTGATAATCATTGTATGAGATATTTTTTGTTTAAGATATTTGAGTGTGAATTTTATTTCAATATATAATTTTGTATCATATATGTTTATTATTCCGGTATTCCTCAGACCTTACCTATCATATGTAAAGCATAGATATTGAAGCACGAATATAACCCTGAGATAAGAGAATTAAATAGTGTGATAAAATCATAATTGCATCATTTAAATAAGTTTAATTAATTAATTAATTAGCTAATTAATTGCTTGGCGCATCTCTGACTTTTAATATCGCATTAACTGGCGCCCAACGTGGCGCCATACGTTATATATATATATATATATATATATATATATATATATATATATATATATATATATATATATATATATATATATATATATATATTAATATATATATATATATATAACGTATACTATGGTTTTCTTGTTTTACTTATTTATTTCTTGAACATACTACATATACTAATGCCAGATCCTGTAGAGATCACGAATATACATTTTCCCAGAGAGACACCCTTTTTTACTATAAAATGAGCAACACGACTCCCGAACGCGCTCGAATTGTTTTCTTAAGATATTTAATAAGGAAAATGCACATGACAGCAGGGAACTATTGCGGATTCAGGACACGAATCCTCCGAAATATTTCATAGATGTTGGCTTTAGGGAAATCCTGATTCTGACAGAAGAACGGGAACGGTTGGAAGTTCCGAGAAAATTTCATTCACGATATGGGGTAACCCTGAATTCCGAGCTTATCCTAAGAATGTGATAAATATGTTTGGAGCAAGAGTAAATGGGGTCTCATCAATTATTTTGGTCGTTAGGCTACGTTCATCGAGTCGCCGTTAAGATGTATTTCTGGTTTAGAGCACCGTTTTTGGACCCGCCGCCATTTATATCCTTCAACCAATAACGGAAATAATATATACATGAATATTAAACTGTTCGGGTTGAAAATGATTAAATGCGCACCATTATTTCTGTAACGAAGAAAGTTCTTTAATGCCATCTCCTGGAAACACAACAAATGACAGACAATCTTAAAATTAACATCAAGATGAATTTTCAAAATTTACACATTTATAGGCATTACTACGTACATTCAATAACATTTTTTATTTAACAGAACATTTTAAGAAAGTTAATAGTTATTTAACCAACAAGTGTATTAATAAGGGCGATTAACAATTGAGATATTTTAACGCGTAAGCGAAGCGAGCGCGTTAATGTTCGAGATTGTTAATCGCCATTTTAATTCACGAGTTCGTTACAAAACTTTTCCGTCGACCGAACTTTTCAGAAATAAAAATATCTTAGTTTAAATTTTTATTTACTTAACGATAAATAATGACATACAATGACAGACAGTACTTACAGCGGCTATGTCATTTTAAATAATTTTTAAAGTGGTTAAAATGAGAGAGCGTTAAATGTGGTTAAATTAATTTATACAAGCAATGTATGTTGTGTTGCATATAATAAAATCGTTCATTAATAGAAAATCATTCATTAATAGGGGTCATTAATTAATGATTTTGAGGGTGTTACAATTAATCATAAATGGATGGTCGACGGAAAACCATTTTACTGAACGACAGAAAAATAAAAAATTAATTTTCAACGAAAATATTTAAATTAAATCAATTTGATTTTCAGAAACTGCAACGGCAAGCGATACTCTTTTATTTAACAAGTTTTATAATACCGGACATTAGTGTTTATCTTTCCTGGACGATTAATAAAATTAATACCACCAAAGTTATTAAAAAGGCATATAATAATGATAATAAAGGAAGTAGAAAAATTGAAAGAAAAGATGAAATTTATAATTTTAGCAAACAGGTAATTGTGATGTTGGGTCCTTTCCACTTTAACCCAACATTTTCCATGTTATACGTTTAAAACTACAGATGGATACTTTTGTATTTTATTTAAAATAAACTTAACAATTACAGGTTTACCTAAATTGGGTTGAAACAATCTCGCGTTACTACATGTCAGCAATCTCTACATCTATCCTCTAATTAAATTCTGTTCCCTATTTTATAATATTTGTTAATATTACAATATTGTATATGTTTGTATAATTATTTTACTAATATTTTAGCTAAGGAACAGGTTTACAATCTTAATCTACTTTCGTGTTCCTATGTAGGTAAATATATCAATTAAATCTATTAAGCTATTCTTACACAATTGAATTGAAGGGTGAAAAGACGCCCTACCCCCTGCTTGAGGAAGAGAATCTTCGTTTAATACGGGAAGCCTTTCCTCAGGTAGAATAGGCGTGGAAGGGTTATTGGTTTCGTTGATGCGGAACCATTTACTGAGTTGGAACTCGGCGAGACCATTGGACGGATGAAGATCCGAAAGGCACGTTGCATAGATGGAGTCATGCCAGAGACAGTAAGACTCGCTTCACTAAGATACCCGCAGGTTTTCCTGAGATTGCTTAACAAACTGCTTAAACAACAGCAGTTTTCAACAATGTTAAAAGAAGCTAAGGTTGTCCTTATCCCGAAAGATAGAGGTGAAGAGGAAAAGGTACGATTTCGGTCAATTTACCTTCTTAGTTCGATAGCTAAATTGTACAAACAGCTTGTAAAAGGCTAACTTGAGCGAGAGCTGGAAGAAAAGCATGCGATGAGTGACTGCCAATATGGTTTTAGAGCCAAAAGGTCCACCATAGATGCGGTCACAGAAGTAACCTCCTTACTTACGCAGGAGGCTCTGGCTTAACAGCCAGAGATGGGTGGCTCTCATCAAGAATGCCTTCAATACGGCATCATGGGAAAGAATTATGTCCAGGCTGAGAGAATTGGGCGTTAGTGAGTACCTGGTCAACGTAATTGACAGATACGTTACTGACAGGTCCATAAGAGAAAAAGATACCAGCATCAGTTTGTTGCAGGGCGTTCCGCAGGATTCAGTACTAGGTCCCATCCTGTGTAATGTCCTGTACGATGGAGGATTGAGGCTACAGATGCAAAGGGGATGTATTCTTGTAGCTTATGCTGATGATCTCGTACTGGTTGCGAAGCCGAGTCAGAAAACGGACATGGCTAATGCGGCTAACACAGCCCAGTGTCGAATTAGTAAGTGGATCGGAGAGAACGTTCTACAGTTAGCGCCTCAGAAAACTGAGGTGTTAGTTCTCCAAGGCATCCAGGGAAAATCCTCTCTTTGCTTTATAGTGGAAGGTGTGAAGGTTGCACCGGTTAAATCGATTAAATAGGTGAGAATTTGGTTGTCGAAAGGACTAAGGTTCGGAGTACACATCCAAAAGACAGTAGAGAAGGCGAACCGAATTCTGGAGGCATTGATACGGCTAATGCCAAACATTGGAGGCCCAGGAAGCACCAAAAGAAAGGTGCTAAATGGAGTTTTTCATTCGGTGGTAACCTACATTTGACACCAAATGTAGAAAGATGGCCTATTTTGGACACGTAGTAAGGGGAGACCGATATAATATTCTTCAACTTATTATGAAGGGTAAAATCGAAGGACGCAGAGAAATTGGTAGAAAGCAGGCCTCTTGGTTGAAGAATATCAGAGAGTGGACAGGACTGAGGAAAGCTGAGCAACGCTTTAGAAGAGCTCAAGACAGAAACAGTTTCGCCATGTTAATCGCCAACGTCAAGGGGACTTGATAGGGCACGTTAAGAAGAAGAAGGTAACCTACACTGCCCCCGTGTGGTGTAGCGTACTAAACACTGCGAAATACGCTAAGCTGATGGAGAATTCGCAAAGACGAATGTTTCTCACGGTATCTAGCGCATATATGACAGTTTCAAATAAGGCTCTATATGTTATTGGAGCGGTGATACCGATCATTTTGTTGTGCAAATAGTGAGAAAGGGTGTATGCGAGGAGGATGAATGTAAATATAGGTGAGAATGAGAGAGAAAGAACGAGAGTAGAGTGGCAGAGAGAATGGGCGAATGATCGCGGAAAGCCAAGGTGGACGAAGGAGCTTATTACCGTACTGAAGCCGTGGTGGGAATGTAAGTTCAGGAAACTAGACTACTTTTTGGCGCAGTTTCTGACCGGCATTAAGGGAGTACAGTCATTTTGTGCTTGATATTGAGATTGTGCCCAGAGAAAAGTTAGAATCCACCCAGTTTGGACGCCTCCTTATATAGTTTAGATTATTAACTTTCGCGTATTTGTATTATCAGTATTAACTTAAATCCAGCGAGGTCGGACCCTATTTTTAATCAGTTTAGAGTAAATAGTTTAAAAACTATACGTTTTGCAAACGCTTATTAATTAAGTTTATTAAAACTATTAGAAATAATCCTTAGTTTATATTCTAGTAAGTGATCTTAAAACTGTAACACACTATAGTGTCTTGAACTTTGCAGACTTCTGTGATTCAGACAGTGAATCGGTGGTTTAAATATAAGAACTTTACACGAAAAAAACTCTGAATAGGTCTTAATTTAGTTATAGTAACAAAGTTAGTCATTAAATTCTATATTTGGTAATGCTTGTATTTTTTTACTGTCAAGTTAGTGGGTGGTCCTTCGAATAGTAATTTATTACATTGCTTATTACGCTCTAAATGGTAGTAACATCGTCATCCTAATTTATTGTTCATCTTCCTACAAATTTGATAGTCGTCTTCAAATGAAATTTTGAACCAATTTTTACATTTAATTTTAATTTAAAGTTTGAAGAAAAAACTCAATAAAGCAAAAAACTAAGGTAGAAAATAAGATGGAGTTCTACAAAAATAAAAAATTAAAGCAAAAACTAAATAGGAACAAGTTTACTGAAAAATACAATCAAAAGTATTAAAACAGATAATGGCTAATTAAATTAAGAACTAGCTAGTAAACAATGTTAAATTTTAGAAAGCAATCAAAATTAATAAAAATGCCAAATAGCTCTACATAGAAAAATAATACAAATAACTTAAATAAAACAAAAAATGTGACCAGATAATTTAGAAATTTTACAGTGGAAGGCGAAATCTAAAGATGAAGTAAGGACAGTACGAGATAAAAAGCTTTAGGCACTTTTAGAAATACAAGTCGCACCTTTGTTGCCTAAGGTACCAAAATCATCATTCCTGTAATGAACAAGAAGAAGTAATAGTTGCGTAAATATTAGGTACAACAAAGTGTATACAACTGAATATTGATATTAGGTATATAATACAATTACTTAAATCTCAACAAAATTTCACATTTTGTAGCTAAGTATTTTGTTAGAAGCCGTCACGTGACTATGCATAGATCATTAGGGCGATTTGAATATTAAAATAATTCCAATATATTTTAATCTGTGAAATTATATAAATAATGTCAAAGACTCGAAAACTTTATATTGAAATGGTAAAAGTTTGATTTTAATTATAATTTGGAGTGAATTTCCATTAAACAGAAATCGAGTTTCAAGTGTTTAAATTTTCAGTGAGGTTGCCTATTGATATAGGACAGCGTCAAATTGAAATCACTTTATATTCAGGAGTAGATGTTTAAAAGGACCAAATTACAATAGGAGGTAATGTGGGGCATACATAAAACTCTTGAAGCATGTTATTATTCCGAAAAAGTACGAGGCACAGCGACAAAGTCTCCTGAGTGTCATACATTATCAATTTGCATGTGAAAAATTCAGAGCGCCGAGTATCGAACGGCCCCGTGTAATTGATGAGACGTCATATTCACTATTGACAGTGATGTTCAAAATATAACTATAGTAAGGACGCTTATAGTTACATAAATACTATAAGACACTAATTACTTAGAAACTGGTATGTTTAAATAATCAAGACAATATATTTTTGACTATGGAGTCCTTTTAAAATTACTGCATTTAAAACTACTGATTTATTTTTACTTCTATTTCTTTTACCAAGAACTTCCTTGGCCGAGGCTAAGATATTATACTTAATTTTTGCTCAGCTTTTTTCAACTCCATCACTTTATGTGATATGTGTTTCTGATTTTTTCGGTTATTCTTGTTTGGAATAGGTATCTTGTGGAGTCATCCTGTAAGCTTTCGACTTTTATCTTTGTGGTGTATTCTGGTGTTTTGTTATTACATATATGTGTTTTCATTCGGATTTTGCACAATACCAATTTATGATCGCTTTGCATTTCTACTGATGTTTAGTGCTCTTACATCTAAGATTTGAGAGGACTGTAACTCTCTATTTGACAGAATATACTCTATTATAGATCTTTGTCCTCTACTGTTTTCAAAAGTTTATTTGTATTGTTGTATTTCGTTTATGCTTCAGAGGACTGTCAGAAGATCTCGGTTTTTATTTCTGATATTCTCAATATATCGCTGTTTAATTCCTGGAACTATATCATTGCTAACACAGGCATTAAAATCACCAATGAATCATATATTCATCACTTATTGGCTCGTTTATTACAGTCTGAAGGTGTTCGTATAATTTTTCCCTTTTGGTGGTATCTCTGTTGTTCTTTGATGCATAGATTGCTATCACATTCCGAGGTTCGACATCCAGTTTACACTTACCGATTATACCGATTATACCAGAATTATGCCTCAATTGAGAATATTTGAGCGCAAAATATTAAGAAAGTCACAAAGATTAAGCTGGCTTGGCCACTTAGAAAGAATGTCAGATAATCGAGCTGTAATCCAGGGATGAAAACCCAAGCAAATAGGACAAGGGGAAGACCAGGTAAAAGGTGAATACATGATGTAGAAGAAGATCTTAAAATCATGATCATCGGGCAGTGGCGAAGGAAAGTATCCGACAGGGGTAGAATGGAAAAACGTTTTTGAGGCCTAGACCCACAAAAGGTTGTAGTGCCCTAAGAAGAAGAAGAAGAAAAAGAAGAAGAAGAAGAAGACATGTGCTGTCATTGCTGCTTCACAATATTTCAGCATTGCGTTTTATTTTTCGTCTTTATCTACAGTTCTGATCTTCAGTTTTTAAGAGTTTTTTTTTATTTTGTCTGTGCTTATATTAACTTTTTTCTTTGTGATAATTTGTGTGCTTTCCGATTTAAGTGTGACTCAGATACCATTTTTCAAAGTAAAACACTTGCACGTCACGATTTATACAAAGTGACGTCACTTGTATTTAAAATTTTCAGAACATCAACCTTAGAGTTCAAATTTTCCTAACACAGCTAATAATACGAAACCCATACGGAATTACTCGATCTTTCATAGTCGTCAACATGGTGTAATAATCAGAAACATGTAATCATCATTATATTGGAAATTTAGAATTGTATTGACTAAATAACCAAAACCATTTGTTATTATTAATAATAGAAATTTTATGAAATAACTCTTTAAGTCTAATATTCCACAAAATAATAATTTTAATTAAATATATTAGACAATTGTACGCAACTGATACGGAAATACTTCAAATTTTATTGACAGTTAAGCGTGTGGCAAAAGTGTATAAAGTGTTACCGCTTTTTTAAAGTAGGAATTTTGTTTATGTTTTGATTTCTTACACAATTTGATCATAATATAATATATATTAATAAATTGTATTTATAAATACATATTAAATTTAGATTAATATCTTTAAAAACTAATTATTATTGTGTATTGTGATTGTGATATGCTAAAACAAATAAATATTCTGTAAAAAGCTGATAAGCTTTCATATAATATAGATTATTTTGAACAAGAAATAATGGCGGGACGTTTACTATTAAAGCGCTAAAAGAAGTAAGTTTAAAATTTAGAAAATATAATTTTGTATTAAAATCTTTTCTTATGTATTCTAATGTGTTGCACTAGTCTTAAAACTAAGTGTATTTACTGTTAATATAATAGTTTGACAAATAGTTGACATTTTAAAAATTTCTCACTTACTAATATTCTGATGTTTTGGCAACGCTGTGGGGTTCTGACGACGTAAATCTTGAATGACGTACAAGCTTTTTTATATGAAAAATGCTATATATAGTTCGTCCCAAACCCTTCTTTCAGTGCGTCATAGTTAATCGAATTCTCTCTAACACATTAAGCTAGAAGTGACAGAAAAAAACGTGAGTCTGTGATTATTATAAGGAGAACTTAGAAAATGAATTATCGTAAAGCTAATTCTACTTACGAATGTATAATTGGTTGAAGTTTAGAATATGCTAAATAGATATCCAATCAATGATGCGCATGTAACAGTACTTTCACAATGTCAATTGAAAAAATGATAATTGTCATTCCAGGTTAGTATTATCTGACATTTTACAGTGAAAATTTAATTTTGTATTTATTGCCATAAAAATATTTTAAATATGCCGAGATATATCGAGAAAGAGCAAAGATTAAAATTATTAAATTATTTTCAATTAGAAAAAGAGAGGTTACAATCCTGCAACTGTCAAATTTAACTAAAATGTCATGCAATAATTCTTGACATTCTTAAAATCCTATATGACGTCAAAATTAGTGACGCACTGAAAGAAGGGTTTGGGACAGACTGTATATATATAAAGCTTCTTTATATTATATATAGTCAATCCAGGTATACTTCGCTTTAAGTTTCTTATTTCTCAAATATTCTGAATAAGCTTATTGGAATATTATTCCATACTATATTTTTAAAATTTTCTTTACAAACAGCTCCTTATTGGGAAAAGATTGTTCTTTAGTTTTTAATTTAATAGAAACATTGTTAGTCGCTCCAATTTTTCTGTGAAGCTGATCCAATCAGTCATTTTATTCACTAATCTAGGTGTCAATTCATTTGTTATTATTATTCTGAAGTTATTTTTTTGTAATGTTTTAATTTAAAATGCGTTCATTTTTTCTGTTCGATTTCTACTTCGGAAAACTTTGAACCAAATATACAGCCAAAACCAACAACTTTTTTACGAATTTAGTGTCGAAATAAAACCCTGGGCGACTCCACTATATTATTTCCTATTGTTGGGAAATACATAGAGAGAGATACAGGATATGCGACGATATCCTGTATGAAAATCGAGTTTTCCTTCACCCTCATATAAAATTACGTAACGCGCGAACTTTTCCGATAAAAAAAACATTGTCTACTCTCAACTTATATGTTAAATATTGTAATAAATTGTTCAGCGTCACTATATTTTATTATACAATTAAAATATTTCTTGAAGTTTGGTAAATCTCATATTGTTCTGAAGCTATTTTCTTGTGGCATTTTAAATTAATTTATATTTAAATGGGAATAAGCCACAATTAAAGGTTAAAATACGTTTATTGACGTTTCAATTTCCACTTCGGAAATCGTTCTCAAAATACAAACATTAGTAAATTAAACAAATTTTGTTTTTTGTTACTTAGTGAAAAATTCTTCTAATAATTTAATTTTATCTGACTCATCTATATTGACAATTCAGACATACCTTATACATTTTAAAGTAGACGACTTTAAAATGATATTGCCAATATTGTTGAGTTGCGTTCCTGGGACGACTTTACTTATAAGATAGTTCATTCGATTACATGAAATCAACTTTAACTTGAGAATATCCGTCAGAAAAGATCATAACATGTAATTCGTCTTTAAAAAGACAAATACATGCCGTGATGACAGTAAAATTCTCCTGTTAGTGATTCCATAGTAAATTATGAGGGAAAAACCAGGAAAAAAAACCTCATAATACTATCCCGACATGGTAAGTATTTGATCGTGCATTTAGTTTACCTTCAATAAACACCAAATTCCGATTTTATATGTTTGTTATTTAAAAAACATAAATGATGTATTCTCTATATGTTACTGACTTACCAATACTGGTATTTTTCTTTTAATAACTTCCTCTTTCAATATGGGTAACCAGATCCTACTACATTCTGCCGAGGAATTCGCGACACAATTGGTCTTATTTAGCATAATTAGAGCCGCTTCTTTGATTTTTCTCTTTTTACCATCCGTTTCTTTTAGGACTATATTTGAATCATTCCATTGAACCCTATGTTCATTATCCCATGCGTGTTTACAGATTTGAGATCTATCAAATTCTCTATTTTTAATATATGATTGATGTTCACTTATTCTAACATTTAATGGTCTTGATGTTTCACCTAAATAAAACTGATCGCATTCACAAGGTATTTTATAAATGCAATTCTTTGTCCTTTCTTGTTCATTGTTAGGTTTGGTTTTGGACAAAATAGATCTCAACGTGTTTGTTGTTTTGAATGTTGTTGAAATGTTAAATTTATTTCCTATCCTTTTAAGCTTTTCCGATAATCTTTTTATGTATGGTATTGTTATTTCCCTCGTATTATTCCTTGCATATGCTGTAGGATCTCGTTCTAAGTTGTTTTGTTCTATTCGATCGATTGTTGAAAATTCCTTATTTATAAACGATAAAGGATAATCATTTTTTAATAAAACAGTTGTTAACAAATGTTTTTCTTCCAAGAACGAATTTTCGTTAGAACAAGTAATTTTGGCTCTATCGTATAAGGATTTAATAATTCCCTTTTTAATATTAATATTGTGATTTGATTTGAAATTTAAATATCTGTTGGTGTGTGTTGGTTTTCTGTACACCTGAGTTTCGTATCCAGTATCGTTCTTAGAGATTAAAACATCCAGAAAAGGTAATGTGTTATTATATTCCTTTTCCATGGTAAATGTTATTGTCTCTTCTTTATCGTTTATATCATTTAGGAATGTGTCCAACAACTCTGATCCATGAGGCCATATTGAGAATACATCATCTACATACCTCCACCATACTGAGGGTTTTAAATTTTGTTTAGAAATAATATTTGTTTCAAAATCTTCCATAAATATATCGGCTAATAATGGAAATAAACTAGAGCCCATTGCTAGTCCAAAACTTTGTTTATAGAATTTATTATTTAGTTGAAAGTATGTATTATCAGTACATAATGTTATTAACTCCATTATAGCTGATACATTTAGTCTTGTTCTAGTTGCCAATGTATCATCACTTTCTAATTTTGTCTTGACTGTATTTAAAGTCTTATCTAATGGCACATTCGTAAATAAACTATTTATGTCAAAACTTACTAAAGTATTATTTGGATGAAATTCAATATTTGATAATTTATTTAAAAAATGTTGTGTATTTTTTATAAATGTGTCATTTTTATTTGCAATTGGTTTTAAAATATTTAATAAAAATTTTTAAAATTGAAATTATTTAATAAAAAATTGAACAAAACATAAGCAAAGAGGAACTAAAGTCTATAAGAACTTTAAAAAATGACGACTCCATAATCATCCTACCAGCAGACAAGGGGAATGCAACTGTGGTAATGGATAGAACTCAATATGAAAACAAAATTAAAGATCTAATAATAAACGGACCTTATACAAAATTAACAAAGGATCCAACAAAGCCTTTGGAAAACAAAATATATAGAACTTTATTCAAGTTTAAAGATTGTTTACCCAGTTATCAGAGAAGATTAATTACACCTCATTACAGTAAGACCACTCATTTTTATGGAGTACCAAAAATTCATAAAAGGAGTATACCACTTAGACCCATTTGTAGTACCATGAATTCTCCTTGTAGTGAACTATCAAAATTTTTATTAAATATTTTAAAACCAATTGCAAATAAAAATGACACATTTATACAATCCGTTTATTATTTTAATAAATTGTTTTTACCAGATATGTATAGTCTTGTTGTCAAGAGAACTAACGAAAAACTCACAACTTTTCGGCCAAAAAATATCAACAATATAAGAAAGACAAATCCGAGTTGGTTGATACTGATGAAATAGAATTGAGAGCTTTCTTGGTATTGCTCCTTTATACTTCTATTTATAAGTCAAATCATGAGGATGTACGAAATCTGTTTGCTACGAACAGTAAAAGATGGTCTATATTTAGAGTAGTTATGTCGCAGAAACGATTCCTGACCCTGATGGCCGCCTTAAGATTTGACGATGCCTCGGACCGAGAACAAAGAGCAAGGGATAATTCAGCTGCTGCTATCCAAGAATTCTTTAACTTATTTGTAAGCAATTCAAAAGATGTATATACGGTTGGGAAAAATGTGTGTGTAGACGAAATGCTGGTAGGTTTCATTATATATGACTGATGCACGAACTGGGTATTTACATAATGCTTACATTTATGCTAGGAAAGGTTCAGATGGATTTAGCCTCACAAATTAAGAAAGAAGAATAAGCATACCTACTCAAGCAGTTATAGGTTTAGTTAAACATCTTTTCAATACTAATAGAAATGTAACTGGCGACAACTGGTTTAGTTCAGTTGATTTAGTACATCATCTACAACAACATAAACTCACTTACGTTGGCACAATGCGAAGAAATAAAAAAGAAATTCCTCCACATTTCCTTCCGCGACCAAGTCGTAATAAAGGCGACACTTTGTATGAATTTACCAAAGACCTAACACTTGTTTTCCGTACAACTAAGAAAAATAAAGCTGTGATATTAATTTCTTCCGTACATCATTCCATAGAAGTAGATGCAGATAATACACTACCAGAAATAAATTCTTTTTACAACTTGACCAAAGGGGGTGTGGACGCGATGGATGAAAAGTGTGTAAAATATTTCTGTAGCCGCAGAACACGTAGATGACCCATGGCTATTTTTTATAAAATAGTAGACGTATGTGGAGTAAATTCATACATTATGTTTACTTCGATTCCCGAAAATAATTGGACTAGATTTAAATTTATAGAAACCCTGGCCGATGAACTCGTGTCCTCAAATTTGCATAGAAGATATGAAATGCCAAAATTACAAAGACAGCTAAAATAACTGATGGGAAGTAACCTTGATATTCCCGAAAATAAGGCTAACGAAGAAGAAAAGCTTGAAATAAGAAAATATTGCTACATCTGTCCATACAAATTAAGAAAAAATACTGTATATTTATGCAAAACGTGTCAAAAACCCATATGTTTGCATTTGCAATGTTCTCGAAAAATTTATATAAATTGTACCAGGGTAGAATAGATTTTTAACTTTTTTTGTGATTTGCAGGTTTTGTGTAGAATTGTTTTTATGTTGTTTTTAACAATTTTTTACATAAAATGTACCTATTTTTAAACATACATATATTATATTTGTTTGTACATGTTTAATTTTTTTTGGAATATGACTTTAAAAATTTTGTGTTATAAAACGTGTTACTATTTTTTCGGTTTTTGTTATAAGTCCTACAGTTTGATTTTTTTTCACTAATTAAAAATGATATTACAATATTTGTTTACTATTAAAAACTGTTTTATTGCATTTTTTAAGTGCCAGCTTGACAAAAACAGCTTTTTTAGACAGCAGTCTGTCAGACTCATGGTCACCATTTATGTAATTAAAAATAGGGTCACCAGTTAAGGGTTAACTGTCGGCCATTTTAACAGCTGTCAAGTATTTAATGTTAAGTTCGGTTTGGCATTTCATCACGAATGGACTTGACGCCCGAACACCGCTTCCAAATTGTACAAATTTATTTTGAAAATTGTGGTTCTGTTCGAAATTCGTATTGCGCACTACGTGGATTTTATAGTCAACATAATAGTCCATCAAATTAAGTAATTTGATTTAACAAGGAACGTTTTTGCACCACGTTTACTCTAACTGATAATATGCATCCACAGATGTGGTGTGCGTACAGAAGAAGTTGTTGCTGCGTTACATACAGTAAGACCCGAATCAGTTTATCTGATGCAAGAATTGAAGGTAGATCATAACAAAACTGCCCTATTTGGAGTTAAATAATCATCACATGTATGTTGAAGAACCATTACATTCAGAACAATTGACTGTTTTTTGTGCTTTAGGGTCTGGAGAAATCAATGGACCGTACTTATTCCTTTAAAAGCAATGTTGGCCATAGCGTTACACTCAATGGTGACTGCTATACAGCCATGATTACTGCCTTTTTCATTCTACAATTAAACAAAAATGACGAGCAGGAGCTGACGTTTCAATTAGACGGCGCAACATGTCATACAGCTAGTGCCACAATTGATTTATTGAAGGAAACGTTTGGTAACTGCATAGTTTCACGTTTCGGACCGTGAATTGGCCTCCAAGATCGTTCGAGTTAACTCTGCTAGACCATTTTATGTAGGTATTTGTGAAGGTGCTAATCTACGCCAATGAGTTTGAAACAATTCACCACTTGGAGGACCACATTGGCAGCGTTGACAAATATTGGAAAAAGTGATCAAAAATTGCACCACCAGATTAGACCACGTCAGAGCCCAGCCATGACGGTCATATGCCAGAAATCATATTTATATTATTATAATGCCAAAATATTACCTTTTGAATAAAGTCAATTTTATGTCAATCTATAAAAACCATCTTTGTTTATCCACCTTCAATCAGATGGGGGCCTTCTTCAAGAGTCACAATGTCTTCTTTGATACAAAGTAAGAATGCTGCGATGCTACGTCTTCTCTGCCCTTGTTTATGGTCTTGAATCGTAGACCTTGAACGAACATATATGCAGAAAACTGAAAGCATTTGAGATGTGGCTATATCAGAGAATACTTAAGATCCGAGAGGTACTGACCTCCATCAAATCTTAAAAGTTACAATTCTTCGGACATATGCGAAATGAATCCAGATATGCTCTCCTTCAAGCCAGCCTGCAAGGAAAATATTTGAAAAACGAGGTCCAGAAAGAAGAAGAACATCTTGGTTAAAGAACCTCAGAATCTGGTTCAATACAACATCTGTTCAGCTTTTCCGCGCTGCTGCAAATAAGATAAAGATTGCCATGATGATCGCCAACATTCGTAACGGATAGGCACATCAAGAAGAAGAAGAAATTTTGGTTAATGCCATAGGACAGATGTCCTTTTCAAAAACCAAACATTTAGTGAAACAGGTCAATTATTAATATTGAAGTTATCACACATTTTTTTCTGTACAACTCAGAATAACCTCAGAATACCTTTTCCATCCAAATATAATAATTTTTTCACAGTTTCACAGATCCGTCCTGGTCTATATCCAAATTATAAATGAAACCACAACATAAATATTAAAAAGGAAATGATTAAATTATTATAAAATATAATGAAGTCAAAATTACTTAGTTAGCTTAATAATTATATTATTTCTTCATATCTTTATATTTAGCCCAGTCTGGTTAAAAAAAAAGGTGGAAAAATGTTTCGCAGATGTCTGAAGCTTTTAAGACATAGGTGGGGGATACTAGATGATGAATAGATGAAAAGATACTCCTAGTTTTACCTTTCGTTTTTTTTAAGCAATAATTTATGGTCACAATTTGATTTTTTGTCTATAAATTTTTTTGCGTATATTTTAAATAAACAATATTTATGTCATTTTTTTATGTCAAGAATATCTTTATTTTCCCGTTTTTTTTAATTAAAATTCATAAATAATTTACAGAGATATTTGCAAAAAAGCAGTTTTTTTGCACTAATTTATAAATTTTATTAATTTTTTTATTAACAAAATAAAATGGTATTAATACATTTAAACATCAAAGAATTACCATCTTTTAGATTTGTGCGAAATTTCCCCCCAATCAGTCAAATATTTTATAAGTTATTTAATTTGTTTATCCCTGAGGCTAATTATTTAAACTATTGAGCTTGCCCTATGCATGATGCTAGACACATTCAGCAAATTTCATAGGATTATTTAAGACTTAGACTATCTCAGAAGTTGAGAAATGCATATTGAGTTTTCATCGAAATTATTTACAAAATAAACGTTTGAAAAAGGGGTATGTTTTTTACTTATAAACAATTGTAATCATTCTATATTTTTCAAGCTACAGACTTGTACGTACAACCATTGGATAGCTGGTAAAAAAGCTCACATTAAAAAATAAAAAACCTTCTATGACCAATAGGAACGAAGTTAGTGACTATTTTTAAAAAAATCATATCTCCATTGTTTATAAATATTAAGAAATAAAATTTGCACAAATTTTGAATGAAAATCTAAACTTTATATTGAAACTTAAAGCTATAAAAATTATCTAATTTTTCGAAACGACGGTACTTTCGAAGTGGAGAGTGATATCTGTTTCAGCTCCGTTTTTTTTTTCGGCATCGGAACTTCAAATTGCAACACGTAGGAAACATTTACATTATCTCGGCTTCCTTTGCAGCTGCAAGTTTTTTTTATTCTGAGGTAGCTCGTCGAAATATGAATAACTACATAGTTTTCACTGGCCGGAAAATATGGGAAAACTCGGAAAAATTGAGTCTTGAATTTGAAATTCACCCTAAATACTTACTTTTTTTAATTTACTCGAATAGTCTGTCGCAGTATTAATAATGATGACATGATTTTCACCCCCCATAAATTTCGGAAAATCCCGGAAAATCAACATATGTTTTTTTATTTTATATCAATGATGTAATAATACTTATATATTTTATAAATTAAATTTCAGGTAATTTTTTACACATTATATTATTATATTCCTTATAATAATTATAATTGTTTGTATTTTTATAATTAACAATATTGATTTTTATTCTATTTTTCTTACAAATATGATATACAATATTAATCTAATCTGCCTTACTGCTTTGATAAAATAAGTCGATTTTTTCATCACTTGCCTTATTAAATTTTGCAATGTTTATTGTACTTTACTTTTTTTATTTTCTTTACATACATTGGTTTAAAAGTTAAAATTTGGTTCATTTATTCGACTTCACTGTCAGGTCTGAACCTTGTTGTTGCAGGTGGTTTGTCTTCACTTATTAAGTCAGTCTTTCCATACATTAACATATTATTGGGCGACCTTAATGCCAAGGTGGGTGGGTCAAGGTAAGCTAGGAGAACAAGTAGGAAAATATGGGCTGGGCTTGGAAACAGAAATGACAGAGGAGATCGATTGATTCAATTTTGCCAAAGTGAAGACTTCGTAATAACAAATACCTTTTTCAAATTACCTCCTTGGCGGTTATATACATGGACATTTCCACAACATACCAAAGAAAAAATAGTGAGAATTCAAATAGACTACATTATGATAGCAAGCAGGTATCATAATGATGTTAAATGTACTAAGACGTACCCAGGAGCAGATATAGGCTCAGATCATAACCCGGTAGTTACTGTGATAGAGGCGAGACCAAAAAAGATTAGAAGACCACACAGAAAGGCACTAGATTTAAATAAACTTAGAAACAAAAATATACGACAAGAAACAGGAGAAGAAATAAATAAAAATCTCCGTTCAGTGTAGCAACAAATTAACGATACAAACAACGTTAACCAAAAATTAAAGTACATAAATACAGCTATACAAACAGCAGGAAAGAAACATCTTACAAAAACAACAACAAAGAATAAGGGGTGGATGACACAAGATATACTAGACTTGATGGAACAAAGAAGAAAGATGAAGAATTACCCAGACAAATACAAAGAAATAAATAAACACATAAAAAAGAAAATAAAAGAAGCCAAAGAGGAGTGGATTAAAGAACAATGTGAAGAAATGGAAACCTATGAGAAAAAGTACGATGCGTTCAATATGCACAAAAAAGTAAAAGAGATAACAGGAAGCATAAAGAAATGCCAAATAGGTAAACTTAAAGACAAAGATGGAAATCTTATTGTAGATCTAGAGAATAAAATAAAAAGATGGACAGAATACCTGAATGAATTATTTGAAGATGATAGAAACAACTTAACTCAGATAATCAATGCAACTGGGCCAGACATATTGAAAGAAGAAGTAGAATACGCAATAAGAAACGCTAAAAATGGAAAAGCAAATAGACCTGATGAAATTCCTACAGAACTGTTGAAGCTTTTGAATGATAAATCCGTAACCATAATATTAAATTTTGCAGCGAGGAGCTAAAACAGTTTCCCCTCCACTTTCCTATGTCGATCTTTCGAAAGTATCTTCGTTTCGAAAGGTTTTAAGTCTCGAAAAATTGGATTAATTTTATAGCTATAATATTCAATATAAAGTTTAGATTTTCATTCAAAATTTGTGAAAATTTTACTTCTTAATGTTTATAAACAATGGAGATATAATTAACAAAAAAATTGTCGCTAACTTCGTTCCTATTGTTCATAGAACATTTATATTTTTTTTGTTAAATGTGAGTTTTTTTACCAGCTATCTAATGGTTGTACGTACAAGTCTGTAGCTGGAAAAAAATAGAAGTTATTACAATTGTTTATAAGTAAAAAACATACCCCTTTTTCAAACGTTTATTTTGTAAATAATTTCAATAAAAACTCAATATTCATTTAACTTCTGTGATAGTATAAATCTTAAAGAATCCTATGAAATTTGTTAAATGTGTCTAGCATCATTCATAGGGCAAGTTCAATGGTTTAAATAATTAGTCCTAGGGATAAACAAATTGAATAACTTTTAAACTATTTGACCGATCGGGGGGAAATTTCGCACAAATTTAAAGGGCGGTAATTCCTCAATGTTGAAATGTATTAATAACATTTTATTTTGTTGATAAAAGAATTAATTTAATTTATAAATTATTGCAAAAAAACTGCTTTTTTGCAAATATCTCCGTAAATTATTTATCAATTTTAATTGAAAAAACGGGAAAATAAAGATATTCTTGATATAAAAAAATGGTATAAATATTGTTTATTTAAATTATAAGGGAAAAAACTTATAGATAAAAAATCAAATTCTGACCATAAATTATTGTTTAAAAAAAACGCAAGGTAAAAATAGGAGTATCTTTTTATCTATTCGTCATCTAGTAACCCCCACCTATGTCTTAACAGCTTCAGATATCTGCGAAACATTTTGCCGTGAAATCGATGATTTTTGTATAACCAGACTGGGCTAATTATCATTTAAAGAAAAAAAGCAAAAGTACAATCATATTTTAGACTGAGATTGTCAAAAAATATTTTTGCTTTATTTCGATAAAAATCTAATTTATTTTTATCACTCCAATGTGTATGGTTGTTATATTAATAATTAATTTTTATTTGATCGTTTACTACATTTATATATTTCCGTCTTTTTATTTGTAACTCAAAGAAACAGTCCGCATTTTCCAGCTCAAAATTGTTTCGAAAACTATTTCTTTACCTCGAAAGATCAATAAATCAAAAGGCAAGACACACGGAAAGGAATTTATACAAATAGAAGGAAAGCTTAAAAACGGGGCAAATCGATACCTAAGCAAATAAATCCTCAAGTTAATGGGCTGTGACGAAAGATATATATTTTTTTGACCGGGTCTTTACCAATAAAATATTCATTTCGTTGGCAAGACGGCAAAGGGGCTCCCTGTGTGTGACTGAATAGATTTTTACTTCCCCATTTAACTTTGTCTGTTGACATTATTGGGAAGGTGTTTGACTGAAATGCTGAAGATAAGGGAATAAGTACTGGGGCTGAATGAGGTAGACCCTTTCAAAAGAATTATTCCGAGAAAATAATAAAGCTAATAGAAAGTTTTGAGATTTGTAAAATATAATATAGCTTAAAGAATATAGTATATGGAACTTGTTTTGAGATTTATTTTTATCAGTATTTTTATTTTTGACATGACGAGGTCATAAATTATTATAAATCCAGTAGAATTGTAATTTATAGACTTCGGCAAATATGCAAATAAAAATGTAGAAAATATGCACGTGTTTACCCGAAAATATGCAAATATTTTACAAAATATGCATACAAATAAATAAAAAAATCGTAAAATAGTAACAACTTTATTTAAAAAAAAAAGTGTACATAACTAAATATTACCTACTATTCATTAAGATTTACATTTATTTTAAGTAACTACATCATTTTTAAGTATGAATAAACTTATTTAGAATTATGGTAACAATAAATGACCAAGTGGTGTTCAAAATTTTCTAACAAAAACTTGTGACTTCTGTCTGAGTACATATATTTATATATGGAAAAACTTCGTTCAACATCAACTGATGTAACGGGAGTATTTTTCAAACTAACAAAAACATTTGGTTCTAAATTAATTGTTTCCGAAATATTTCCAGCTAGAACACTGACTACTTCAGAAAGAATATGGTAACCTTTATTTTTTTCCATAGTAGTTTCAAATTTTTTTAAAATATCTTTTCCAATATTACCTCTAACGTTCCGACAACATGACGCAAATTCTTTTATTAATGCTGTACTTTCGAACAATGACAGTTTTGGTGATTCTAACTGAGTAATTGTTTTTTGAACAAAACTAAAATTTGATTTTATAAATGAAAGTTCTTGTTGAAGCAAGTTACTCTGAAAAGTTTGTTTAGAATCCAAAAGAGATTGGGAACTTTCATCTGTTAACGTATCAATTATGTTCTTTATTTTAACAAAATGATCTGCATAAAAATTAGCTGCTTCTAACCATGTTCCCCATCGCGTTAAAATAGGTTGTGGTGGAAGAGGAATGTTAGGTAGCATTTCTTTATAAAGTTGAATTCTTATAGGAGATTTAAGAAATACTTTTTTGACACTGGATATCATGGTATTTCTAAGAGGAAACTTTTTTCGTATTTCCTCTGCAACTCTGTTTAATCCATGCGCTACACAAGTAACATGTATTAAATCTGGGAAAAATATTTTTAAATTTTGTCCTGCTTTCACCATATAAGAAGCAGCATCCGATAAAATAAGCAGTAATTTATTAGAAGGAATAGTTTTCGGAAGAAAAAAAGTTGCTAATGTTTCTTGTATAAAACGCGAAATTGTTAAAGCATTTGTTTTCTCAAGTTGCTGGCATGAAATAAGATGAGATTTTGGTAAGGTATCTTCTTTAAGAACACCAATCAATAAATGAGCAATATACTTTCCTGAGGAATCAGTGGTTTCGTCTACAGATATGTAAAAATAATTATCTGCAATTTCTTCCTTAATATTAATTAACACCGACGAGTATAGCCCGTTCACATTATTTCTTCTTAGAGACCGATCACTTGGAACATTAAGTTTGCAATATTTTTTTAGAAATGAACTAAAATTTACATTTGCTAATTTTGAAAGCGGTATGTTTGCAGACACTAATGCGCGACACAAGTCTTCATTAAAAGTTTCTTGCTCATCTAATTTTTTTGAAGTAGATTGGAAACATTTAGCCATTGAAGTTTGATGTTTTCCTCCTATTTTTCCTTTTTTTGCAATGTGTGAAGCAGTTCTCACATGTTGGTCTATCTGAAATTTCTTCTCACATGCTATCTATAAATAAAAATAAAAACCTTTATTTTAACCCAACCTTTAAAATATAAAAATATACAAGGTGTTTTTGGTTAATCAAATAACTGGTTTGGAAAAAAAAACACTCGCTAAGTGTTTTAAATGCAGTATTAATCCACAAATTAGTTTTTGTTACTAACCATTAGTACATCATATAACTTATTTTAAAATTCAACAAAAGTTTTTTTTTTGTTAATTCAATTACAATAAAAATAATTGTGTTTTAGAATAGCTGACTTCATAAAAAAAAGTAAAGGTGAAAAATTTTTCTAAATACACACCATTGTATTGTACCATGGACAATTTTTTCTCACTAAAGGAAGCTATTTTTCATTTAAAAACAACCTACGAGTACTAAATTTCAAGTAAATACGTTTATTGGTTTTAAAGTTATTGTTGTTATTAACTAAAAGAATTTAATTTTTTTTAATTTTAACACCCTGTATCTCGAAAAGTAAATAAGTTTGACCCCTCATTAACTATATCGTTTTGTTCAATTTTTCGAGAAGTATCTACAGTCAAACGTTGTAAGTGTCATTTGGAAACACCCTGTATGTATGAAATATTAGATATTTAATAGAAAATATTAGATACTTACAATTTTGCCACAGACTGAACAGTAGATTTTTCCCATATCCATAGACAGCTCTTTATAAGGTTTAATCCAAGTTGAAGCACTGGTTGTTTTAGGCATTATAAAATCACAATTTTCATTTTTGTTACGCACAACGAGTGTTTACGCTTTGAATATCAAAACAAAAATGATTTACAAATCTGAGCATTAAATTAGAAATGTTTAGGTACCTAATTCAATAAACTGGGAGACTTTGGAAAATCCCTAAATTGGGAATAAAACTATTAGCCGTTTACCTGCTGTTAAGATACAATAAATTGTAGATAGATTTGAGGATTAGATCATAAAATGCAAATGAGCGAACCCTTAGCGATTATCCAATAACTGAATGCCTCAGTGACCGAGACTTTCTAAGAATGTTGAGGGCTACTTAAATTGATCTTCTTTGAAATTGTAAATGTTTTGTACCTGTAGAGATTACGTACTTAGATCATTTCTTGATTAAAATGACTACAAAATTTTATACAAGAATTGAAATAAATTGGTATGTTTAAAAATTTTCAAATACAGTATAAAAATCTGAACTTTTATGCACTTTATGCAAACTTTTATACAAATATGCCAAAATATGAAATATTTGCATAAAATATGCACAATATGCAAAATATGCAGTATGCATATTTGCCGAAGTCTAGTAATTTACAAGTTATTTTCTTTATAGGTCACGTGGACCATTTCTTACAGTATTATACTTTATATCACGTTAAAAACAAAATATTTGGCTTATACAGATGATTGCTAACAAAACTCTCAGGCACGTGTTGCTACTAGATTGCCGATATACGAGTCGTTCTAATAAGAGCCGTGTTCAGAACTGTGTAGATGTAGTTAACTTAATGTTACTGGATACGTATAGTTGAATATAGAATAATACATTATAAATACTTGTTCCTTTAATAGACAGATATTCTTTTTCTACAGCACAACAGCCCAAATTGAGAGTTGGTCTCCTGTATTTTTTGCCTCCATCCTTGCTTGTCTGTGGCTAATCTTCTCCATACACGGACTCCTAAAAGAGCTTGGGCGTCGCTGTTTACTGTGTCTTCTTAGCACTTTCTTGGCTTTCCAACCGGTCTCTTTTCCTGCATTCTAGCATTCAGTGGTCTTTTTGGTAGCCTATCCTCACCCATTCTTATCACATGTTCAGCCCATTGTAATCTTTGTATTTTAATAAAGTCTGACAGTGATGCTTTCTTATAAAGTTGATGAAGTTCTTTGTTGTATCGACTTTTGAAGATTCCGTTTTCCCTCACAGGTACTAGTATTCTCCTGAGTACTTTCCGTTGTTTGGATGTTTCTTTTAGGACTAATGCTTCACTGCCATAGTATGCTATTGGTCCAATTACGGTTTTATAGATTCTAATTTTTGTATATCGGAGGATATTTTTAGACCGAAATATCTGGTAGAGGGCAAAATAAGCTATGTTTGCCTGCGTTATTCTCTTCCGTATTTCTCCATCTTCTGATCCATCGCCATATATTATTTCTACTCCCAGGTATGTAAACTTTCTAACCGTTTCAATGTCATCCTTATGAATATTGTTTTGTGGGACTATATTAATTCTTCTCGTCTGTATCAATATTTTTGTTTTTTCTGTGGTAATTTCCCGACCTAGCCTTTTTGTTTGCGTTTTTAACTCTGCGTATGTTTCCTGTGCTCGTATTGATGTTCTACTTATAATATTAATATCATCAGCATAAGCGGCCAGTTGAAGCGTCCGGTTGATCAGTAGGTTTTCGTTATCCAGTTTTCATTTGCCTAACCGCATAGTCCAGTGTCAGGTTAAACAAAGATAGGGCCAGCCCATCTTCCTGCTTTAGTCCCTGCGAAATTTTGAAAAAGTCTGTCTGGTGGTTTTGTGTTCGTACATATGCCTGAGTTTCATCCATTGTGGCTTTAATGAGTCTAATAAGCTTGTGTGGTATTGTAAATTTACCCAATATGTTGTAGAGTTTGTTCCTTTTGACTGAGTCGTATGCCTGTTTGAAGTCTACAAATACGTTATGAACATCAATGTCATATTCCCATGATTTACTCAACGGTAGTTGTTGCACTGGAGTTTGTCTTCTTTTTTATAGATCGAGCATACTATACTTTTCTTCCAGTCATCCGGTATTATCTCTTCTTGCCATATGTCTTTGGTGAGCACGTGGATGTGATTTGACAGATGGTAGTCACCTACCTTATACAATTCTACTGGTATTTCATCAACTCCCGGGGCTTCATTGTTTTTCTGGGCCTTAATAGCTTCGAAAACTTCCTCTATGGTTGGAGGTTCTGCTCTATTCTCTACTTCATTCTCCTCTACGTAGTTCGTACTCATTTCATCTTAAATGACTACTTGTGTACCAAGTAAGGTCTGAAAATAATGCTTCCAGATTTCTGTGATTTTCTATTCATCACTGATTTTTCCTATTGTGAACGCTGCTACTATCAGTAATGCTGATTTACTATTATTCTATTTTCCCTCTACGGAGTGCAGTTCTAGCGTTCTTAACTCATTTGCGACTTCTTTTTTTAACTTTTTTTTTTATTTCTGAATCTACAATTTTTCCAGGTCCAGTTTGTTTGTTGTTTGTTGTCTTTCGTTTCTTTCTTTGTTAACTCTGCATAGTTGCTGCATAAGTGTGCATCATCATCATCATCAGTGGTGCTACAGCTCTAGTTGAGCCTTTACCTTCCCCAGTCTATTTCGTAAGTCGTTTCTGTTCGTCGCCAACCGTTGCCAATTTGCCGCGCCGATTTTCCTTGCGTCCTCGTCCACACCGTCCCTCCATCTCAGTCGTGGTCTGCCTCTACTCCTATTTCCCACTGGGACCGATAATAGAGTTCGTCTGGGTGGGTAATTTTCATTTGCTCTTGACACATGTCCAGCCCATCTAAGCCTACCTATTTTTATGAAGGATATTACATCTCTAGCATTTACTATTTTTTTATACTTCTCGTACAATTCAAAATTATATCGCCTTCTCCAAATACTATTCTCACAGAATGCGCCCATTATTCTTCTTAGTATCTTCCTTTCGAAGACGAGCAGAAGATTTGCGTCTGTTTTGGAGATGGTCCATGTTTCTGACCCATATGTCAGCACTGGTAGGATGAGTGTTCTATATATTATTAGTTTGGTTTTCTGGCTTAAATTTCTGTTTTTTAGCTGCTTGCTTAGTCCAAAATAACATTTGTTGCTAGCAGTACCCTCCGTTTTACTTCTTCAGATGTGTCATTATCGTTTGTTATGAGAGAACCCAAATATGTAAACTTATTTACTACCTCAAAATTATATTGGTCTATACTGAAGTTTTCTTCGGCGTTTCTAGCTCTATCTCTGTTATTTGGAATAGATGCTAACATTTTGGTTTTTTCCTCGTTTATTTTAAGGCCCATAAGTGTGCATAAGTTTATGAAATTCAGAGAAAAAAAAAATTTGACAAAGATTGTATTTATAGATGTAAGCAAGTGATCAGTGCATATTAAAATATTTTTTCCGGTGAAAGTGGTTTGTTCCGGAAACACATAATAGATTGTAATCATAATATAGATTAATATATTAGTAAGAAAGTTAATGTAATTAGGATTAGAACGATTTCGTTTTATAAGAAGTCAACGAGCAAAAGAAGGTTAACAATGGTTTGAGGAATTCAAACGACTAGCTATCTGTTTGTTTTCAAAAGACAGCAAGGAGAAAAAGTTTTAATTTATGCCAAGCGGTTATGTTTGATTGCTGAAGGGAAAAAGAAAAATATATAATTGAGATATCTTAGAGAAAGGAAAGAAATGGAATTTTGATTTGTTTGAAAACGCTAGATTGTAGAGAGATAGAGAGAAAGTTGGAAAGAGAATTTGTGGTAAGAAGCTTATTTGAAAGTAGAGAGAAGATCAGTTCTTCCTGTATCGTAACACCAATAAGATCAAAGTCGAGATAGTTTATATATCGAAAGGTCACCGTTTTTTTTTAAGTGTGACTGTTGTGTTGAAAAAAAGAAAAGTGGAAGCAATTTTGGCTTCTTATACGCTGACTGAGACGTAAGTAGCAGCTTTAAAAGCAAAGCATCTGTAAGTAAAACCAATTTATACTTGCATTGGGAGAACTCAGTATCTAGAGGGTAAAGGAGTTTGTTTTGGTACGAGAGATCTATGTTAGCTTTTGGCGGCAGACCTAAGGCAGGCGGTTAGCATACGAGTTCTACACGAGAATCCAGGACGTGATTTGACCAATCCCGCACAGAAAAGTTTTAAAGTGTTGATAAAATTTTAAGTTTGTTTAATTGTTTATAAGCTCAAAAAGTTTACAAAATTTATTCAGGGACATTAAATTTGGACTGCTTAGTTTCTTTTTTCAAATTTGTCATAGTAAGGCATAGCGATATCCATATTTGATATTATGTTTTTATATGTAGGTAATGAAATTTTTGCAAGGTATTGGATGAATATTATTTGAATAATTTTTTATTTATTATTTCTTTTATTTTCCTTGTACTCCTGCTGCGTATTTTAACACTACAAGTAGTGGTAAGGCAATGGTATTCCAGAACCCAGAAAAAACCCTGTGATAACATTTACACAAATTAATTAAAATTGGCCGTCTGTAATTAAAATTTTTGAAATACATAAGAATAGAATACTAAGTAACTTATAAGTAAGTAACTTATAGTCGGTTCACAATTTGTTGATAGCTCACTACAAGTTTAACCCTAATTAGAAAACTGAAATACAGAGAGGATAGGTAATACGAAATAATAGTAAAAACCAACCTAAAACTGACGGTTTAAGACGTTTTCGACTAACCCACCTTATATCTGAAGGAATACAATACCTTATAATCCTATTACGGGGGTATTTTGAATGGTTAGAGATGAACGACCAGTGTCGTAGAGTATATGATTAAAACATTTATTTGAACTAAATAAATATATTTTTTAAATTGTACTTATGTAAATTGTATTTTTTAATAAAACTTATTTATTTTATTCAAAAATAAAAAGTTTCTTGCCATTTGTAAAAGGTACATTTATTTAATTAAGGAAAAAGACGCCAAATGTCGCCTGGCAAAATTTCCAATGTGTTTTAAATGTATCCATTATTTTCGAATCCGGAGAAAACTAATAAATATTTTTGAAAAATTTAAACGCAGAATGAAAGATTACATTATTACTCAGGGCAGAAAGTCCCTGAAAACTTCTACAATGTTTATTTTAATATGTTATGTAACAGGGGTGAAAATAAAAGAGAAAATATAGTATAATTTTTAATTAAAAATATTGCATGCAAAAGAAACTTTTTATTTATTCTATAAAATATTTCATTCTGCCTTTAAATTTTTCAAAAATGCTTTTTAGTTTTCTCAGGATTTAAAAAAAAATGGATACATTTAAAACACATTGAACATTTTGACAGGCGACATTTTGCGCCTTTCCCCTTTAATACCTTACGATTAGAACTACTATTACTTACCTTATATAATTACGATTAGAAAACTATTCAAATTCAAAATAAATAGGATCAACTTCGGAATCCGAGTTGTCTTGAGGGTTAATAATTAGGTTAATAATCTCTACGGTCGCATCAATTATGTTATCAAGATCCCACATTTTTTGTTCTTCTTCTATTACATCTCTTACTGCATCTTTCCAGTTTTGTTTTGTAATATGTTATAAAGACTCGTATAACAATTCACGTACAACTTGTATTTTATATGACGTATTTTTTCTAGCCACATAACTTTTCATTTGTGCCCAAATGAGTTCAATTGGATTTATTTCGCAGTGGTAGGGTGGAAGTCTAAAGACTGTGATGTTTCGCCTTTCCGCCATTTTGTCAACTACGTATTTCTTGAACTTAGATTTGTGTTGCCGGGCAATTCTTAAAAGTTCTGCTTTTACCATTCCATCTTCGTAAGGCAGATACTTATTCCGCAGCCAGTCAAGAATATCCTGTTTCTTTCACGCAATCGTTAAAAGTATTTCTACTAGTCGTGAATGATAAGGTGCATTATCTAATACTATAATTGAATTTGGTGGTATGTGTTCAATCATTTGCTCAAAATACTCTTCAAAAACATCAGCTGTCATCTCCTCGTGATAGTCTTTTGTGCTTTTGGAATTAAATTCTAACAAACCATGCTTAACAAATCCTTTTTCACTACCAATGTGAGAAATTATTAATCTACTGCCTTTACCAGAAAGTGGGGAGATACCAGTAGACCAACCTTCCATAAAGGCTTGCCTGGAGCTTAATATATTTTTATCTGACCAAATTTTTTTTAGAGTATGACCTTAGTTTACCCCCGTTTCATCCTGGTAGAAGATGGGCCTTTCTTCAGCCCGGAATTTTCGTATGAATCTTAGATAATTTATTCTCCAACATCATCTTCTCCTCCCGGTTAATCAAAAGTGATTTTCGGTCTGATTTCTCCCACCGGAAATTTAATTCTTTTAAAACTTGCCACAATTTAGTTCGTTCGATATGAGGCAAATCCGGGTCGTCTCTAACTTCTTGTAAAATTTTGTTTAGGTTTGGTATTTCTTTTTTGAAAAAAAATCTATGAATTTTCGTTCGAATACCATTTTTGGCAAATTCATCAATTTCAATAGGCTTCTTCCCTCTCTTTAAGTGTTCGTTTGTGTTTGGGTTAGCTATATCGTGTTTTTTTCTTTCTGATAGGAACCTATATAAAGTTGACTCTCCTACGCCAGTCATGTTGGCACAACTTTCGACTATGTTGTGAACAGTGTTTGTGGGATTCTGAGAAACCAAAGCATCGTGAACATTCAGGACAATAGTCTTCTCTCTTGGTGAATAGACAGACTTACTGACTGTACGCAACAGTACCGGTGTAAAACTTGATGATGAAGCCATCACAAACAATCCAACAAAACGAGCACGAGCGAAAGGTACGTATATGTTCGTAGGTATATGGAATAAAAAATCACTCACGCACTGCATATAATTCGCAAAAGAAATATTCGAGACGCTAATTACTGCTGTAGACGCAAAAACACCCACGAGACGTAAATTATATGCGATCAAAAACGTACTAAACAAAAAAATTGTTTTCGTTCGTAATAACTTCACCCTTTCAAGTTAAGTCTCGAATATAATTATATTATTAAAAATCTGGGGAATTCCATCTTAATTATCTTGCAACGAATAGTACCTTCGGATATGAATTCCAGATTTTCTAGTAAAGTGATTAAACGCGAAGATTAGTATTGAAATATCCAAAGAGATAAGGTATTCTTATTTACAAAATTGTTAATGGTTAAATTCTTATTTTTATTTATATAATATAATAACCAACATTTGTCGTGAAAGTTTTAATTGTTTTTTTGCTAAATATATTAGTATTAAAATATTATCAATATTATATATAACAGTATTAAAACATTATATTATTATTTAATGAATAAACACCTTAGGAACGCCTATGATTTACGACCGTTTTATGAGTTTGAGGGATATTTCGTGCTCTCAACAATTTGGGAACGAAGAATAGTTACTGTTTTTTGTTTATAAATTTATTGAACTTGAATAAAATTAATTATGTTTGTTTGCAATAAAACTGTTTTTTTTTTATTAGCTCAAAGTATAATATAATATAATAATCATAATAATATATACAACACTTAAAGAGTAAAAATATTTGGTAATTTGTGTAAAACTCGCCAGTAAATGATAGGGCACACTATTTTCGTAAGTTTAAGAAATTGGCTCAAAAGGTAAAGAAACTGTTTTCGACAATTAACGGCAGTCGACTGTTGTAGAAGGTAACGGAAAACCACTGCAGTTATTGCAGAAATTGTAAAAATGGCACAATACCACATTTTCTAAACTAAACTAACCTCACCTAAAATAATCGCCGTTATAAATAGTAATTTAAAATAACGAAAATTTATTTATCTATAGGAAACACTATATAAACAAATTGCAATGTGCTAGAAGATTACCAAATGCTGCTAAATTTATATTTCGAATAAATTCAGCTGTATTGTTACTCTGACGACGTGATTTTCAAATTTATCGTCATAGAAACGGTACAGTCTCTTTTTAAAAACAGCGAAAATAGACAGAAATGTTGGTATAAAACTAAAAAACGTCCTTTTCATATCTGGATGAAAATGGAAGTTATGTGGGAGGCGAGCTCGACATGCATGCAAGTTTGTTGGCTGTGGTGCCGATAGTGGCGGTGGCAGGTTGAATTTAATAAACACGCACGTCTCCATTTATTGGTTGGAGAGTTGAGGCAGACACACTTCCAGAGTTCATCGAAGACTCTCTTCACAATAAATTTACTATTCTCCTCATGAAAACTCTGCATGCTTATGGAATATGGTTCGCATACAGCCAGGATATCTCCTTTTAATAAAACATTGTATTTCAGTTTAATATTAAACGAGGCTTAAAAAGACGATGATGCTTCTTTGTATATTCAATTTAAGAGTGCCTTTTCAACTTGGAAATATAACTAACGATCGTGGAAGTCAAAAATATAACCAGCTAGTAGCATCTAGCATTTTTCATTCGCTTCTAAAAAGATTTTTACTTTAATACGACATTGCTTTCTACTTGTTGGATATTTTTTTAGCAAGGGTGTAGGTATACTCTTTATTGTTTTACGAGTATATACATTAGTTTATTTAATTATTTTGATGTTTAAGTTTTGATGTTTTCTGAACATTTTATTGTATAAAGTCCTACATTTCTAGTAGTTAAAACAATATGGAGAAATAAAAATATCCGAAAAGAAATGAAAGGCAGACATCAAACCATATGACATACGCGGCGGAGACACGACCTTACACAGAGAGGACAAAAAAGATGTTAGAAACAGCTGAGATGAAAACTCTTAGGAAAATTGATGGTGAAATACTATATGACAGAGTTAGAAGTACAGATATACGACGCAGAGGCAAGGAGGAGAACATCAAGCACTGGGTACGAAGAAGAGTAGAATGGAACGATCATATAAGCCGAATGACAACAAATAGAGTAAGTAGTAAAGACGGCAAGAGATGGTTCCCCAATAGAAAGACGATCAGTAAGAAGACCACAAAAACGATGTAACGAGAACTTACTGGAGGCACATTGAAACGCAGACACAGGCATATCTAGATAAGAAGAAGAAGAAAAAGAAGAAGAAGAAAAAATATGATTTAGATCTTTAATTTTATAACGGAGAGTATTCTCGAGTATTTTGATTTTCTGAAGTGTGCTAAAGACCATGAGTGACAAAACAACTCCATTTATAGAGGTATAGAAAAAAATACGTTGTTAAAGACGTCACATTTTTCGTTTGATATGTCAATGTAAAGTTTTGTTAGATCATTATTTTGAACAAGCATTTTTAGTAAAATTATTTCTCATGGGGCGCATGGTGAATGTTTCCTTCGTTGGTAATTCTGGAATGAAGTGCTTGGCTGTTCAAAATTGACATAGAACGTCCATTGCTTCTTACAAATGCTCAGTGACTAAGTCTTCATCACCCATTGCTTCTGTGCCTTTCTGCAAGCGATTTTGTGTAACATACACTCTTTGGTTACGTGTATTTCTTTAAGAAGCATTGTTGTAATCGTTCTTGTTGCTGTTTAGGTGTCTCTCATTGAGATCGCTCTTCTGGCATCTTTGCCTCTCGTACCAATCTATTTTGGTAATCCTCATCGGTCTCCTGAGCTCGATGGAGACGTTACCACTCAGCGTCCCGGTCCCTTCTACTGACGGCTTCCTCAAGGGTTTGCACACTTTGGCGAGCTTGGCGAAGTACAGTCCTTCGTTCTTTTTTAGTCTCTGGATCTCGATGTCGATGATGCCGCACCAGGTCACCCTCCCTTCTACTGGCTGCTTCCTCTGGAGTTTCCTGACGTTGGCGTGCCTGCCGAAGTACCGAATCTCGGTTTATTCGGCCTTACTTTTCAACGTCATATTTAATCGTCAACATATCTAAAAATTTATGGCTTGAAAATCGCTTAAATTTTGTAAATGGTCGCTCACATAAAAGAAAGTATGAGATCTCTAAGAGAATATGAGAAGTACTGAGCAGAAGTAAAATCATCTCAAGCAAATGTCTAATAAAGAACTGTATAACGTTCCAGACTCTTACACATTGTGGTGGGATTAGTTTCAGATATATTTATGTTGGTAATACATACATATATTGGTAATACAAAAGTTTCAGTTAAATTAAAAATAAAGCAATGTTTTCTGTTACATTTTTAATACTTTCTCTGGTCTGGTTGCAGTATGTAGAGAAATATAGGAATATTGTTGTTATGGTACAGTTTTCAGAATGAACCGACAGAAATATTTCAAAAGTTCAAACTACTTACCAGAGAGTTTAAACCTCAAATATAGTCTGTGATTAATAATGAAGGTAATGTAAAAATCCGATACTGACAAAATATGATAGATAGATAGATAGATAAGATAAATTATCTTAAAATTCATGTTTAGTGATGACTTCGATGACACCAACGAAGTTTTCTAGAGTTAAGTGGTCTATCACAAAAAAAAAATTTTCGGCCATACAAGATGTTGCATATGGCATGATTTAGGTTGTTTTTAATAGGACACAATCTTTAATATTACACCGATTCGCACTTATTATTAAAACCGTACTTTTCTCAAATGGATAATTCATAAGTAACATATATATACAGTGACAATGTGATTTAACAATTTAATCAGAAATCTAGAAATGTAATATCAGAAATACCAGTGCGAAACCACTAAAAAAAAATGGTATAAAATCTACTCACCAGTTATATAACATTTAGCCATACACCCTTTTGTCGTACAAGTCCACAAAACGCATTTCGATTTTAGAGTCTGTCGCAATTTAAATTTGAAATTATTGACATCTGTCATTTTTCGTCCGCGTTGGCTCAAAACGTAATTAATGAGCAGTTCACTATCCATGTTAAAGGACAAACAGAGAGAAATTTTTCTTTTCGCATAGTTTTAGGTAGCTATCAATAGAATTTTCTGGTCTTCCCAAATAAAAACCAATAAATACATTTGCATTTAATACATCTATTTTTGATTTATTCAGTCAAATTACCAAATCGTAGCGATTTGCAAGGGGTTTATGGTCTATACCTGCCACGGGTTGCAGGTAGGCCAGTGCCTAATTTAGTGATAGTGATGAGTTCGTACTATGTACGAGGGTATTTATTTTATGCTAATTGGTGATGAGTTTACGTGTACACGTGAAGAGTAGATCGGAGATGTTGAAAGCCGGATTGAGCGTCGGGAAGGATGTTATAAAAGCAAATGTTCAAAATATAACTAACAATATAAACATTTACAATATTATTACGTTAACTATAGATGTGTCTTGATAATAAAATTTGACGGAATTGAAGCTTCTTTACCATAAATAAATGTGTTTAGAATTATATTATTATACTTCTAAAGACAATAGCCTAACGTCATAAAAAGAATATCAAGAACAAAAGATTGCACAAGGAAGAGAGATTCTATTTTATTATATTTTTAATTGGTCCTCGTATATAAAAGCGCATAAAAGAAAATAAAAAAAGTAAAATATAAAAACCGCAACAAAGCCTTCATTCGCACACAGCCTCGCAACGTCCTTCTTTTGTCGGATGTTCCTCTTTCTTGTCGAACTAGGTGAGAGCTAAATAAAATGAAAAAGTGACAAAGAGTGCTGTGCAGATTTGATTCTAAGCTTCAGCGAATACAACAGACTGAAACAAATGAACTTAAGATGAAGTTTTGTATATCTTTTGGATGAAAGTCGTACAGCTTGGATTAGCTACTTGTTGAGAATTCTTCCTTGAGATGAAATTTTATACAGAGTAGATAATTTCGGATTACGAATAAGAATATAATAATATTTTAATCTTCTTGTTATTATTTTTTATATTTAACATAAAAATTTTTTAACATTAACAAATGCTGTAACTGTTTTTTAACGATTAGAATGTTTTTTTTTTTATTTTAATAACGCATTAACCCCACAGGGTCACTGGCGCATTTAGATTAATGTTAATGTTGAATGTTAAGACAGTTGATAGAATTAGTGTATATACATAAGTTTACAATAATAATATGTATGTATTACAATGTATGTTTCAGATCTTTTGAAGTAGTTAACAGTCTTTAAGATATGAAAATATTTTTTGGGTATCTGTATTTTCTTCTAGAGCATCTCTTAGGCAGCTGGGTATGTTATATTTGAGTCGTTCACTGTTATATTTGGGACATTGTATTAAAAAATGTTTTACCGTTAGAACACTGCTGCACACTTTACACACTGGTTTATTTTTTCGCTGTAATAAATAGTCATGAGTAAGTCGTGTATGGCCGATACGGAGACGGGTAAGTATCACTACTTGCTCCCTTCTGTCTTTTATTTTTGGTTTCCGAAGATATGGATGTTTGTTGACTTCGTATAGCGTTGATGGAGTATTGTTCCAAGTTTGTTGCCATTTTTGAATTAGTTTTTGTTTTAAGTATGGTTTTAAATCATTTGGTACCAATATGTTACTTTCTTCGGACATCGGGATAGTTGGTGCGTTTTTAGCCAGTTTATCTACAACTTTGTTACCTTCAATTTCGACATGAAAAGGCACCCACAAAAAGTGAACTTGGATGTTTTTATTTGAAATGTTTTAAGTTCTTTTTTAATAAAAAGTAGAAGGGGGTTGTCACAGTACAATTGAATCAGTGAGGATAATGAACTTAAAGACTCTGTGATTATTATACATCTTTCTTTGCTTTTGTTTTGTATTAACGATAGTGCTTTTAGAATTGCGAATATTTCAGCCAAAAAGATGGTTATAATTGACGAAAATTTGAAACTGACTGAGGACTCTTCCGAATAAATTGCTGCTCCAACTCTGTCTTCATTTTTGGCGCATCAGTGTATACGTTGTAGGTACTGCCATATCTGTTTAATAGTGTATGAAACTTTTGTTTAATGACGATTGATGATATCTCTGATTTTCTTAGGTTTGTTAGACTGATAAGTATTCAAGAAGAAGTTTTCAATAGGCACTTGCATGGAGAACCAGTGCCACAAAGCTGGAAAGAAGGATGGATTACATCTATACATAAAAAAGGAAATAAGGCAGATTGCAAAAACTATCGAGTTATAACTGTAACGAGCATGCTTAGCAGATTATATGGAAGAATACCGTCCTTTTGAATCAGACGAACAAAACGGATTCAAAGCAGGACGATCCACAATAGATAGTATTTTCTGCTTATCCCAAATACTCGAGAAAAGAACACTGAGATCTCGAGAAGTGCATTTACTTTTAGTAGATTTAACAAAAGCATATGACACCGTGCCTGTTGCGAAATTGTGGGAAGTATTGGAGAAAACCAGTATCAGCGTTCCACTAATCGACGCTATTAAAGATCTAGTTAACAACACAATATCAAAAGTTAAAATAGGAAATAAGATTTCTAATAGTTTTCAGGTAAGATTGTTGTTTATCTCCCATACTGTTCAATATATATATATATATATATATATATATATATATATATATATATATATATATATATATATATATATATAGGAAAAGAAATTTAATCTTTGCAGATAAGTTAAATAGAAACTCTTAAATAATATTGGGGAAATCTGCAAGAAAGACTCTAATGAGTATCAATTGTTTCGCCGAACGTTTTCGCCAAAGAGAACTAATTTGGCTTCTTCAGGGCTGAAAGAGAATAAATTATAATTAGCTACCATATATTATCTATTAAAAACAATATTGATCTTACCGTAACTTAGAATTGTAGAGTAAGAATGTTAAAAAACTTAGCTAGTAACAACATAGTGGTGTTTTTTGTACTATGTGCAAAAAAAAGTTTTATTTTAACGTTGGAAATGTATGGTAGCTTTGAACTTAAAACGCAAAGGTTTACCCAAGGTTAATCGAAAAACCCAATGTAACTACATTTGATTGTTAGAAAGTTTAAATGTGAGGTTCTGTTTTACCAGAACGCATGTGCTGACAATTCAAGTAGTTCTTTTGAATCTGTATGTCGTTAAGGTTCATTGGTAAAACCGAATGAAGTTAAATCCCAGTATAGGGAAATATTATTTTAGATTTTCTTTTTTAATTATATTATATTGTTTATGTATTATTATAATAATATCTTATGAGATGTATCTAAGAAAAGAATGGGAATGTTATCTTTTTTAGTTAATTAATTTTCATTAATTATAATAATGCTGTGAAAAAACTATACAGCTGTTAATTAAGAGGAAGAAGAACAAAGATTGTTGTACAATTCATTAACAGTGCTACCAACCAAGTAACATTAGATTTCTCTGTCTATATTTTAGTAAAAAACTCTATGGAACAAAACTTGCTTAGAATTAGTCAATTTATATATTTCCCTAAGTCCAAAAGTGAAGTAAAGGGTAAGAGAAACATTAATCCAAATTTTTAAAGCAAATCCGATGTGAAGAGGAAAATTACATCCCAGTTGGTCATTTACTGGCCTATTAAACGAATATGACAACTTCGGACGAAGTCTGACAAAACATTCAACTTAGAACATTTTATTGATCTTTAATGTTTAAATAATTATTTTATTGCATTTGTCGTCCTTCTCTATCAGTATAATATATCCAGCACATTTCCGTTTAGCTTTGAAATTTGCGTTGAAACATATTTTCTTTTATTTTAGTACACACCTACAGATTAAAGAGCCTCTTTTTTAGATACTCAGATTGTTTCCTATTCTTTAGTATATAACAATTGCAACTGCTGTCCATACTCTCTTCCTTCTTTTTATTTCCTCAGTTTAAATATATTTACTTAATTTTTTTGTTTACCCTAATGTATTCAAGTACTTGTTTAACATTTATTTGTAATACTGTGAGTATTACTGAAATAGTATTTATTCATTTGTCATGGTTTTAGTTTGATTACAGTTTATATGAAAAGTCTGGAGAGGTAGGGATAACGAATAAGGAGACTACCCAACCAGCATTAAGTAATCAATCGTCAATTGGTCCACCAATATCAGCAATAATAAAAATGCTATCACGTGTGCTTGTTCAAAAAAGGCAAAAAAAAATTAAAAGCCTTTGCTCCAAATACCAAAAAACGTTTGAGATGAACACAGCCACCTTTTGTGTAATCGATATTTTTAAAGTTTATAATATAAATAAAAATATAATAAAACATATATATGCACCTTTGTATAATATAGATTATGGATATTATACTAATTATATTGCGCAGAAATTCACTGTTACTGTGGATTCACTGCAAATTTTTGAAACATGTGCGTCTATTCGGTCGACCGTAAATAAAAAAGCATCATATTTCCAATCACAAGTGAAACGTAAATGTTAGTAATCAGTTGCTTACTCCGAAGTTAATCTTCCCCAGTCAATTTGTACTTAGAGTTTTGATGCACGCTGTTCTCCGAACGCCATCTGTCGTCAGAGGGCATCTGCACTCGTGATCTAACAAGCCAGCCAGATAATTGGAAAATCCTCGGGAAATAAAACGATTGTTCGGCGTGAAAACAGCAGATCCAATAATCTCAGATTTAGTTGGCGCTGAAATAATGGAATGCTGTCTATTGTCTTTTTTGTGCGTTGCTGCTTTGGCTCCTTCAAGATCGATTGGGGCGGGATTTATTTTGGAATCCTTTCTTGAAAAACTTTGACGTTTGGCATTTATTATTGCCCTATTTATCAGATACTTGCCAAATTGGTCCGACGAGTTTGTGTGCTTGGTTCGATTTATCACAGTAATGAAAAAGAAAGAGAGTAAAACTTAATTTAGTATCAGGTAATTTTTTTGGTTTTATTTTAAAAATAATACACTAATTTTATGCTGATTACAACGTTGCATCGTGATATTCTATTTTATAAAATATTTTACTTTTTACGGAGCAAAAAAATGCCTTCGATAAACCGTTTTTTAAATAATTTAATAATATGATAAACGATAAAAAAACGAGCAGAATGAACCTTAGAATTTCTTATGGAGATTTACATGAGAAAAAGTATTATTTTAAGCCCGTAAGAACATAGTATATTCACTTGCATGCTATAGATTTTGAATATTAGGCTCTATAAATTAAAATTCTATAGTAACCGGTCCATAGAAGTGATCATTTTTAGAAACGTAAAAAATGGCAACAATCGCGTTATGTCTATCAAAGTCCACGCCGTTTCAGGCACATACTTAAAAAGTGGCATCCAAATAAAAAATTTGGTAGATATGCTTGAGAGAGGTAACTAAAACAATACATAACAAAAAAATACTGTCCCTACATCTGTTTTTTTGTTACGACTTATACCTCACAAGGTATCCTATGTTGCTTTTAAGGATGTTACAAAATAAAACAAAATCAACTAATTAGTATTTAATTTATTCTAGTACCTACTAGAATAAATTTATTATTATCATCTAACAAAATAAAAGAAAAGAATAGTTGTTTAGAAAATTACTTAAGAGCCTATCTATTATGAAAATCGGCAAAACAATGCCTGTCATTCATAATACATAAATGAACTTAACATTTTTTGCAAAACATGTGGGTCCTACCTTTAGATCCCTCCATCTTGCACCTAAAATTTTCTTTGTTGTCATCTTATATTTATACCCTAAGACAAAATTTTGAAGCAAATGTTATCGAAAGCGGCAACATTAAAAAAGTCTACAAATACATACGTTCCTCCATGACATCTAATGTTTCCATTCCTCTACTTCAAAAATCCAACCAGACTTTAAGCTCTTCTGACAAAGAATCTTCCAAAACTCTCTCTTTAGCATTTTCACAGGTTTTTACTAAAGAATCGAATGATGGTTATCTACCTGCTATTAACTGTAATCGTGTCGGCGCATCCTTACAGCAAGTTGAATTCACAGTGGATCATGTCAAACAACACTTAATTAAACTTCGCACAGCCGCTTCACCCGGTCTAGATGGTTTAACACCAAAACTGTTAAAAAGGTGCGCAGACACGCTTGCAATACCCTTAACGTTAATTATGCAAACTTCTTTCATCCAGAACTCCTTACCCCCTAGTTGGAAATTAGCTTCCGTTACCCCTATTTTTAAAAAAAGGCAACAAACTCGATCTCAACAATTATCGTCCTATTAGCTTGCTGCCAGTAGTTGCCAAAGTTATGGATGCCATTATCTCCAAGGAGATGACCAAACTTCTTCTCCAGGAACATGTTATTCCAACACAACAATATGGATTTGTCTCTGGTCGCTCTACTCTAACCAATCTCTTACATTGTGTTAACGACTGGACGTCATCCCTTAATAGTTCGCAGCCGGTCGACGTTGTTTATCTAGATTTCTCTAAAGCCTGTGACCGTGTATCTAAGCGCAGACTTCTACATAAGCTAGAACATTTCGGAGTTCGCGGTACTTTACTTCGTTGGATAGATGATTTTCTGACAGATCGATATTAAAAGTTAGAGTTGGCGAATCTTTCTCACAGGACAGGTTAGTGGAAAGTGGAGTGCCTCAGGGTTCCGTCCTTGGACCTCTGATGTTTACGGTTTACACCAGCGATGTTCCTTATTATGTCTCAAGTTAAATATCGTTCTACGCTGATGACACAAAAATATATGCCAATCCAATCACAAACCAGCTAACACTCCAAATGGACTTGGACTATTTTAACTTGGTGTTCCCAGTGATTACTACCCTTAAACGCCGAAAAATGTGTAGTACTTCGAATTGGTAAAAATAACCCACTTGTGCTGTACTTTGTTAACGGACAGCCATTAGATTCAGTGTTTTCGTATAACGATCTTGGTGTTATCATAAACAGCAGCCTAACTTGGTCCGACCATATTACCTCTATTTGTAAACGTGCGAACTCCAGACTGTATTTTATTCGGAGGTGTTTTTCGAGAGTTTCAATGCAATCATTCTGTAAACTTTACACTCTTTACGTAAGACCCATACTTGAATACGCTGGACCAACGTGGTATCCTGATCTGGTTCGAGACAAGACTGGAAATGTTGAAGACTATGTTGGAAAACATCCAAAGAAAAGCCACCCGAATTTCTTTGAGACCGAGAAGACCTTCCTATGCAAAAAGACTAAGTATGGCTAACCTAACTTCCTTTGAACTTCGCCGACAACGTGGAGACTTAATTACAACTTTTAAAATATTAAAATTCAATTTTGGAAATCTCGATAAAATTTTTATCATTAATCAAGATGAACGCCTCAGAGGTCATCAGTTCAAACTGAAGAAAGAAAATTTTTCTACAAGATCAAGGCAGGACTTTTTACCAAATAGAGTTTTTGAGTGCTGGAATAACCTTAACGATAACATTGTCTCTGCTCCCTCTACCAATTCGTTCAAAAACAGACTTTTTACATTATAGTTAAAATATTGTTTTTCTTTTAAACCAAAAATTGAAATTTTATTTCTTTTATTTGTAATTTTTGTTTTTTTTTACTAGTAGGTTATAAATGAAATTTCTTTGTTTTTGGGCATAATAGGGACTTAGTTCCTCTGCCCTCGCTTATGTATAATAATAATAATAATAATTTCTACCTGATTATAACCATCATATTTAAATTCTAAATAAGGTCGGTCTTCGGTGAGCTTCCTTTTCAAGGATTGCGGAGAAGATCGTTCCACTGAACTTCTACCTCTCTTAGGTGGATCTTTTTGAAGAAGTAAATACTCAGCTACCGACTGTCTGAATCTCATAAGATCCAAAATATTTTTCTGTAGAACATGGAGGGCTACGGCTTTAGATCTATATTCCAGCCATGAATTTACCAGTGCTAAATCCATAGCATGGGCAATCATTCTTATTGTCCACTTTCGTGATCTTACATGGAAGCGATAAATACTCAGCAAAAAGTCAACTTTGTCTACTCCTCTCATATTTGTGTTGTAGTGTCGTATAGCCTCAGGTCTGGGGACTTCAATATATTGTTTAGTTGCTTTATCCCATCTTTTACAGTAATATTGTGTCCCTATACCTACATAATTTAATGCTACAGTGACCGGTTTGTTATCAAACTATTTCGTTATCACTATACCATCCCTGCTAACAGAAACAGCACTAGATACTCGGCCTTGCTGTTTCAGGATTTTATCACTAGGAAGCAGTGGTTGAAAGAAACGATTTAGTGTTATGGTACCCACCGAATATATAGATTTTAAGTTCAAATACTGAAAGAGGTGATACGTACTGAAGTAATTGTCAAAGTACAAGAAATGACCTGCAATTATGTTAGATAAATGCATTACAACGCCTGCTGATGCACCAAAACGGATATGTATGGGCTTCAATCTGTAGTGGATTCCTGATATATTATAAAGTGATATACAAGACCAGTTTGGCCAGCTAAAACATAGTTCATAGTCCACACATAAATTTCTTTCTAGAGGCAGTTCTAGGCATCTTTTTCTGATACTATCGTACATGAAACGTACCTTACACAGTCTATTTGTATTATTTTATAGTCGGTTATTTATATCCACAAGATGAATGGTTTGCCAAAGTTAGCAAAATCTATTATATGGCATGTTATCTTTTACCAGTGGAATTTCAACAGGTACGGACCAATACACTCTTCTCGAGGATATTGTACAATTCCCATTATGAGGTGTATGTCAATAATATTTTAATTTCATCATGGGTCGTTGAAGAAAATCTTCTTCTTCTTCTTCAGGTACCATCTCCGCTAAGGAGGTTGGCAATCATCATAGCTATTTTAATTTTTGCGGCAGTAGCTCTAAAAAGTTGTTTTGAGCTGCATCCAAACCATTCTCTCAGGTTCTTGAGCCATGAAATTCGTCTTCTCCCGATGCTTTTTCTGCCATCTATCTTTCCTTGCATTATGAGTCGCAGGATGCCATACTTCTCGCCCCGCATCATATGTCCGAGATACTGTAGCTTTCTTTCTTTTATTGTAAGTTCAACTTCCTTCTCTTCGACTCTATCTACTCAGGAAACCCTCATAATTCTTCTATAGGTCCACATTTCAAAGGCGTTAAGTCGTCTCATTGTGTCTAGATTTAACGTCCATGATTCCACTCCATAGTATAGTATACTGTATACGTAACATTTTGTTAGGCGTACTTTAAGAGCTAATGTTAAATCTTTGCCACATAGGACCTTTTTGTAGGTCATTATTTTCTATTATAAGTGTTCCTAGGTAACTGTATTTTTTTACTCTTTCGATCTGCTGGCCTTCCACTGTCAAGATTTCGTTAGTATTATGGTTGTTTTTACAAATTTTCATAAACTTCGTCTTTTTGATATTGAGCGAGAGTCCGTACTCCCTACTACACATTACTATTTTACTTATGAGTCTTTGCAGGTCTTGTAAACTATCGGCTATTATTATGCCGATAGTATGAAAAATCTTGCTTTATGCTTATGCACGGAATGTTGATTTGTTATCTCAGCCATTACTGAAAAGATATAATCAGATATATACTTATTGAAAAAATCAATTGTCGCTGGTAAATCAACAACTTACTCTAGAATGAGATCATAACATGTTACCTTTCTAGTCTCGGACTGTACACCATTTATTAATTTTATTTGCTTTTCTTAGTAAAATCATGGTTTTAAAAAAATACTTTAATAGTTGTTTCTGGATTCATTTAATTTACTTCATCTTCTATAACTTCTTGGTCGTTATTTGGCTCTTGCTCCAAATTATTCTCTAGATCTTGAAAATTAGGTTCTTCTTAATCTAAATGAGCACTTTTCTCTATCCATCCTATAATTGTCACTTCGAACTAATTTCAAATCAGGTTATAACTGTCAAGCAAAAACAAAATCGCGGGCAGAATGCATGCGTCTACGAATTAGAAATGACATTTGACCTGCAAAATATTTCCTTGGATATAAATCAATTCATATTGACGTTTGAAATCAAACATAATAAATGTACCTCTTGAGGTACAGTGTGACTGAAAGGGTTAACACCTAAACTAAAAGGGTGTTCGCTGGGAACTAAATTTGTCATAAATTTGGTCTTACTGATGATCATTTTTAGACCTATTGGTCAAGATACGTTTTCTAATTTTTGTACCATTTGTTCGGTACATCTTCGGTAATAAGTACTATGTCGTCGGCAAAACGCAGATATTTGAGCATTTCTTCATCTATTTTTATTCCTTTATTTTCCCACTCTAGCATTTTAAAGGCGTATTCGAGGACCGTTATAAATAATTTAGGTGAGAGAGTGTCGCCCTGTCTCATACCTCGCTTGATATGAATTTCTCTGGTGGTATCATGTAGTTTTACACGCATTGTGGCGTTTTGGTATAATGTTTGTACTAGCTTTGTGAGCCGGTAATCTATTCTACTATTGTTCAAAGCAGTTATAATGCTGTCTAATTCCACAGTGTCGAAGGCTTTGTGAAAGTCTACGAAGATAAGTACCAGTGGTCTGTTATATTCTAGCGACTTTTCTATTAAGGTCTTTACTGTTAGCAGGTGATCATTTGTTCCGAATTTTGAGCGGAAGCCAGCTTGTTCTCGAGGCTGGTAGAAATCTAACTTTTTCTCCAGTCTTGTCGTAATTATTCGGGTAAACATTTTAAAGATGTGGTTCAATAAGCTGATTGGCCTATAGTTTTCTAGGTGCACCTTGTCTTCTTTCTTGTGTAGTAAAATTGTTACTGCATTGTTCCATGTTTTTGGTATGCAACAATCTCTTAGACAAAGGTTAACCTTTGTTTAACCTTTGTCTTGCGCCGCACAGATTCTTGGTATATCGATTCTTTATTGAGGGGGGTTTTGAGGGAAAGCCGGGAACAGGACTGGCAAACTTTTTGCATATTTTTGGGGTCCTAAAGTTGACATTTTTAGCACAAGTCAGCTTGTTTGTATGATTTTTGTTTGTATGAATGGAGTACGAAGGGAGTATTGCGGTAATTTACTAACTGCTTTCCAGAGATTCTCGTAAAATTTATTTAGAAGCTAGTAGTCGGAACCATTATCTCTATATTTTAATAATATACCTGCTTAAGAAAAAGATAAATATCCTTTACCGATTTTATAATTGTCCTGTATTCATTTCATAACTAGAAATTAAATTCAGCGAGAACAACGTTTGTGCAGAAACTTCGACAATTTGTTTTGAAGTTAAATTGTAGTATTCAGGCCGGTATAAATTAGCTAAAATTAGCTCGAATATTTCAAACCTAATTGATATAAATTTTGCAAGTTTTGGCAAAAGTTTTAATAATAGACCAAACGAAAGATTTTGCCGAATCGCATTGGCGGTGCTGCTGTGAGAGTTCGCTTTGAAAGTAAAAAGTAGAGTTATTTTGAACTTGAACGTTACAAGAGAGTTTGTTGACGTGCTGGATTTGCTCTTTTCTTCTTAACTTTATTTACTAGTTAATCAGAAAACCAATTGTGAACTTTTGACGTTTTAATCTTTTGTGCAAATTTCTAAAAATTTGTTTTATTGACACAAGAAGCACTTCGTTTTCACTCGTTATAAAATTTACTTATTGAGGATAAATCATTCGCTGCCATCAAAATAAAAATTTGTAACCCTAATATTTGACTTTATTGTCCAGGATGCGACAGTTAGTATTACTATATAGATCTCAGCCAGGCGGCTCTCAGTATCCCTCTTACTCATTAGTATCACCGTTAGTATTTAGTATATTATTCGTATTATACAGGGTGAGTCACCGCTGACGCTAAGGTTTTAATATCTTCTTCTTCTTCTTCCTCTTTATAAGCAATTCTGTTTATTCATTTTCGGATTAATACCTCTATGAAAGGTTGTCATTCCATCTTTTGCGCGGTCGTCCGATACTTCTTCTGCCGATTGGTGACTTACCTCTTGCTATTTTGACGACACGGGTCCCCTCCATTCTGCTTATGTGGTTATTCCATTCTTTTTTCTATTTTGTGTTCATTCATTTATGTACTGTACGTTACATTTTCTTCTAATGTCTTCAGCGCATTATCTGTAATTCTTCTTAATACTCTAATCTTTGCAGTTTTCAATAGCCTTTGCGTTGTGGCTGTATCGGATCTTGTTTCTGAGGTATATCTCATTATTGGTCTTACACTGACTTTATAAATTCTTGACTTCATCTCAGTGTTAATGTGTCTGTTTCGCCATATATCGTTATTAATGCATCCTACCAGTCTATTTGCTTTTTGTCCTTGATCTCTCACTTCTTTGTTTAGGTCTGCATATATAGACAGTGTACTTCTTAGGTATTTTATTTCCATTACTTGTTTAACACTGAGGCCATCAATTTCTATTTTACAGTAATTAATATTTAAATGGGAATAAGCCACAATTAACGGTTAAAGTAAGTTTATTGACGTAAGGGCAAATAAGATTATTTTAAATACAAAACAAAATTTATTTTAAATACCTCAGTTTACTGTACATTTTATATTTTTATTGAAAAGTTGAAAAATAGTTACAAACAGTAGGGAACTTTGACTAGTTCATAGTCTGTTGTTCGATTAGTAGTTGAGGTTGCGCACTGTCAAAATAGACAGGACTTGGTTGCACATTACTATATGGAGTAGATGTAGGAGAAAAAGTATTAATTTGCACAGAATTCCTATGCAGTGTTCCCATTTGCCCTTCAAATAGTATGTCGTTAATGACCTTTTACGCAAAAATTTGTTGCTGATGCGTCAATTTTTCAAGTTCTACTGCCCAAGCAGAAGCAATTTTTTCATAATCAGTTTATGGTTGTTCAAGGTATTTACGGGCTAAAGCTATTAATTGTTTGGACTTATCAAGTTTTCTTGCCTTCGTTTTTGGTAATCCCTCCTTTGTGCGCTGCCGTAAAGAAAAAAAAAACATTTATTAAATTTTTGTTTAGTAGTAATAAGTTTGTATATTAACAATTTAACTTGTAATTGTAGTTGCCAACAAACAAAAGCTGAATGGAAAGCTATTGCCCATGAATTTAATGTTCAATGGAATTTTCCTAATCGTCTAGGAGCTGTAGATGGAAAGCACGGGGCAATCAAAAAACCTCCACATACAGTCTCATATTATTACAATTACAAAAAGTTTTTTAGTATTGTAATGATGGCAGTTGTAAATAGCAATTACGAATGTATTATGGTAGATGCAGGAATAAATGGACGAACATCAGACGGAGGAGTTTTAAATTATACTGCATTTGGAAAAGCATTATCAGATAATTGATTTAAAATCCCAGAACCTGATCTGTTGCCAAATAGTCAAAAGATACAACCCTTTGTCTTTGTTGGAGATGACGCTTTTGCACTGACAGAAAATTTCATGAAACCTTACAGCCAAACAGGATTACCGATGGAAAAAAGAATTTTTAATTATCGACTTAGTCGTGCCCGTCGCATTGTGGAAAATGCATTTGGAATATTAGTATCAAAATTCGGTGTATTTCAACGACCTATTGCATTATTGCCTAAGAAAGCTCAAACCATCGTCTTATCATGTTGCTATTTACACAATTATTTAAGAAGAAACCAGTCTCAGTCATACATGTACAATAATTCTGTGGATGTAGAAGATTTTGAATCAGGAAATATTGTTGAAGCAACTTGGAGAACAACTAGACAATCAGTATCACTTTGTACAACTCATGCCAGAAATTCAGCCACTGTAGCAAAAAGTGTCAGGGATAATTATTGTGATTTTTTTAATAACGAGGGACAGGTTTTATGGCAACATAAATTTGCTTAAAATGTAAACTTGAATTATTAAACTTTATATATATACACTGATTTTTAAAATAGTATTTGAATTATCACTGTCCACATCGTTTGTATTATTATCTGCTTCTTACTTATCATTATCCCCTTCCTGTATAGTACTTTGTGAAGCACTAGGTTTGTCCTGACCCACGAGAAACTGCTTTACCAAAATGTTGGTTAAATTACATTGTCTGTCTCTGCACCACTTTTTTCAGAGTCCCTTATACGATGCAATTCTTTCTAGAGTTAGTACGCAACGAAACTGCAACTTATCAGCATCTGGATAATATTCTCTGTATTTTTAGATCAATTTATAGTAGGGGAGAGGGGGGCAAATTGTTACATAATTGATTCTATTATTTATTTGGGCAATACTAGATCTTTTATATGAAAACTAAAATCGGATTAAGGTAGTTGATACATTTACACAAATAACGTTAATTTTAATTTATTTAAAAAATCATATTTAACATTTTGTTATTATCAATTTAACTCAACTTGTAAATTGTAACAACATACCCCACTATGAGGCAAATTGTTACAGTCCATGGGGTAAGATGTTACAATAGAAAAAAAAATTCTAAAAACTTCCCACAACATTATTTAGTGGTCACAGAAAGAACCCTTGCTTAGCTACAAAAAATATAAACATAACACAAAATGAAATAAAATAAAAAATGAAAATCTGAACAAACCTGTTTACAAGAATGTTAAACCAGTCACTATCGGACGAGCAGTGAATACAAATATAAAAATCATCGTCTTTTCCACAAGCAATATGTGCCCACTTTTGACACACAATGCACCGAATCCATTCTTCGTTTTTGGATTTCGAAAATGGAGCTAAACATACCAGACACGTCGATTCCTCATCCTCTTCCCAGCAGTAGTTTTTTAACAGTAGTTTTTACCTTGTTTCTTGATTCACCTGATATGTTTCTTTTGGTTGCCCCCACATTTTTTTTTCTTTGTCTTGCCTTTTCTTCCTCCTCCAAAGCTGATTTAATGGGAGTATCAGTCAAAACAGCGGAAGTTCTTTTCTTCCGACCCCCTTTGGATTTCCTTGGCATTGCTTTTGGATAAGGCTTCAACTCCTGAGGCGTTATATGAGTAGGTGAATCGACAGGTTCATTTATCGCCAAGTTAAAATCTGTGCTTGTAGAAGGTTGCTGTTGGGAAGGAGTTCTATGTGTTTCGGTGCCAATAGGTGCCGGATCTATGACTACTGTTGCGTTTATATTTTCTGTTATTGGCCTATTTGTTACCTCTGCAGGCAAGAATTCATCATCTTGAAAAATTTCTCTGTTGTATGGCCAAATTCCTGTCACACTAAATCCTTTTTGTATATTGAGAGGTGTAACAGCAAGAGGAAATGAATCTTTAAGAACGATAGGTATATCGTAAATGTTCATTACTTTACCGGGATTAGATCTTAACCATGCATCTGCAGCACTATTAAAATATCTTTTAAGTGGGCCAAATACCGTCCTATCAAGCGGCTGCAACTTGTGTGATGTATGTGGCGGGAAACTTAAAAGAACCACTCCATTTTCTTTGCAAAAATTCAACACCGGAATAGACAAATGAGACTCGTGATTATCTAATACCATCAAAACGGGTTTCTCTTTGCTACATCGTACAAACTGGACGAAATGTTTCATAAACAACAAAAAGTTATCACATGTCATCCATCCCGAGGAATGAGACGCACCTACACAACCAGGAGGTCCATTGGCTACCATAACATCTTTGAATTTCTTTCTCGGAAATATTAAAAATGGAGGTACAAAATTTCCAGTTGCGTTGACAGCTAATGCCAAGGTAACAAGTTGACCTCTTTCTCCAGATGTGGTAGCACCTACCTGCTTAGTTCCCCTTTTTGCAATGATTTTTGTAGGCCTTTGGACAGTTGTAAGTCCAGTTTCGTCCATATTGTACACTTCTTGGAGCTCAAATTTATATTTATCATAAACTTCGCCGAGATTGTTAAAAAACTGTGACACATTATGACGATTAAACGCGGTAGCTCGACCCATACTAGTAGCTTCAGGTGTCCGGACTGATAAAGTTCGATGCCTCTTCAAAAATCCATATAGCCAGTCTCTGGAAGCTATTTCATTAACCTTCCAATTTTCCGGAACAGATATTTGGTTGGCTGTTGCATATTGAAATGCAAATTTTCGCAAATCAGAAGTTGTAAGACCGTAATAAATTTTAGCAGAATGCTCAGTATATTCGGCAAGTTCCTCTTCTTCAGCATTGTTAAATATTTTTCTGGCCGTAGCGTAGCCGACTTCTAGAAGTTCTTGTTACTGTTTTCAGCACCTAAGTTTGATTTTCTTTTCATATAGCGGTGCAATGTCATAAAATTAACTCCATAGCGAGTAGCAGCATCCCTAATTGACAAGTGTTCTTGTAAAACCGATTGCGCCGCCCTTTCAAATTGTTCGGTTGGAATAATACCCCTTGTGGTTTTCTTGCTATACGTTCGCACCATGTTAAGCTATCTGAAAACAACCAAAACAATTTCATGATAGAAAAATTTAATAAAACCTAATCTGTGTTTCTAACATGCTTTGCGAAAATAAATGTAGGTAGGTATGCTATTCATTACAAACAAATTACTATCTACAAAATATGTCTGATCATAATATTGGATTTTTAGTGAAATCATTAATCATAAATTATGGTAACCATATTATAACCATTGTAGGTATTTCGATATATTCTTACATTAACGTGTTCGGGGCAAGTTGTTACAGTAACATAGAATGCAGATTATTGTAACAACTGGCCACACGTGTACGAAATGAGGTTAAGTCAACGTTTTTTGGTAAATATTGAGAATCAATTACTAACAATAGCATGCCAATAACGAGAAATATATACGCTTCAAAACTATATAATACACATATTTATACTACTTACCAATTTCTCACAAATAAAAACAAAAGCCACCTGACAACGGTACAGTTTTAGACCCGAAACCACTTTCTAAGCAATATCACTATGATGGATGTCTGACTTGAGTATCAATATCCGTTCACAGATGACGGGTCGGTTGACCCAACTTTCCATAAAATATCGGCAACTCATGATACTTGCTGCGTTTTAAAATAATTGTGTAACAACTTGCCCGTGTAACAACTTGCCCCCCTCACCCCTGCTGTTCTTTTTTTTTTATTTTATTACTTTAATCTTTAGTCTTGACATTTCACAAAGCCAGTAACGACCGATACACATCGATGCACTCTATAATCTATAATAAACTTTCTTTCTTCCCATTTTCCCTTTGCAGACATATTTTTTGCCGTACTGCGATGTTTACAAGAGTGTTAAAACGAAACTGACCCAATATTGCGCAATATTACTCACAGACGTCGCAATATTTACAATATGCCCAATAAAAATCAAAGTCATGTTGAAATGAAGAAGTTTTAAGGCGTATGAATAGAGAACGTGAACTCACAGAAATTGTCAAGAAGCGTAAAACGTCTTATCTTGCACACATATTTAGACACGACAGGTATAACTTCCTTCAGCTTATTATAGAAGGGAAAGTAGAAGGCAGACGCGGCCCGAGTAGACGACAAATGACCTGGCTGCGCAACATCAAAGTTTGGACAGGATTAGACTTGCAAAGTTTAATAAGGAAAGCCCAAAATAGAGAAGACTTTGCAGAGGTCATCGCCAACCTCCGCTAAGAAGACGGCACCTAAAGAAGAAGATGTTGATTGACACAATATATTGCTCAATCATTCAATGTGACCTACAGACGATCAATATATTGTACAATATAAATTATTGTCCAATATATTGACAATAATATTGACCGTCTAGGGGCCGCTTTAAAGAAAAATTATTTTAAAACAATAACAGGATATACCTTTTAATGCGAAACCCGTTATGAAGTAATAGGGACATCATGTAACAAGGGAATCCCCGAATTGCAAACGCTCACTTTACTGAAATGTGGATGTGACTAGGTAATAGTTAATAATAGAAATTTTTTAAAGAAATACAAACCGCACAACTTTAAAATCGCATAAAAATAATCCGCATAAAAAAGACCTTACTGTACATATATAAAATATACATGAAATTATAAAAAACTCCTAATTCATTTTAACTCTGATTTGTTCTAAACAAACTATAATATAAAAATATATTAAGCCAAAGTATTCAAACGTGCATATTTTACTTAATGTATTTTGACTGCAACCCAACGATATTTATCTTTCATAAAAAATAATCAAAGTTACATCTTTTGTTGAACTTAATCCTAAGTAGTATAAAATTATCTTTGATAATTTTCCATAATATTCGAGGTATAAATAAGTTTCAAAGGTTTCAAAGGCAAGTTCCTTTCTAATTGGTTGACCGTTTAATCAAATAATATTTCAGGATTACTCACACGCCTTCAAAAAACAATACATTCGGCAGCTATTCGTCAGTGGTATGACAAGGAATACACAGTCGTACTTACAATATTATTGATACACCAATAAAAATATAAGAACTTAAAACTTGTTTTACTGATACAGCCAGTGAAAAACCTGTTCCACATTTATTTTACTAATAGCATGTTTGGGTGTTTCTATTAATTTATAACTGGATTTGAACAAATCAGATTGGTAGGTAGTTACTTATTTTGGAATAATTTTATTTTAAATAGGAAATTAGAAATTTTTCTTCATTTAGGGGATGAATGTCATATTAAAATCAAACAAAACAATATAATGTAATGTTTGTTGAAGTAGTTATATTAAGAAAATATTTAATTTAAATGCTTATATTTTTTACACACGCGTTATTCTTAACTTTTCAGTAGACGCAGTTTATTTTTGTGTATCAGTAGTTTCACACTGATGCAGTGGCACTCTGGATGCATTTTGTTTAAATTTCAATAAAATAATCTATTGTTTGTAGCTTTTTTAACATTATTTATTATTATTGACATATTCTGTTTATTTAAAATGTTTTTTTACGTAGCACAAAAATAGGTCACAAGTTTTGTAATAGTTTGATTTACTTATTCTCTTTTTTACTAAACAAATTACAATTCATTTAAAATAGAACATAACATATCGGTCTTCAAGAACTATCTTAAACAAAAATAAAACATTATTTCACTAAGACTTATCATAAAAAAATATAAGAGATGGCAAAAACATGATAAAATTATGCCGGAATATTATTACAGTCGTTTCAAATTGGATTTACAAACAAAGTTGTAAATGTGTTCCAAACAAAGATACTTCTTACAAATTAAACAAAAGTATTTTGCTTTTCGATTCTTTTTCCATCCACAGTCACCAAACCTCCCAATTGCTCCCGGAGTTCTTTGATCTGGCACGACATCTTCATCCAAATGACAGATCTCCTTCAGTCGAATCCTTATTGTCTTGGGTATATAGATATTTTGGCTTCGATTCTTCTAGTGGTTGTACATAAGGCTAAATGCTAAATTTGTCAAAACTTCTCGTCGGATCTTTGTCTAATTTGTAATTTTACAATTGTAAATAACAAAGGAATTAATTGCTGTAAAATTGAAAAGGCTGTACAAAACAACCATAGACCATCTTCTTCTACAACGTGCCACATCATATGGTGCGTACATCATTTATCTACGGTATCAACACCGCTTTTTGTGCTGTTATATGCTAATATGATTTCTGGTTTTCCAGTTACATAATCAACGTCGTCCACATGGTGCTTAGTAGAATACAACAGAACGTTTTTGTTTTTTTTTTTTAGTTTATATGACACTAGTGTTCCTCTTAAACCAAACCGAAATATACAAGAGCCAATAGGCCGTCCTTGATTGTTAGAGAAATATGCAGGAATTTTTCTTATATTAACTTTTATTGTTCCCAAGAGAGTTAAACCATTTTCCTTCAAGCTTATACCAAGATCAATACTGGTATACCAATTGTCGGTGGTAACATTTCTCTTAGATCCGTAGAGATGTTGACAGGCCCGTTTCGGCACTGCCTTGATACTAGAGTTTAGATAATATGGACCACCCACTTGGTTTTTGCCAACGTATACTTTCATGTTACTGGTATAAAACAACTTCGCATCAGACAGTGCAAATATTTTTATCCCGTATCTATTGCGCCTGCTTGGTATGTACTGGCGGAACAAGCACCGTCCTCTAAAGGCTTCCAACTTTTCATCCACAGTTACGTATTGCGAATGAGAGAAACATTTTTTCTGATTTTCGTTCCACTTAGTAATAAGATCTCTTGTTGGCGATAATTTATCCAAACCAACTAACTAAAGGGAGGAGACATGTACCAGGAGCATAGTCGGTTCGCTAGGTATACCTGACCAAGCTTCACAATAGGACAAGTCTATCCTACTCTGTTGTATCGTTTGACGTTAGTTTCTTAAGAGACCCAAGTTGTAACGCATCGGTGCGTACTTGTAGGAGTGTTATTTACGTTAATTGAAACTGCCACGTGTGCTAAATTTATTTGAGTTTTTTAAATTTCATTTTTTTGTAAAAACAGGTGAGTTTGACCGATTAATTGTTAGTTTATTATTGAACTATATTTAAAATGTGTAGTATAGACTAAGAAATACTGCTGTAGTCTGCTTATTTTAAACAATACGGGCTGGTCCACCTGTCCTCCTATTTGAGGATAGATGGACCACTTACGAGGAGGAGAGTTGGACTAGTATGTTTTGTTTTAGGATTATGCCCAATAAATATAATTCACAAACAAAATCCACCTAAGAGAGGTAACTGGACCTCTAGGGAGCTAAGTGATGCCGTAGATGCTGTAAAGAATGGTGATAAGGGTATGGAGCCACCAAAGCATTTGGAATACCCAAAACAACTTTTAAACGTCGAATAAAAACAAACAATATGGATAAGATGAACCGATTGGGTCCAGATTATTCTTTAGGAACTGCTGCTGAAGCTAAAATCGTTAGCCATATAAAAAAACTACAAAAAGCAAGCTTTGCATCAACCAGAACTGAAGTAAGAATCATGGCCTTTAATTTAGCTCAGCGATTATAATCCCAAATAAATTTCATGTATAAGAAGGTAAATTTTTAAATTTATAAATCTGATACAAGAGTTACTTATTGTCTACTTTTGGGTAAAGCTGATAAAAATTGGTTAGAACTCTTTGAAACGAAGACCTGAAATTTCAATTAGAAAAGCTGAAAACACCTCAATTGCACGAGCTTTAGGAATGTCCAAAGAAACAGTCGATAACTATTATCGAATTATGACCGAATATAATTTTTATAATAAACCCGGACACATATTTAATACTGACGAAACAGGATTACAACTGAATACTAGAGTCGGTCAAGTTCTAGCAGAAAAAGGTTTAAAATGTGTTCCTAGCGTAAGCCCTGGGGGAAAAGGTGAAACCATCAGTGTAATAGCTTACTGTAGTACAGAAGGGATTTTCTTGCCCCCATATTGCATTTTTAAGGGAAAAAATAAAAAAACTTTGAAAAAAAAAGTTCATTTATTCTAGCATTCAACCTTATAACAAAAAATAAAAAAGACGAGTGGCATTATGGCATGCTGGGTTCCAAGATTAGGATGTCGGAAAAATCAGCATATGTTAACAGTGACATTTTCTTAGAATGGTTACAAACACACTTTTTGCCGAGAAATCCTCCATGTAAAACCCATCAATATTAGATGGCCACACATCCCATACGACCAACCTGGATCTACTAAAATTTGCAGACCAAAACGAAATAATTTTATTTTAAAAATCGGTAAGATAGTTTCGAAACAAATTCAGATTTCTGCTTTAATCTGAACCTTCTATAAATGCAAGGTATAACAGACGTTGATAAAGATGTTAATAGAGACATGGGAAATCTAAAATTTGCATTCCACGACATGTCTATCAACTAAGCAGAAATCCTTAACGAATTTGTTTCTTGTACTCATACAGAGTAGATCCGAATAAAATGAAAAAGACAGCAAAGATTTGATTTCACGTACAAAGCGTCTATGTATCTGTTGATACGTATTTCGACTTAATAAGTCTTATCAGAACAGTTATCCATAGCCGTTCTCAACGTTAAAAATAATCTTTTCTGTCGTTTAAGAAGCAACAATAAAATGGCTTTGTTATGGACGCGATAGCGACATCTGATAGAAAAATCGGTAAGATAGTTTCGAAACAAATTCAGATTTATGCTTTAATCTGAACCTTCTAAAAATGCAAGGTATAACAGACGTTGATAAAGATGTTAATAGAGACATGGGGAATCAAAAATTTGCATTCCACGATATGTCTATCAACTAAGCAGAAATCCTTAACGAATTTGTTTCTTGTACTCATACAGAGTAGATCCGAATAAAATGAAAAAGACAGCAAAGATTTGATTTCACGTACAAAGCGTCTACCTTGCATTCACGTATACCTTGCATTTATAGAAGGTTATTTTAAAGCAGAAATCTGAATTTGTTTCAAAACTATCATACCGATTTTTCTATCAGATGTCGCTATTGCGTCCATAACGAAGCCATTTTATTGTTGCTTCTTAAAAGACAGAAAAGATTATTTTTCACGTTGAAAACGGCTATGAATAACTGTTCCGATGAGACTTATTAAGTCGCAATACGTATCAACAGATACATAGACGCTTTGTACGTGAAATTAAATCTTTGCTGTCTTTTTCATAATTTTATTTTGTTTGCCATCCCACACAACACATTACCTACGGCATCTGGATCGTGCTTTTTTTTTAACTCACTTAAAAGCAAATTTTATGCTGAATGCCGTTTTATGGATAAAACCCGTTTTTAATAACACAGACAGGGTTCTAAAACGCCTTCAGTTTGGTAAACTCTTAGGTGAGCATGGGGAAACTCAACAACTGTCCAAAATACGGCTTCTGCATTTAAATCCACGGGAATTTATCCGTTTAATCCATTGATAATCCCAGAATATGCATATTTGACACACATCCCCCCAGAAACAGAAACAATGAATTTCCCAGTTAGGTCAGAATGACCTCAACCAGGTCACTCTAGAATTAGTGGTAAAATATCCTTGCACGGTAGCCCAAACAAGTCATCAATTACTGATGAAAATATAACTTCCGGAAAGGATCTTGATGAGGTAACGTCCGTGTCTGTATTAGCAGCAGTAAAAAGAGTTGTAAAAATAACTGGAGAGATTACTGCTCACGACTTTATTAAAATGAAGAAGGATGCCTTGATTAAAAAAAGCTCAAAACCTATAAAAAAAACAAAAACGTAAAATAAAGCCAAGCGAATCGTCACTATCTGAAGATGTTACTCTAAACGAAACTAGTGGTGATAAAAACATGAGTGATATTGAAAATGAGTGTGTTGGGTGCAACGAGGACTATCGTCAAACATGTAAAAAGATGACTGGTCACAATGTATTTTTTGTAAGCGCTGGATACATGAAACTTGTACTGGCTTCGCTAATCTCTGTAACAAGTGCGGAAAGTCTCTTGCTATTAAAAAGAAAAAGGTTTAGCTTGGTCCATCTCTCCTACTCCTAGTGGCCCATCTCACCTCCACAGTTGAGAAGAGATGGACCGATGACGTGTCAGTGCATTATATTTTTTTAGGTTTAAGAATTATAATTTCTAATTTCTACTTATAACAAAATAAATACCAATGTTAAGTTATGTTATACATTTTTCTTCTATTCTGATGTTTATATAATTGTAGCATTTGAAAATCCCCTCGTATATTTATTAAATTTAAATCCCCTCATATATGCGTTATAATAACGAAGAAGTTTTTCAATGTTTCTTAGTTCGTATCTTTCAATTTAAGACCCAAATAATATTTCTTTCTTTTCACGTCGCCAAGTCGATAATTTCCGTTGTGTTTCGTTTATACCCAAAGTGCTTTGTTTATTCTAACTTATGCGATCAATTTCTAAAGATAATTTCATCACTCTTAGTGGAGCCGCACTCAGAGGCAGTGGTTTCGGTGTTGGTCCGAATTTTCATCTAGTTCGTAATAGTATTTCCTTATTGTTTTTTTTATCGGAATTAGTGAAGTTTTTTAGTATATAGCAGTTCAATATGTAGTTACAGAGGTCAGTCAATTTGTTTAAAGTAAAAGGAATTTTACGCTTATGTAATATGTCAGATTTTGAAGAGTAACCACTTGTTGCGATGTTTTAAAGATTTGTGTAAACATCTGAAAAGTAAATGATGGTTCCCGTTTACAAGATGTGCATAAGTGTCCCCCCTCAACCTCGTTTTGTTCCTGTTCTGTTTCTGGAGCAGTTTTGTATTTGAATGTGCTACTTTCAACTTTCAACCTCAAATAGATCCAGGTTTTCTTCGATCGTGTCCAGATAGTTCCCAGAAATATTAGTATGTCCAGTATCCCGTTTCATCCTCAGAATTTTCAGTGCAAAATTTTATGTAAATTAAAGGTAACATTTTCTGTTTAATTTCTATAGTAAAATAGACCTTTTCTTTTAAATAACAGTAATTCCTTTTATAACAATTTAAATAAGATAATATGTATTTTATATTGTAAATCAAGGCGTGGTTATGCTATCAACCCATTTGTTCTTTGTCATCAAAATTGAATGTTGACATATGACAGCTAGCTTTAATTTGTTTTGTTGTGACATATTTTTATTTTTGTAGAAGAGGTTAAACCTGTAAGTTGACACCTGTAAGTTTTTTTTGTATTTTGCGACTATTGTTGTATCATTTTTGCACTGTCTATTTTGTGGTGACACAAAAATAAATGTTAAATTTTGTTTCTTAAAATTTTTTTTAACTAACCTTTTTAGATTGAAAAAGATATGTTTTGCATTTCTGATAATTATTTCGAAAGTTACAACTAGCTGTTGTAATAGTTATAATTAGGCACCTCGAAGGGGCGCTCTTTCTAAATTACTAGAGGTGTTTCCTGTTTCTTGTTGTTTTGTTTATTCCAATAGATTCATGACTTTTTTTTATATTTTTGTAGTTGCCCCAATTTAACCCCATGTCATTTACTTATCCACGACTCCAGCTCTCCTATCAAACCCTGAGTGCCGTTCGCACAAGTAGCGTTTATTTTGCTTGCCTTATCTTCGCCTCCAGTAATTTCTATCCCCAATCTTCTACCCCTATTAGTAATACCCTATAGTAGGCAAAATAATTCGTTACATAATAAAGAAACAAGCTTCAGTTTTCTAAAAGGTGGTCCATCTCTCTTCCCTTTACCCTAAATAATAAAAACATAAAACGGATGAGTTTTATATATAACAAAAATTAAGTTTACCTACTTATAAATAATTAATAGAATAATTATAACTTATGTTATCTCCATACAAAACATACTTCGGTCTTGCTTGTTCATTTACTTTGGCAAAGTTAGCTTATGTCTTCCAGTTTATTTTGTTGCATCAAATGTTCAGTTCGCGAATTCCACCTATTTCAAATATCTGTATCAAGTTTAAACATACTGGCAAATTAGATTAGTAGTTTCCATAAGTACTGAGAATTCTGATGCTTGTTGCGAAGTTCGACACTGAGTTATTATTGACTAGACGGGAATATTAAATGAATAGGATTAAACGAATAGAAATACTTGGCAGAATGTTACGTGGTTGAAAATATGGAAACATTATTTCAAGAGAATCTTTTAAACTTTATGTGCAGATGTAATTTTCTTTATTTTTCTTACAGATACTTATCAGAAATCAGATTTATTGTGAATTTTGCTTTACAGGTTGCCACCTCTAAATTTCGACCCCTATAGGGAATTTAAAAATATGCAAAAACGTGTTATACTTATTTTTAAGGGGCACATTTTGTAGGCTAGTTTACCGCCAATGATGCGAAAACGCACTAATTTTTTGTAGAATTTTTTATTGGCAACACGTTAATTTTTTTGAAATCTTTTTAGTTTTTTAGCAACCAGATAGTCCGGTAAAATAAGAATGCAACCTCGGAATGAAAGATAATAAGCTGAAAATTTGCATACGTCTTTATTTTGATGGTATAAAACTTACCTCAAAAGTCTCATATAATCACGTGTCCGCGACTTAAGATATTTAAGGTCAAAGGTCACGAAAATGAGTTTTCTGCAAATATCTCGTTTCCCTTACACTTTATGACATTTAAGGTGGTAAGAAAAATTGTAGAATGGAAAATTCTCTTCAATTTTTGTCTGAAGTACTTTTATGTACCTTCAACCCTTCTTAAGATAGAGCGCAAAGAGTGGGGGACTGTTTACCTGTGTATACGGTAACGCGAACTGTGTAACTGTGTCAGCCAGTAGGAGTCAATAAATAATAAGTTATATAGTTAATTATTCACTTAAAATACTATTATTATCATTAAATTTTTATTATTTATTATTTAATAAACTATATTTATAGATATTAATTATAAAATATATATTTTTTATATAATATTTATTTTATTATTAACAAACATACAATATTAAATGAAATATTTCAAATGAACTTTAATGATATTTTTAACAGCTGTATATACGATAAAGTAAGATCAAGTGCAGAATTCAACAATAATCATTTTTATATTTATTTAAATACTGAAAAAATCATATTTATTATTTTTTTAAATTATATATTTATTTATTAATCCAATACTTGATTTATTAAAGTTACAAATATAATATGTATTCTTTTATTATGTATGGTTAATATTTTTGTATTAATTTTCTTCTTCATCGTCTTCTTCTTCTTCTTCTTCTTCCTCTGACTGCTCAATATCGGATTCATCATCATCATTCTCGTTTATTAAAGTATCAGAATAAAAATATTCAAGAATATCAGGAGCATATTCACGTTCTTCATTGAAATCATCTGAAGTTGATGAAGCGTTTAGACATAATTGTCCATTACACTACCCACAAATTAAAGTACATTGCAATCCTAATTTCCTGCATCCGCAATTAGAACCACAACCTTTCTTGCAATTGCAAAATATTGTATTCAGCAGTTCTTCTGGTGCTGGCGGTAATAATGTTGTTATTGGTTCCAGAAATTCATTTTGCATTACCCAGCCGAATTCTTGGGGTTCTAAATCATTTCCCAACCAAATTTGGGTCTGATAATAGACACGAATGATATGCTGACGAGCTGCTGCACTTGAAGGTGGAAAACTTGATAACTGCACTGGTTTGTTGAGTCTTGTTGATTTGATGAACTGGGTGTATGGAAAAGAGTCTATATCGTCTTCTGATGTTGGAGCATTATTCGCTGCTAAGAAAATACGTACTCCATTTTCAAATAATTCTTGTACAGAGCAGTTTTTTTGTTGAAATAGTTGAGGTGACTGATGTAAATGGTGATTTTTTTCGAAAATTTTAATAAACGATATTTTACCTTTCCTATAAATCGCAGAAGTCGTATCACATCCACTAAACGCGTGTAAAAATAAGATGTGTTATAGATGCGCATTACCCTTACCAATTTTTTTTTTTTTAATTTCTTGTTGATGTGATTGAGCTCGTCCTATCAAGATAACTAGCAAATCAATATCTTCTCCTACAATGACGGAAGTTTTTCTTACATGTTCAGACTCTGCAATAGCTTCTACAATGAGAACATCAGCATCATCTCTAGCTTGTTTTGTAGTGATATTAACAGCTTTTATTTTTGTCGATAAGCATGTCTATAAAGATTTTTTTATTAGATGTGTTCAATAAAAATTGTTCTTGGCTGATAGGCACATTTATTGTTTCATCAAAACGGAGTTCGTAAGATTTTGAAATACCGGCAGTTCTTCTTAGTTGTTCCATTGCTTTAATGTTCTTAGCGTAGTCTGAGTAAAAATAAAATAAATATTATATAAAAAATATATATTTTATAATTAATATCTATAAATATAGTTTATTAAATATTAAATAATAAAAATTTAATGATAATAATAGTATTTTAAGTAAATAATTAACTATATTATTATTTATTATTTATTGAATCCTACTGGCTGACTTCGCGTTACCGTATACACAGGTAAGCGGTCCCCCACTCTTTGTGCTCTATCTTAAGAAGGGTTAAAGGTACATAAAAATACTTGAGACAAAAATTGAAGAGAATTTTCCATTCTACAATTTTTCTAACCACCTTAAATGTCATAAAGTGTAAGGGAAACGAGATATTTGCAGAAAACTCATTTTCGTGACCTTTGACCTTTAATATCTTAAGTCGCGGACACGTGATTATATGAGACTTTTAAGGTAAGTTTTATACCATCAAAATAAAGACGTATGCAAATTTTCAGCTTATTATCTTTCATTCCGAGGTTTGCCCCCTTTTTTGCCTTATTTTACTGGATTAAGAAGGTATAAGTGTAACTAAATTTAATTTTCAATATCAGTGTTATCATCCAGCCGTCATTTATCACGTCCACTGCTGGACATAGGCCTTCCTTAAACTCCTTCATTCTTTGCGATTTTGTGCTCTTTGTTGCCAATTTTTGGTGACACGCCTGATGTCGTCAGCCCTACGTGTAAGTGGTCTTCCTCTACTACGTTTGTTTGCTCTTGGCCTTTAATTTGGACTTTTGACCTGCCCGCTACATGGTCTTCCCAGTTCTATAGATTTTTCAATAAGTGTCTTTACTGTATGGAGATGATCATTAGTACCATAATTTAAACGAAATCGTGCCTGCTCTCTAGTTTGGTAGATATCTATCTAATTTTTTCTCCAATCTTGATGTTACTAACCTAGTGAAAAGCTTATATATGTGGTTCAACAGGCTAATAGGTCTATAATTTTCTAGGTCCGTTCAATCTCCTTTTTAATGCAAAAGGATGGTTAAAGTATGGTGGCATTTTTTGGGCACCTTTGTTTACTGCAAACATAGACTAAAAACTAAACAGTTTTCTTAATTTATTTAATACTCCTCCATTTACGATAGCTTCTATTACAGTTTCATCCTCTCCTGCAGCTTTGTTATTTTTCATTTTTCCCAATGCTTGTCCAATCTCATCTACCTTTATCTCTGGCATTAGTTCGGAACCATGGTACAATGAATACAAGGTATGATATTGCGCATGACATTTGACAGCAGGCACAGGAGTGTGACGTAGTCAAGACCGCTCGAACCCGTTATTACAGCTTAACGTACACATTAATTTTGAAATTATGGTCAAAAAATTATCGATTTTTTTTAAATGTTTTGTTTTGGTTATAATTGAATAAAAGATAGATTTTCAGTAGCGTAAAACCTTTACTTTTACTGGGGGTACCGGTGTAAAGACAAAATATTAATTTTTGTTTTCATACATATACTAATAATATACGCACTCTTTTTGTATAGGTAAATAGTAGTAGATTTGCGTATTTTGATTTACTGTCACTCATTTCCATTTCATTACTGAAATAAAAACATAGTAGATTACAATAAAGAAAAATCTGATTTATAATTCAATATGGTATTTTAGATTTATTTATTTTTAAATTTAATAAAATAAAAAATATACACATTACTATAATTCACCGATTATTATATGCAAAATTTACTTACCAAACAATATAATACTATGAAAATAAGGCACAAATTAGTTCAAACACCAAACACAATAAATATCGACTTCAGACGACTTTACACCGGAAAGACAGAAGGCTTGTATAAAAACAAAAGTTCGACAATAATATCGGTTATCAATGGTGATGACTGCAAATTGCAAGCTATGAGATAATAAATATATTTTAAAGTAACTCAATACTAACTAAGTCATCTATTTTATAATAGAAAAATAATTTAGAAATATGCTTACATATGTCTCTTTATAAAAATATCCACTTCGCAAGAGCTTAAAAAATTTGATGGGTGGTAAAATGTTGAATACCATGTTGAATACTTTGCTTCACCACTGCCTGATGTTCATGGTTTGAAGATCTTCCTCTATATCCTCTATCCACCTTTTATTGGGCATACCTCTTGTCCTATTTGCTTGGGGTTTTAATCTCTGGATTACTTATACAGCTCGATTATCTGGCATTCTTTTTAAGTAGCCTAGCCAGTTTAGTCTTTGTGACTTTACAAATCTAACGATATCTGCGCTCTGTAGTAATTCATCCAGCTCTGCATTAATTCATTTTTATTCTTCATGAACCATCGCTATTTTTGAATGTTTGTTATGTGTTAAAAATAGGTGCTTTTAAAAGCATTTGGATAAACTGAGTGATGTGCATAGTTATGCAACTAGAAAAAACTCCATTATAATATCTTTTATTTTGTAGATTAACGAAGACCCAGATTTTATATGAATATATCAGTTTAAAGCTTTTTAACATGTTACTGTAAAATTGTTGTTATTTTTTGAGACAGCAACCTTAAATGGTTCTTTCATATCAATTTGTTAAGTGAGAAACTAGTCTCAGCCTGCTATGCAATTTGCAATAAGATCTGTTTCGAAGGAAATCAATTTAGAATCTTCCAAAATAACATATTTTTCTTTGTTAAATCATGTTATCATTATTAAAATATAAAATGTTATCATTATTAAACAATACCAAGATAATTTTATGTGTGAAAATTACAAAAGATGTCATTTAAAATATTGTGCAATATTGTGTGACCTCACTACTACACTCATATTCAATGGCCAGCTAGCTCATCTGATCTAAATAAAGTTGACTTTATCATTATTTATTTTGATTTTGTGTTTAGTTCAGTATATACGTACAAATTTAGTGTACCTTCATTACCACTTTTTTGTATCTTTTTAAACATCTGAAATATCAACTCTGGAGTATAAGTTGATTAACCTGTACCTACGTACATAATAAAAGATAATTAAAACTTGTTTTATAAAGGATATCTATGTTAACAAAATAACTGTACCAAAAATTAATAAATTTAAATTAACTTCAAAATTGTATTATTATAAGCCTATATATATATAAACATAATTTTATCATCTCTTTATAATTACTATAATTAAATTAGCCAAATTATATAAAAACACTTAAAATTAAAATTCTTTCCTATACTTACATTCAAATGTTGCGTTAAGAAGCGGTCTTGACTACGTCATGCGTTACGCGAACCGATTTTGGAACATTATGTATCATACCTTGTGTTCATTGTACCATGATTCGGAACCTTGATTCATGACCTTCTTTGAAATGGCTGTTTGTATTACTGTTTGATCTTCTCATCTACTTTCATATAATTCATCGTAAAACTCTTCGACGACCTGTATTAACTTGTCTCTACCTCTCTATGTGATATTAGTTCATTTTGCTTGTTTCTTAATTTATGAATTTGGCATTTCCCATTCGTTAGCTTTCTACGTAGAAATTTTAGGCTGTTATTTTTCTCTATAGTGCGTTTAATATTATCTATTAATATGTTTTTACTCCCCCTAAAATGAAATCTGTTGAAATGAATCAAATATATTACACATTTTCAAAATATGCATTCTTTTAGAAAGCTATTATCAACACAAGAAACTTTATATTAGATATGTCAGAAGCAGAAGCTCTCGTTATCACATCAGGGATTCCATAAGTTCTGTGAGTGCTCTAAATAACCTATTCTCGGGCCATCCAAGTCTAGTTCATCAAATGAGAATTTAAGTAACTGCAAACTAAGAACATAAATATTAACTTTGCATGGATTTCTGTTGAATTATGCTAAGTATTTTAGGAAGCAAATATTAACATAAGTTCATTAAAGGAATAAAGAAGGTTTACGAAGAATCAACATCTTAAATAAAAGTGAGAAACAAATTATCATTAACTGTTTCAGATCAATGAAAGTCGGCATTTGCTCCAGGGCTGCCTATCGCCGATTTCTTTTTAAGACGAATAGTTTTTTAACACTGGGATACAAATGTAATTTAATGAGTATGGATTTTGATTTAAGAATGATCAGGGTATATTCCTACTAGTGATATAAAATACATATCCTAGATTAATGAAACTGTTTAAGAATACTTTAATAAATTAAAAGTTGAACAAGGGAAAGGCAACAGAAAAACTCCAATAAGAGAATATAATAAAAACAACGGAAACATTTTAAACGGATTGTATATCTTTGAGCATTTTAAATTTAATTTACTGATTTATTTACACACAACACAAACTACGCTGCGGCGTGTGCTTTATAGATACAAAAGGCTCATATAGACGAAATCCAATTAAAATAATTATTCTCTTACCGGCACTCAACCTGAAACTTTAATTATACTACTGCCTGGTATGAAGCTTCAATATTGAAATAAGAAAGCGAAAGAAACAACGAGGCGAAGGAAAAGCTCCATGTCTCATAAACTGTGCAGGAGTTTTCAGCTGCTTGTCTATATGTAGGCGCTTTATAAGTAATTTTCAGGATGTATACTTTCATAGTTTTTTAAAAGAATGTATACAAAGTATGTTTGGTTTAAGAAAAATGCGATGGCATCAAAGTAACAGTCTAAGTTAATGCAATAAATTGTTAAATTATATTAACATTACTTTTTAATTTAAAGAGGTTCTTAAACTATTGTGTTGTGGAAAGTTTAAGTTAAATATTGTATTTATTTAAGACTAAACCACAATTTACTGTAATAAAAATGTAACTGTAATTGTAAAAAAATTGTAATTTATTGTATTTAAGGGAAAGTTGCCTAATATTGTCTTCTACTTCTTCTTCTTTTAACTATCGAAAGTAAATTCAAAACAACTGCCGTTTCTAAGCTAAAACTATTATCTGTTTTCTCAGTTTTTCCGCCGTATGGAATAAATTTAAACAAATAACCAGTATTAGAACATTAACACCATAGTTTAAAACCAAATCTAACAGGTTTTCCACGGATGAACATTTTGCACGAATGTCGCCCGAAATATGAAACCATTTCCTCGTCAATGGAAAGATTTTTTGCAAAGACTCCAAATTGTGCAAACTTTCGGTTAATTATTTCAAAAATTGGTGACAATTTTGTAAATTTATCATTTTTATTCAGTAAGGTGTTATCTGACAAATGTATGTTCTGTTTGATTGAACGAAATCTATGTCGGCTCATGCTTTCTCTTACAATGTGCACTTTTTTATCCTCATCCTTCGACCAATACATATCAACTTGAGGCAGAGTGTGATAACCAGATAATATACATATGCCAATAAATTTTTTTAAATCTGTATCATTCATTTCAAAATCGTGACGGTTATTCTGCGATGCATAAATATTTGTAAAATATCGAATGCTCTCACTTACTTCTTTATCAAAAAAGAGCGAAAAAACTTCAATAGGTGACTTGCCTCCATGGTTGGCTTTTATATTTTCTAAATATCGATCAGACTGATGTTGAATTACTGCCGAGTACGAAGGAGTATCTGTTTTTACCCAACTTGGGACAAATTTGGAGTAATATCATCAGAATCGTCAGAATTCCCATTCACTTGTATTTCATATGTACCTGCAATATCTGTTTTTATTCCTTCTGTACCAATAATATTATCATCAATGTCTTCTACATCGGAAATTTCATCTGTTTCCGGCGGCACATAAACCACATCAATAGAGTCAGCATTTTCACAGTCTGAGTCTTCTTCTAAGAAAGCCATTAACTCTTTAGTAGTTAGTGCCCTCTTCATTTCATATTTCGAGAATTTACTAAAATAAATAAAAAAAAATGCACTACTACTACTATATACACGCATTCATATGATAATAATTTAGCTTACCTCTATTACATCTATTAGCCTGTTGAACCACATATACAAGCTCTTCACTAGGTTAGTGACATCAAGATTGGAGAAAAAATTAGATTTCTACCAACCTAGAGAGCAGGCAGGATTCCGTTCAAATTATGGCACCAATGATCACCTCCATAGAGTAAAGACACCAATTGAAAAATCTATGGAATACAACAAATCGCCTGTCCTCACCTTCATAGATTTATATAAAGTGTTCGACACGATCGAAATAATTAGCCTTATAGAAGCAATGAATGACAGCAGGATTGATCATAGGTATATTGAACTTATTTACAATATTTACAAAAATGCCACTATGACTATTAAGCAATGTGCTCTCCTACTGTGTACATATTATAATAATATGAGTTAAATAAACATATTATTTAACTCATTCTCCGTTCTAAAAAGTGTGTCTTGCCAACTAGACGTAAATTGACGTAAATCCCTGCATCAAAGAATTAAAAATACTATTATCTAATTTAAAAACTATGCAGTTTAGTATACCATTTAGCATTTTTAGAGGCAAGGAAGTACTAGGACATATTTTGTACCTAACCTTCACTGCAGACCTCCCATCCAGCAGTAACACAGAAATTGCTACTTTTGCAGACGACACCGCAATACTGGCCATGACCTCTAATCCCACAAAAGCATCAGAAAATATACAAGAAAACCTAAATAAAATAGAAACTTGGCGAAAAAAATGACGAATTAGAGTAAATGAAACCAAGTCAATACATGCAACCTACACAAAGAAACGAGGTGAATGCCCTCTAGTCACACTCAATGGCAAGCAATTAAGTAAGGCGAACGACAAAATACTAAGGTATCCATATTGACAAACCACTGACTTGCTAGAAGCACATCTTTACCAAAAGAAAACAACTGGGCATTAAATTTAGACATATGTACTGGTTGATTGGTCGAAACTCTAAATTAACATTAGACGACAAACTGCTTTTATACAAAGCAATACTCAAGCCCATACGGTTATAATGTTATTCAGCGTTGGGGCACCACTAGCAATTCTAATCTTACAATACTCCTACGCTTCGAGAATAAAGTGTTAAGGTCTTTAGTAAATGCTCCCTGGTACGTTACATCCTCCTCTATGGAAAAAGATCTGACATTGCCTTCGATAAAAGAAGTTATAACAAGTTAAATATGGTTATTATGTTAAATATGGTAAACTGATAAAAGAGCATCCCCATTAAGTTAATAAAAAAATGGTCTATTTCAGAAGATTCTAGAACGCCCTTCCAGATTTTTTCTTAAGGTTATTTTCTCTTAGAATGACTATTCTTTTAAGGCTACATACAGTGTTTGTTCTACCCCAGAGTACCCCTAAGTTGTTTATTTGCTCTTCACATCAGTTGAATTTTATTCTCATCTGCTCTTTGCACAATTGGTTTTTGGTCTTAGGTTAACAAGCCAGGTTATTCTTCTTCATCCTGAGGTCCTTTTTCCTTCAATTTTACATTACAACATGCATTGAAGTAGCTCATATCTGCCTTAATTTCTCATTGTATGTCCCAAGTACTGCTGATTATGCCCCTTCACGATGTTGACCAAATCCGCGATTGTGTTTACCCTCCGTAGTACTTCTTCATTGCTGACTTTGTCTGTCCATGGTACCTTCAGGATCCTTCTGTATAACCAAAGCTCAATAGCCTGAAGTTTTGATAGAGTTTTCGCCTTCAATGTCCACTTTTCTACTCCGTACAGAAGCACTGAGTACACGTAACATTTAAGAAGCCTTGTTTTTGTTTCTAAGGTGAGGTCATGGCTCTTGAACACAGAGCTCAATGCGCTCATGGTGAGGTCATGGGTACTTCTTCATTGGTGACTTTGTCTATCCATGGTATCTTCAGGATCCTTCTGTATAACCATAGCTGAAAAGTCTGAAGTTTTGATAAAGTTTCCGCCTTTAATGTCCACGTTTCTGCTCTGTACAGAAGCACTGAGTACACGTAACATTTAAAAAGCCTTGTTTTTGTTTCTAAGGTGAGGTCATGGCTCTTGAACACAGAGCTCAATGCGCTCAAGGTAAGCTGAGGTCATGACTCTTGAACACAGAGCGCAATAGTCAAGAATGCGCTTTTTGACTTTCCGATGCAACATTTAATCTCTTGGATATGGTCTCACGACTCATTGATTAAATTTCCGAAGTAGTTGTACTGTGAAACAAGTTTAATTCTCATTTGGTTCACGTACAGATTTGCTCCAGTTATGTTTTCTTTGCTGATGATCATTAGCTTGGTTTTGCTGGTGCTCATATCCAGTCCATATGTTCTACTTGTTTCCGTTATCTTGTTTATTAGGTTTTGCAGCCCTTCTATAATATTGGAAAACACTATTTGTATCATCTGCACACCGTAGGTTATTGAGCTGATGGACATTGAAGTTATCATATCCACTCTGATACTCCTCTATTTCCGACTATATCGGTCACAAATCTACTAAATTTACCAAAGATCCAAAGAAGGTAGAGTTTTGTTAGACTATTAAATAAAATTGACAATACACATTTAACAAAAATACGCAGACCAATATTGTCCGCATAAATTTTTAATCTCAATAGCCCGTTTTGTAAAATTGACCGATATGTTCCCCGCTATTACTCGGAAAATACGGTACATCGGTCACATTTCCTTTTTCTATCGGTAACAGAATTACGTCTCCAAATGAAATGATTCAGTAAACGTTTCTGCCACAAATGTATTTTATTTCTTTTATTATTCGAGAGAAAGAATTGTTTTAAAGCAAGTTTGTGATGGTCTGGTGAGCAGCTTTGGCTAAAATAATGCAATTCGACAACTTTTAGCCGCTGAGGACTTGTCGATAGCAATTTATAAAAGATAATGGCTTTCTCTCTAAAACCTGACACTCAAATAATTTTATTGAGTTTTTAAGAGCTTAAAATTTTTGACAAGAACTGTCTGAGTTTATATAAACAAAAGAATGAAAGGGAGAAATTTTCGATGTCTTGGAGATTATACGATTTTAAAGTTGGAGCAAAGATAAAATGGAATCGACTTTTTCTTGGTATGTAATATTTCCACGGTATTTTTAAAACAATAATAAGATTTAATATTAATCATTAGCAATTAATTTACTGATTTTTATAATATACACTAGGGCGGATCTGTTTTGAACTGGATCGGAGAGGTAGTATTCGGATTTTTGCAGAAATTTGTGTAAATGATATCTTTAGTAATAATAATTGAATAGTCGAAAATATTAATAAAAAAACTAAAATATTTAGAAATGACTAAAAATATTGATTTTTTTCTACTTTTCTTCTTTATAACTTTAAAACAATTCATTTTGGAGCAAAGTCATAACAAAATAAAATAGCGATAATTAAATTTTCTATAAGGTACAGATAATGTTTTTATTTATTACGTTTGCTGCAAAATAGCAATAAATACAAAAAAAGGGGGGAACAAGCCTTTTATTATTCAAAGTTGTTCAACCACTTTCTGAAAAATCTTTATAATATAATAAAACATCCCACCAAATTTCATTAAAATCATTAAAAACTATATATACACTTCTATAGAGACTATATACACTTCTCAACAATTGAAGTGAATATTATGAAAATGTATAGTTTATTTTTTGTTCCTAAGGTCCAATAGAAAAATGGAGTGATATAAATAAAGATTTATTTTTACTTCGTATTTTCATACAGATAAACTGAAAAAAAGGAATTCTTTAAGAAAACAAAATAGAAAATAAACAAAAATTGTAAAATTAACAACCTAAAATTTCTATTTCTGCTCAATTTCTAATGTCCCGAAAAGAAGAATGAATAGTGTGTGAGTCCACCTCTGTGTCGCCTTAGTGCTCTAACTCTATTTGGAAGACCTCTTATTAAATGATTGATGAACTGCTGCGGTATACGTTCCCAAATCGCGCGTAATGTATTGGCCAACTGATCTAAGATTTGGGGCGGTTGAAAGAGCCTGTTTTGTTGCCTAGACATTTCGACTCAAACATGTTCAATGCAATTCATATCAGGTGAACATGGTGGCCCCTCCATTCTTGTAATGCCATGAGCTTCTATACACTCGTTGACAATTCTCGCACGGTGAGGGAGAGCATTATCATCAATCAGAACAAATTGTTCGCCTATTGCACCAAAAAATGGAACAACTATTGGTACTATGACTCTGTCTAGATATCGTGTAGCAGTCATTGTCTCATTAATTAAGACGACTAAGTCCGGTCGACCGTCAAAACATATGCCTCCCCACACGATAATGGATCCGCCTCCAAAAAGAGTGGTTGCGACTCTCAGATTTTCATTGTAACGCTGTCCTCGTGCCCTCCACACCAATATTCGGCCATCAATCGTATACAAACGAAATCTGGACTCGTCAGTAAAGAGATAATTCCTCCTATTTTCGAAATTACACTGATAGTGTTCCATCGCCCAGTGATATCTGCATGCACGCTACTTCCTAGTTAGTCGTGGATGGGTAGCGCGTATGGGTATCCCATCTAGCCCTTAAATTGGATGCATGTAATCGTCTTCTGACAGTTTGACTAAAAATCGCTCGTCCAATAGCATGCCTGAAGATACTGTTAATTCTGGAAGCCGTGAATGTTGGGTTTCTTCTTGCCGTCAGAACTACAAAACGGTCTTGCCGACGAGTTGTAGATTGTTCTCTTCCTCGTCCATGCCTGTATGTTGCAGATCCAGTTGCTACATACCGATTCCATGCAAGACTTATCACACTTTGCGACACATTTAGCCTCATAGCAACCTCTTGTTGAGTTATGCCTTGTTGGATCCAACGAACTAATTGCTCGAGCTGCACTAGTTCTAAACGTCTTTGCGGCATAATGTTTTTGTGATTAATAGATTTCTTGGCTTATTGACAGCTGGTAAAGCCAATACAAGCACTTTTATACGAATGATATATTCATATTTGGAACATCGTCTCTCTTTGTACGAGATAAGGGCCAATAAGAATAGAGAGAAAAAAACCACATGCAAAAAATATTGGCAATAAAGATAGCATATAGAGTATAGTACATAGCTTAGCTTTGTGACCTCCAATTATAAAAACTGGCAGGACCCTGGTCTACGTGGCCTTTCAGCATACAACCGTTAGCGCCTCCACTGCCCCTACGAGTCCGACACCAAAAAGAGGGTGGCGCGTTGCATACGCATCGCGGGACTCCACCCTCCCCGTAGTACCTGTGTTGCGATTATCTCACCCATCCGTTATCCCCTCCCACGGCCGGACAGGTGACGCAGGCAGAGGAATTTCCAGCTCGCACGTAGACAGGCCGCCGCCGAGGATCTCTCCTCTACCACTCTTGAATCTCCAGGCGGGTACGTGCCGAGACACCGACACCCCTATTGGTGGGGTAAGGCCAAAAGCGGTGTGTGCGGGCTCAGCTCGTTCAACCTCGCCTGGTTCTCTTGGAATGATAGTAGAGTGGTCCCACGAGAGTGCGTTTCTACTGACCCGACACCTCAAGCGACGGCTCTCCACCTCTCAATTCCTACCCATTAGTCGCCTCTTACGACGGGCAGGGCTTCTGACCTCGGCCGTATTCTTATCTCCGCGAGCCGAACGGAGAGAGTATAGTACAGGCAATTATTTTAAAAATAGTTTTATATGTTAATTTTAGGAATTTTAAAATTATCCACTTCAATTGTTGAGTAGTGTAGAAGTTTGCCAATTGTTTACTTATAAAAACGCACTTAACCTACCTAACATACTTTATTGTTATAATCATCTCCATCGGCTCAAGTTAATACAAATCTAGCACCCTTACACACTCATTCAAATCAAATACATCACCCTCAACATACAGTCGAAAACCCAAATTACTCTCCATAGCAGTCATCGAGCGAAGAAGATATGGAAAGTCATACAAATGAACACGAAACTCCCTCGTGGCAAAAAGTAACCAAAAAAAAAAAGGAAGAAATTACAAATAAATAGACCTACTAAGCAAAATACACAAACCACAACAAACAACAGATTCCAAGTACTAGAAGAACATATTGTCCACATTGCTGTATGGTATGGAGAGCTGGACCCTTACAGAGACATTAGTGAAAAAATTTAGGGCCTGTGAGATAATAATTTATTGACGAATATTGCGGATAAGTTGGATTGATCGAATAAGAAATGAAATAGTTTTACATCGAATGAAAAAGAGCACAGAAATAACAAAAACGATAAAAATTCGACAGTTACAATATTTTGGTCATGTAATGAGACATCCACAGAGGTATAACCTTCTACACCTCATAATACAGAGTAGGATCATCGGAAAGAGATACCCAGGTCGAAGAAGAACATCCTTGCTCCGAAATCTTCGAAAATGGTATCAAGAGATCACCGGTAATTTATTGAGATCCGTCATAAACAAAGTTATTATTGCCAATATGATCGCCAACGTTCAATAATCAGACAGGGTACTGAAAGAAGAAGAGAAGAACAAGAGACCGAGGGAAACGAAACTGTCAACAACACCACTAATAACCAAACACTCAAAACTTCAACAGGATATAACATATAGAATTATAGTAAGAGGATTTCCATCACACAATTGATACAGATGATATAAAAAAACTGAACTTGCGAAAAAGGCCACCATGTTAGAAACATAATCGATGTTTTTGTGTCTTGTCTTAGGTGTTTGTTCTTCCAGATTGTCGTATTAAGAGATCCCGCCGCTTTACTTGCTTTTAAGCTTTGTTTTCGTACTTCTTCTTCAACATCTCCGTAACTAGTTATATCTATTCTCAGATATCTAAACCTTGCTTCCTGCTTTATTACTTTCCCATCAATTTCAATTTTACATCGTAATGGGTATTTAGATGTTGGTACAAGTAGTACCTTTACGTACTGCTTGTATTATTTTGTAAAGTAACCATATTAATTCTTCGCTTACCTACATTTTCTGAAAATTTCTTATTTTTCATCTACTAAACTTTTGTATCTAATTTTATAAGATACTTTAAAATAATCTATTGTGTCATTATAAAGTAAATATATTTTTCTATATTAAATAGACTTTTATCCTATATTAAACTTTAATATTAACGAAAATATGGAAGCCTTTGATCATTATACTATAATCTTCGTTACACGAAAATTTTACAGAGAGATAGTTTATATGCACATTCTCGTCGAGCTCAATAAAAGCTTTACTAATTCCTCGTTAAATATGTAACAACAATCAACCGTTTTCTATTAAAATGGAAAACTGATGGATAGAAAAATAAAATACGACTTCTGATCGAAGTTTTGTTTAAAGATAAAAGCAGTTAATGGATAGGGAATATAAAAAGCTCTATACTTATTAAAATATATTTCCATTAGCCGCCCTTGGTACTTTTACGGTTTATTATTTTTTATTTAATGTAAGTTTTTTAATTTTCTACGGAATTTTTTACTTTTATGGTTTATTATTTGTTATTTAATGTACGTTTTATAATTTTCTACGGAAACTTGTAAAACTTGGAAAAATAAAATTTTATGTGCTAAGTTTTTGTAACAAACAAATATTTTGGCTTGGCTACAAAGGCCAGTTATACAAGGATGATAGCAAAAGGATGTTATAATAAATAATATACAGTAAGTCTCATTTTATTAAGACAAAAACAAAAAAGTTTGCAGAAATTAAAAGAAATAGACTGCATGATATCAAATTTTCTATCAGGCTTCAAATATCTGAAAGAAATTCATACAAAAGCTGATAAAAAACTTTTCAAAACTTAATTAATTTTATTTTATGGGAAAGTAATCGGTACATATAGTTTTACATTCATATTTTTAAACATTATCGCTATCTGATATTAATTTGCGATTTGCGAAGTGGCTCAAAATCATCTTCATCGTTAGAAGAAACTATCTCTGCAATAGATATTTGTGGTAAAAGCGATGGATTATTACAAACTTCATTCTCGTTCCGTATTCAGATAAAATATTACAAATAATATATATTTTAATTTCTATTCTTTGCATCAAACTATTGCGAAAAATATTGTGTGTGTGTGCTGTCGATTTCCTTTGACCATGGATTTAATCCATTAGCAGAACTGAAATTACTCTTATAAGATATCTTTTATACTCATTGCGAAAAAATATTGTATACCAAAATTTCGTCAAAATTAAATCACTTCATACACATCTTCACAATCTTTATCTACAACCCCTTTTCAAAACATTATTTTCTATTTCAGATAGTAGATGGAAATGCCAAAACGGACGTGTCAAACCGTAAGGAGCCTGGAATATTCTGCGGCGAAAGCGAGCAGCCCCAGACCTTTATGTCCGAAACGTCTTTTGTCAAAGTTCTCTTCCATGTAGAAAATTATACAGATCAGACATACCTTAGTTTTGATACCAGAGCAGAACAACAACTAGTAGTATATCTGAGATACGGACAACATCCAGAACTATATCCCAACAGGAGAGGGGAAGTTGTTCAAGGGTAAGTTTCTAGTTTTTAATTGAATTTAATGTTTTGCTAAAAGAGTTTTTATTTAATTGCTTGATTATTGCTGTTATACATAAATTTGAAAAATTTTCAGACAATGTTACAATAATAAAAAAAGAATATTTTCCACACTCACGACGTAATAGATAACTAAGATAAAAATATATTATTATTTAACAGCTCAGTCATAGACATCGTTCCTTCGTTTTTTCTTTGTCTTTCCTCACTCGCTACATGCTTTAACACGTTGAACGCCATTATCAGTGACGTACCCAAGGCGGTATCCAGGGGGTCCAGACGCTCGAAATATTATCAAATATTGATTATTTTTAAATTCAATAAATAAGTAAAATATATTAAATTGAACAATTTTATTTTAAGTTTAATAAATATTTTAATTAGGTCAAAAATGATTAGGCTAATGAAACCATAGGTTTCGCAGTCAATATCCCAACCACACACACATAAATATTTTAAAACTTATACAGATGTAAAAAACTTCAAAATTTGTATATTGGTATAAAAACATTTAATTAAAGCTTGTTAAAATTGTCGTCCAATAATTATAAATGCATATTATCCCAGTCTGGTTAAAAAAAAAGGTCGAAAAATGTTTAGCAGATATCTGAAGCTTTTAAGACATAGGTGGGGGTTACTAGATGACGAACAGATGAAAAGGTACTCTTATTTTTACCTTGCGTTTTTTTTAACAATAATTTATGGTCACAATTTGATTTTTTGTCTATAAGTTTTTTCCCTTATATTTTAATAAACAATATTAATATCATTTTTTTATATCAAGAATATCTTTATTTTCCGTTAATTACTATTTAACTGGGAATAAGCCACAATTAAAGGTTAAAATACGTTTATTGACGTTTCAATTTCCACTTCGGAAATCGTTCTCAAAATACAAACATTAGTAAATTAAACAAATTTTGTTTTTTGTTACTTAGTGAAAAATTCTTCTATTAATTTAATTTTATCTGACTCATCTATATTGACAATTCAGACATACATTATACATTTTAAAGTAGACGACTTTAAAATGATATTGCCAATATTGTTGAGTTGCGTTCCTGGGACGACTTTACTTATAAGATAGTTCATTCGATTACATGAAATCAACTTTAACTTGAGAATATCCGTCAGAAAAGATCATAACATGTAATTCGTCTTTAAAAAGACAAATACATGCCATGATGACAGTAAAATTCTCCTGTTAGTGATTCCATAGTAAATTATGAGGGAAAAAACCAGGAAAAAAACCTCATAATACTATCCCGACATGGTAAGTATTTGATCTTGCATTTATTTTACCTTCAATAAATACCAAATTCCGATTTTATATGTTTGTTATTTAAAAAATATAAATGATGTATTCTCTATATGTTACTGACTTACCAATACCGGTATTTTCTTTTTAATAACTTCCTCTTTCAATATGGGTAACCAGATCCTACTACATTCTGCCGAGAAATTCGCGACACAATTGGTCTCATTTAGCATAATTAGAGCCGCTTCTTTGATTTTTCTCTTTTTACCATCCGTTTCTTTTAGGACTATATTTGAATCATTCCATTGAACCCTATGTTCATTATCCCATGCATGTTTACATATTTGAGATCTATCAAATTCTCTATTTTTAATATAGGATTAATGTTCACTTATTCTAACATTTAATGGCCTTGATGTTTCACCTAAATAAAACTGATCGCATTCACAAGGTATTTTATAAATGCAATTCTTTGTCCTTTCTTGTTCATTGTTAGGTTTGGTTTTGGACAAAATAGATCTCAACGTGTTTGTTGTTTTGAATGTTGTTGAAATGTTGAATTTATTTCCTATCCTTTTAAGCTTTTCCGATAATCCTTTTATATATGGTATTGTTATTTTCCTCGTATTATCCCTTGTATATGTTGTAGGATCTCGTTCTAAGTTGTTTTGTTCTATTCGATCTATTGTTGAAAATTCCTTATTTATAAACGATAAAGGATAATCATTTTTTAATAAAACAGATGTTAACAAATGTTTCTCCTCCAATAATGTTCTCTTCAGAACTTTATTTTCCGGTTTTTTAATTAAAATTGATAAATAATTTACGGAGATTTTTGCACCAATTTATAAAATTTAGTTATTTTTTTATTAACAAAATAAAATGTTATTAATACATTTGAACATCGAGGAATTACTGTCCTTTAAATTTGTACAAAGTTTCCCCCTGATCGGTCAAATAGTTTAAAAGTTATTTAATTTATTTATCCCTGAGGCTAATTATTTAAACTATTAAACCCTCACTATGAAAGATGTTAGACACATTTAGCAAATTTCATAGGATTTTTTAAGACTTAAACTATCTCAGAAGCTAAATGCATATTGCATTTTCATCGATATTATTTAAAAAATAAACGTTTGAAAAAGGGGTATGTTTTTTACTTATAAACAATTGTAATAACTTTTATATTTTTTTAGGTACAATCATTGGATAGCTGGTAAAAAACTTTCTATGATCAATAGGAACGAAGTTAGCGACTATTTTTAAAAAAATCATATCTCCATTGTTTATAAACATTAAGAAGTAAAATTTGCACAAATTTTGAATGAAAAGCTAAACTTTATATTGAAACTTATAGCTGTCAAATTCATCCAATTTTTCGAAACTTACAGCTCTTGGAAACGAAGGTACTTTCAAAAGATCGTCATAAAAAAGTGGAGAGAATAACTGTTTCAGCTCCGTTTTTTTTTGACATTGGAACTTCAAATTGAAACAAGTAGGAAAAAATGTACATTATCTCGGCTTCCATTGCAGCTGGAGGCCCCTTTATTCTGGGGTAGCTCGTCGAAATATGAATAACTACATAGTTTTCACTGGCCGGAAAATATGGGAAACATCGAAAAAATTGAGTCTATTTCACCGTAAAAACTTACTTTTTTTTTTAATTTGGCTGGAATAGTCTGTCGCAGTATTAATAACGATGACATAATTTTCACCACCCCCCGGAAATCTCAGAAAATCCTGGAGAATCAAAATATATATTTTTTTTTTTTTCATTTTATATCAATGATGTAATAATATGTACTTATATATTTTATAAATTAAGTTTTAAACTAACTACATAAAATGTAATTTTTTAAACATTATATTATTATATTCCTTATATTAATTATAATTGTTTGTATTTTTATAAATAAAAATATTGATTTTTCCTATTCAATACTGATTCTATTTTTCATACAAATATGATATACAATATTATTCTAATCGGCGTTACTGCTTTGATAAAATAAGTCGATTTTTCATCACTTGCCTTATTAAATTTTGCAATGTTTATTGAACTTTACTTTTTTTATTTTCTTTACATACATTGGTTTAAAAGTTAAAATTTGGTTCATTCATTCGACTTCACTGTCAGCTCTGAACCTTTTTGTTGCAGGTTGTTTGCCTTCATTTATTAAATCAGTCTCTAAATATACATCTTCAGAATCACTGTCGTCATCAAACGTAACTGTACCGAGGTTGCAGCATATTTTCTCCTCTACTTCTTCCTCAGTACAATTTATGCACAAGTTTGTACAATTCAAACCACGTTTTCTGCTTTTTTCTGTTTTTTTTTTAAATGTGAGTTTTTTACCAGCTATCCAATGGTTGTACGTACAAGTCTGTAGCTTGAAAAATATAGAAGTTATTACAATTGTTTATAAGTAAAAAACATACCCCTTTTTCAAACGTTTATTTTGTAAATAATTTCGATAAAAACGCAATATGCATTTAACTTCTGAGGTAGTTTAAGTCTTAGAGAATCCTATGAAATTTACTAAATGTGTCTAGCATTATTCATAGGGAAAGTTCAATAGTTTAAATAATTAGTCTCAGGGATAAATAAATTAAATAACTTTTAAACTAGGTATTTGATCGATCGGAGAGAAATTTCGCACAAATTTAAAAGACGGTAATTCGTCGATGTTAAATGTAATAATAACAATTTATTTTGCTAATAAAAATATAAGTAAAATTTATAAATTAGTGCAAAAAAATTGTTTTCTTTTTGCAGGTATCTCCGTAAATTATTTATCAATTTTAATAAAAAAAAACGGAAAATAAAGATATTCTTGATATAAAAAAATGATGTAAATATTGTTTATTTAAAATATAAGGGAAAAAATTAATAGACAAAAAACCAAATTGTGACCATAAATTATTGTTAAAAAAAACGCGAGGTAAAAATACGGGTACCTTTTCATCTATTCGTCATCTAGTAGCCCCCACCTATGTATTAAAAGCTTCAGATATCTGCGAAAATTGTTGCCGTGAAATCGAGGATTTTTGCATAACCAGACTAGGCTATATCGTTTTCGATCTAGTTCAGATCATACTCAGTGCCTTCTTTTGGTACTCGTAGCTAATACTAAAATTGCAATACCAAATACTTTATATATCAGTAATTGTTAACCCAAAAACGTTATTAATTGATTTATAGTTGGCAGAAATATTATTTTTATAAAAGTGTTTACAATTAGCTGCTTCAGTAAAACGTAAAATGGGAAAGAAAACTCAAATATAAAAATGTCTGCTGCAAAACTGCAGATTGTAAATATTTAAATTTTGTGTTTTCGTGGTAAATCGATTTGAATAATAAATCAAATATAAGTGAAATTTCCTGTAGTGCCTTCAGGAAAAATCGATTCTTGTTTCAGCTAATGAAGTAATCTGAATAATTTCCTTTGGGATGTGTTTTTTAAGGCAGAAGCTACGTCGAGCTTTCTAAAACTTGCTTCTATTCCCTTCTATTTTCCACATTACGTCGTGCCTGTAGTTTTAAATAAATTTTTCGATTTTCTACAGAAATAAAATCATACAAAAATATTAAAAAGGTTTTTATTTAAATATAATATAGAGATAGTAATAAATAGAGATCGTAATAAACGAAACGAAATAGAGATTGTACTTAATAAGTTTTAGAGTGAAACTAGCGGACCAACTCGACAGGGAGTTTTTTAAATGAAATTTTTATTTTGCGAGAAAAATTAAGAGATCAATACAAACAATATAATCAAGAATATACATAAAATACATCAATAATAATGCAAGTAAAAAAAAAGTGATTATGGAAGTCGACCTCCAAACGGGAATGCAATTTTTAGTTCATCAAATGTCGACATGGATATCATTTAGCAGTTAATTTTGCATGCTGATCACGAATCCGGTGTCAGATTTGCTCTATCTTGACGTTTTATGCGCGTTTCGGGTCACTTCCGGTGTCGGATCGCAACCGAAAGTACATATTTAGATTCGTCTCGACGAGACCTTTCGATCCATATATACATTGTGGGGTCTAAAACTTAAAGTAAATTTTAACTTCCGGTCATCTCAAAACCGGAAGTGAATTTTTGTACCAAAATTATATCTTGACAATCTCATACGTAATACTAATAATATTCCGAAAAAATATTTTAATTATCTAATATGGTTTTTGAGTAAAGTGGTGGACAAGAAAAGGGCTTAGCGTTTTAGTATATAAGATGATGTTTTTTAATTTTTCTTGCCTTTCTGTATTTTAGTGAAATGTAATTTGAAGCATCTGTACTTTTCCAAATACCACCTGGTAGTGTGTTACGGTGTATTCTGCAATGACAGATCCTTTCCAATAACGCTATTTTGCTTTAGGTGGTCGTCTAAATTATTGCTCAAGTATATCCTGTGCCCAAGTTTTCCGTTAGGTTTCTTAAATATATAATTCAAAATACCATTTACCATTTCTTTATTTATTTGGTGAATTGGATCTTAGGTTTAATTTGTTTGTGTATGTATATGTATGTGCTTGGTTGAAATCTTGACTGTAAAACCGATGGTTTTCATCGTTCTACCGTAATGGTTTAATAATTTATTTAACAGAGGGAACCTGCCGCTAAGATAAGAAAAATGCCCACTCTCAGAATTCAATTGTTTTATTTTTTTATATTTTATGTGATTAGAAAATAAGACTTAGCGTAATTGCAGCTTTCCACTTTCTTCCTTTTCCTCTTACCCCAAAAATGTAATTTTTTCGTTTTTATTATTATTATTGTATTTTTGAAGAGTTTCGTCGAGAAATTTAAAAAAAATTCACATGCGTAGTTGCCGCTATTTTGTGTATTTTATCAAAAAAATATATTTTTGATTTTTTCCCAATTTTCTGTAATGTGCTTCACCTTTAAAAACCCGAAAAACTGATTTTTAGGGGTTTCTGGGGATTTTTCTCATTTTATAGACTTTAAAATAGATTAAATCAAGGTTTTTTGTGGGGTATATAATAATTTAAAGTACCGTAAAGTTGCCTATTGGGTGACTTAAAATGTAAGCATAAATCACTGTAAATAGCAAGTAAAGCGCTGTACTATAGATGACATATAAATTTAACTTTTAAGAAATCTCACACAACTTTACCACGTTGGTAATTTCCCCAACAGGCCTATATTAACCCTTATCCGGAAAGGTGTGTCCATCGGACACACTTACAGATATGTTACTATATATTTCAAAAATCACAGTATATTATGACCTCAAAAATTAGGACTTTTTTTTTTTTTTTTTTTTTTTTTTTTTTTGTACCGCATCAACCCCTAGGGTTATTAGCGGGTGGTATATCTTTATTTTAGAAAAGTTACATTTAGTATATTATTAAAATTTACATAGCAGTTTTGTAAAATACAAACATTTTATGTTATGTTACAGTTTGTTATACAGTTTACAATTTTTGATAAAATTTATTGTATTGCTGATGTCTTCTTTTAGAGTTTCTTTCAAATTGTGTTTTAGTTTTGCTGTCGATCTTGCTGTTGAGTACACTGGACAGTCTATCATTATATGTTGCACTGAAAATGGTATTTGACAGATGTGGCAAATCGGCTGAGGGTCCTTGGAGATGATGTATCCATGTGTAAATTTTGTATGACCTAGCCGCAGTCTGTTAATAACTACTTGGTCATGTCTTTTAGCTGGGAGCGGTAGTAAAGCAGAAGTAACATCTGGTTTGATACTTTTTAATTTTGCTTCTGTTTGGTTCCATTTTACTTGCCAGATTTTGTTCATGTAAGTTTTTATTAATGTTTTTTGGTCTGAAATTGGTATGTTTTGCATAATAGGAATTGTCATGTTATTGATAGTTTCTGTTGCTGCTTTATCAGCTGCTTCATTACCCTTTATCCCAACATGGGATGGTACCCATAAAAATGTTATGTTTTTACCACATGTTTGGACATTGTATAGCATGTCTTTTATTAATGCTAAATTGGCATGAGTAGGATACATCTGCTTGACACCATTTAAGGCACTTAGAGAATCTGATATAATAAGAAAGTTTGTATCAATGCTGGTACATTGGTTCAGTGCGTTGAAGATTGCCTGCAGTTCTCCAGTATATATGCTACACTCCTTGGCTAGACGGGTGACAGAGGTGTTGTCTTCAAAAATAGCTGCAGCAGCTACACCATTACTGCTTTTAGAGGCATCAGTAAAAATTAGTTTAAAATCAGGGTATCTGGAGATGGTAGACCGGAATTGCTGTTGTATTTCAGAAGGATTGTGTGAATGTTTGGGATAGTTAAGTAAGGTAAAATCTACTTTTGGTATTTGAACTTTCCAGGGAGGAGACTGGCATCTGTTTGTAGAAGTGGCTCTCAATTGATGTATATCGAATTCAAATCGATTTATTCGTTCATTGAAAGGTAAGTTTCTAGGGCAATAATTTGAGTACAGATTTGGAGGGTTGCTCCTTATTAGGCTTGTTATAAACGGGTTTTCCTTTGCACTGAGATATTTAGTAGCACAACACATTGAAAAATATTGTCTTCTGAGAGTTAATGGCGGTTCTCCTGCTAGGACTTGAAGGCTGCTAATTGGCGTGGTTCTGAAAGCTCCGAAAACTATGCGTAATGCTGTGGATTGGATGATGTCCAGTTTGTTCATTTGAGTTTTAGTAGCAGTTTCGTAGCATATACATCCATAATCTAGTTTGCTTCTAATTAGAGCTTGATATAATCGCAGAAGAATAGTTGTGTCTGCGCCCCATTTGTGATTGGAAAGAACTTTTAGAAGATTTATTCTCTGTTGGCATGATTTAATTAGTTCATTTATGTGCGATGTCCATTTTAGTTGAGAGTCGAATGTCATTCCCAAAAATTTGATTTCATTGGTTGTTATAAGAGTATTTCCGTTAAGTTTTAAATTTAAGTGGTGTTGTGTTTTTCTTTTGTCAAATATTATTACTTTAGTTTTTTTGGTTGAAAATCTCAAGCCTATATCTAAAGACCACCCTTCTAATTTATTTAGTGTATTTTGTAATATTGATGCAGCTGATTTGAGGTTTTTACTTCTCATATATATTACAAGATCATCGGCGTAAAGGTTTGCTTTTACTGGAAGCATAAAATGGTTAGATACGTTGTTGATTGCTATTAAGAATAGCAGGGGGCTTAATACAGATCCTTGAGGGATACCATTTTCCAGTGATTTCTTAGTTGACATGACACCGTTTGTTTTAACTTTTATACTTCTGTTCTCCAGGAAGTTTTTGGCGAAGGCTAGGAATTTACCATCTATTTTCCAACTCTTCATTGTTTTTAAGATGTGATATGTCCACGTGGTGTCAAATGCTTTTGTGATGTCAAAGAAAATTGCTATTAATTTTTGTTTATGTATAAAAGCTTCGTGTATTTCAGATTCTAATGCTATAATGTTATCTATTGTAGACCGTTCTGATCGATACCCACTTTGGATGGATGTAAGGAGATTTTTCTTTTCTAAGTACCATTTTAATCTTTTGCTTAGAATTTTTTCCATTATTTTACAGATGCTACAGGTAAGAGATATTGGTCGATACGAAGAAGATAAGTTTTTTGGTTTATTGTCTTTTAAAAATGGTATTATAATTGCTTCGCGCCAGAGAGATGGAAATTTATGGGTCGAATAAATTTTGTTGTAGATCTCTACTAAAGTAACCTTCGCGCTTATAGGTAGTTTTTCTATGAAAATTGGTGGTATGTCATCAGGTCCAGGTGAGGTATTTTTGAGGTTATTAAGACTTTCATTTAATTCATCAAGTGTTATGGAAGTGTTTAGTGGATCAGCAGTATCTTCTATATTAATTTTTGATGCTTCTGTTCTTTCTTTGTGTTCTAAGAAATTTGGGTGGTACTGCTGATTGCTTGAATACAACTGATAGTGTTCTACTAAAATTTCTGAGATTTCGTGTTTGTCTGAAGTTGTTAGATCATTTGTAGTGATTGTGTCAATATGGTTAAATGTTTTTGAACCTTTTATTTTCCTTATTTTTTGCCATATATCCCTTATGGGCGTAGACGAGTCAATTGACGACACGTAATTGGTCCAGCTCTCTTTTTTCGCTTGTTTTATTAAAAATCTAGATCTGGCCCTTAAAGATCTAAAATTGTTTAAGTTATTAGGTGTGTTAAACTTTTTGTATATATTAAAAGCATGTTTTGTTTGCTTTAAAGCGGATGCGATTTCAGTGTTCCACCAAGGAAGAGGAGCTTTTGTGATATTTTTGGTTTTTCCTATAGAATCTCTGGCTGCGTCTAAAATTATACCATTGAAAGATGATAGAGTAGTGTCTATATTATCTGATATAACGAGATTTGGTATACGTATGCTTACTAAGTTCGAGTATTTTTCCCAATCGGCTGACTTTAATTTCCAAGTTTCATATGGTGTTGTACAGGTTTTTTCATCTTTGTCATGAGTAATTATTATCGGAAAATGATCACTGTCGTATAGGTGGTCCAATGTATTCCACTGTAAAAATGGAGCTAAAGTTGAATCACTGATAGATAAGTCTATGGAGGAAAAAGTGCCATTATGTGCATTGAATCTAGTAGGTGCTCCTGTGTTTAATAAAACTAGTTTTATGTTATTAATTGCTTCTAATAATATTCGTCCATTTTTATTTGTTCTTTGTGATCCCCATGCGATGTTGTGACAGTTTGTGTCACCCAAAATTAATTTTGGAGATGGAATTTGTTTAATTACATTTTGAAGTTCTAATAGAGTAGTTTCGTCAGGATGTGGTAAATATACGTTGCATATGTTGATTTTAAAATGATGTATTACCGAAACTGCTACTGCTTCCAGATTTGTATTTAACGGAATTTCTTGGGATTGGATGGTTGAATGTACAAAAATTCCGACTCCACCACTGGATATTTGCTGTACTGCTCGATTTTTTGTATAGGGCATATAATTTTTTAGTTTTGCTTGATTGTTGGAAAGACGAGTTTCTTGAAGACATATTATTAGTGGTGACAGTTCATTGATTAGCATTTTAATGTTTTCAATGTGGCTATAATAGCCATTCAAGTTCCATTGAAGAATGAATATAATTGGACTATTGAGATAAATCGTAGTCGCTTTCTTCAGTGAGGGAAGATTCATTTGTTGGATTTATTTTCTTTATAATTCTTGTGATATTATTTTTCATGCGTCTATCATTTAATTTTGAGTGAACCATTTTTAATAAGGTGTATAAGCCGTCAAAATCTTCTGTATAGTTTTTAGCTGTGACTTCAGGAAATTTTGATCCTATTGCGTTTATCACGAAGTCGCATAATTCAGAGAAATTTAGCGTATATGAAGGAGATGCTGTCATTAAAATGTTTTCAATTGGTTTTAATGTGGCTTCGACATCTAAAGCCTTTTTCTTTTTTTTGTGTGCGGATTTTTTTGGAGTTATGAAAGTTTCGTTTAGGTTTTTAGTTTCTGAGATTTCAGGAGAGGTTGAAATTTGCCTTTTTGCTTGATTGGTTGTTTTACTATTATTGCTGTTAGCTTTAGTTGAAGGTATGCTGTGTACTATAAGCGAATCATTTGTCGTTGGGATATCTGCAGAAATAGGGTTGAAACAGTTGGTTGTATCATCTGAAATATTTGTTGCTGAATTATTCTGATTTATTTCCATGAGTTCGAGTTCTGAGGTATAAGGATCTTTAAGTGTTTCTGTACCAGTTGATGTTGATGTGCAGTTTTCTTCTTTGTGGCCAGTAGTATTACATCTAGAGCAATTTAAACCATCTAGGGATAGGAAGATTCTGTAAGGAGTGTTGTCATAGGTTATTAAGATTGTATTTGGAATTGGTTTGGTGATTATCGGAGAGACAAATATTTGCCGCCTAAAGCTTAAGACATGACTATACTCAGACTCGGGCATGCCAACTTTTAAAAACGTTAATTTGGATACTGCAGTTATTTCTAGTTGTTTCAGTTCTTCTTCTAAAATACTGTTCGGAATGCTGGGGCAGATGTTTGATATTACTAGTCTCCTTGCTGGCGTAATAAGTCTTCGAATTTCTATCTCATTGCCTTGGATGAGTACTGTTTTATGGTTGTTTAGTAAGGTATCTACTATGCTAGTATTGTTCAAGTAAATACAAACTCTGTTGTTAGCTATTCGTGATGCAAAGATAACATTTTTTGGTGTGAGTAGAGACCCTATGGCTACTATGTATTCATGTATTTTAATACCTTGGATAGCTGACAGAATAATGGCTTGTTCTTTTGAAGGAAAATTGAAGTTGCTTACTGCATTGGAGTATGTCGATGTTGATGATGTAGTAGGTATACTAATATTTTCAGAATTATCCATTTTTAATTTTTGTTTTCTTCATTTGATAAAATTTTTCTAGAGCCGGTCTTGTATCGGCTAATTAGTTCGACTTGTGGAAGTTGCCAAAAAACCAGAGACTGGATTAATTGATGTTTAGTAAGAGCAGATTTTAATCGGCACTTTATCAACTAAACGCAGGGTTGGAATCTCGAATTAAACTTTAAAATGTGGAGAAACTTTAAAATGTGTAACCACACTTTGACAGTTATTTGACACCTCAAATTAGGACTTTGTTAGCTTTAAAGTAAACTTATTGGAGACAACAACTAAATATTTTAAGCTACCTAATCAAAATATAATATAAAAAAATAAAATTATTTTTTTATTTTATTTATGGCGGTTACGCCACTGGTCATCAATATTTGTCGACTGTCGGTCACGTGAAGTACTAAACAAGCTATGACTAGTTTGACTAGTAATTTATAAGTAAGTATAAAATAAAACGTAGATTGAGACTAGTATACTTCATGATACAATTTCAGCTCTTGAACATTGAACAACATATCAGAAACAGTCAACCAGCAATGTGTGTTGCTAAAGATAAAACTGAGTGGTGATCACAACCTTTTCCGAGTGGACGAACACGAGTTCATAATTTAGTAAAAGAACCACTACACAAAGTTCTATTTCCACATGGAACACGCATTGAAGACCCACTAGACATATTTCGCTTATATTTGACTGAAAATGCTGTGGATGACATTGTCCGTTACACCCATCTAGAGGCTCATCCTGTATTGCAAAATAAACCATGTAAGTCCTACGATAGAATTGAAATGTATGCTTTCTTTGGTCTCCTGTTTACCGCCGGGCGTCTGAAATCAAACTGTGAAAGTTATCAAGCTTTGTGGAATTCAGTTTATGGACCACAGATTTTTCTAGCCATTATGGGTATAAATCGGTTCAAAGAGCTTTTGCGTTTTATTCGTTTCGACGACAAAACGCCAAGATCCAAAAGACATAAAAGAGATAAACTAGCTGCTATACGGGATATATGGGATCAAGTACTAGGAAATTTGAAAAAGCATTATTTGCCAGGACGAAATATAACAATTGACTAGCAGTTGATTCATTATCGTGGAACATGTTTATTCAAACACTATATTGCCTCAAAACCCGACAAATATGGAATAAACATATTTTGGGCATGTGATTCAGAAACTTTTTATCCTCTAAATGCGATTCCCTATCTCGGCAAAGAAGGTAATCAAGTAGCTACTGGTTTAGTACGTAAAACCAACAGAAACGTAACATGTTAGAACTATTTTACGAACTTATATATTGCTTATAATATGCTATCTAATGGTTTAACAATTGCTAGCACAGTTAGAAAACATAAAAAGTTTATTCCTCCTGAGTTTCAACCATGTAAGAACAAGGAGCCATTGTCTTCTACCCTGTCTTTCTACCAAGGAGCCATTGGTTTTACAAAATAGACAACATTGGTATCATATGTGCCTAAGCCTATGAAAAGTGTCAGTGTTGTCAACAATGCATTACTCGAATAAGATTAGAGAGGAGATGAACCATAACCCAGAGATTATAATTCTCGACTATAATAAAACAAAAGGTGAAGTTGACTCGCTCGACCCGATAGTGGATCAATATATGTGCAAACGTAAAACAAACCCGCATTGGATTTTCGCATATTTTATGAATATGTTAGATGTATGCTGTCTATCATCTTATGTTATTTGAATCAACCCGCATTCAAACTGGAATATAATAAGACACAAAAAAAGACGTATATTCATAATTAAAACAGCAGAACAACTTATAAAGCCCCATATTATCCGCAGATCGAACGTAGGACTGTCTAAATCAACCAGATTCCTTATGGCAAACTTTGCAGGAGAAGCAACTGCCACTACTGCCACACCTCAGTCAACACAGAAAAAAAGATCTTACTTATATCTATTAAAAAAATCAAGAACAGAAAAACAAACTTGTAATAGTTGCAGCCAGAACATTTGCAACGAGCACAGCAGTGTAAAACATGAGGCTATTAGTTGCCTAAGAAAGTAATACAATGTCGTATCATTGTAGATACTTTAGAATTATAGGTTAAGATTTGCGTTGTTTTTTAGTTTTTATAGACCAAGCACTCACTAATTATTACTTTATTATCTAAAAATAAAAATTCAAAAGAATTGTCACATATTTTAATAATTATAACATAAAATACCATAATATTGTTACAATGTGTCCGACGGACACACTCTGTCCTACTACGTCAGAAAAAATAAGTGTCCGGATGAGGGTTAAGAAAGTATTCTTTTTAAAAAAGCTTCTCGGTCGAGTGGAATAAGTCATGTCGCTTTGAACCCGGATTTTATGTTGTCATTTTTGCCCCTAGTTCTACTAATGTTGTTTTCAGTAGACATCAGTGGAAATCTATTTTTCCTTATAGGTCCAGGTTGTATTTACTTTCATTAAGTTTTACCTTCCATTTACCCTACTAAGCTTCTCTTTATTTTTGTTGATACTGTACTCGTTCAGATCTACCTTCTTAGGATGAGGTGGTGCCTCCTTGTCGTACTTCACGCTGTATACATAAATTTTTGTTTCTTGTTCAGATAGTCTTACTTTATCTGTGGCATTTTGGTAGATATGTTTGATTATGATAGTGAGCAATGAACTATTCGGCATTCTATATATGCTTTTAATATTTTTTGCTGGCTTATGGTATCAAATGCTTTCTCATAGTTCACGACTATCAGTGCTAATGGTTTGTTTTATTTTCTAGACTTTTCTATAAGGTTCTCTATCACTAGTATAGGATCATTAGTGTTGTACTCTGATATAAATCCAGCTGGTTCTATACGCTAATAGAATTCTAACTTAGCATTCAGTCTTTTTTTGATAATTTTTGGGAAAATTTTATATACATATGATAGCAAAGTGACACAGAGGTAGTTTTTTAGATCTGTTGTAACTATATATGTATCCAAGATCTCTCAACAACGTATCTCGCCACAAGATTCAGATAACCACATAATACCAATCAAATAGACTTATTCTTGTTAATCAACGTTTTACAAATTCTATCAAAAATGACAAACATTATCCTTAAGCAGACTTTGGCTCCGATCATATCCTATTAGTGGCAGGCAACCATACAATCGAAATGTAAAATAATAAAGAAAAACAAAATTATGCCGATATTTTAATTCTTGTTCAAACAATATTAACTTACCAAAAAGGAAATTTCTGCTTCAATAAGCTTTAGAACTTACAATCCAAGACCAAAAATGCAGAGCTTGTCGAAGAAAATTGACCCAATGCTATGGGATATCAACAACTAAAGTCAATTTGAGCTTGCCTGGTACAAGGTATCCACCAGTGGTAGATAAATGAAAAAGTGTGAGTAATGCCAGTAAAATTAGCGATTATTTGAAGCACAGATTTTATGTAGTCATGCAAAGATTCTGTTCACGGTTTGTTTGGAACACAGCGACCAAATAGAACCTTGAGGCTCAATATGAGTTAATTTATCTTTGCTACAATGTACGTAATAGAACGTATTTAATTAACGAGGGATTAAAATCAATACTTCTACTACATATCCCACAAGAACAATGTAGATTTGTCCCTGGAAGAGGCATACGAGAACAAATCCTCAATCTCAGACAAATTATAGAAAAATCTAGAGAATTTAATCTAAAAACATATTTGTGCTTCGTTGACTACTCGAAAGCGTTCGATAATGTAAAATACCTACTGAGTAAATATATACCTACTGAAACAACTGTATATCAACAACACAGCAAACGTAAGAGTCAACAACATATACTCCGATAATTTTAAACTAAAAGCCGGTGTTCGTCAAGGATGTATTATCTCTCCCATATTATTCAATATATACAGCGAACACATGCGCATTGTATTCGACGGATGGCAAGGAGGAATATCAGTCGGAGGCCGAAAAATCAGCAGTCTCTGCTATGCTGACGACACTTTAGTACTAGCATCATCAACAAATGACCTTGAATACATCATGAACAGACTAGACACTATTAGTCGTGAATATGGACTTAAAATTAATGTACAGAAGACCAAGGTAATGATAATCGATGGAATTAGAAATAACTAGCCGGAAATACGAAACGTAGCGGGGTTTTAAGTAGTAAGCCGTTTTAATTACTTAGGTTCTGTTATCACAAACAATGGTGGATGCGAAGAAGAGATACATCGACGCCTTACAATGGCCAACTCAGCAACGGTCTAAAATCTGGAAAGATACGGACATAACCAGGAACACGAAACTGCGCATAGTACGGATGCTTATCTTTCCTATCGCTACCTATGCGTCAGAAACTTGGACCATTAAAAAGTCCGACTCACGACGTATAATGGCCTTTGAAATGTGGGTGTATCGTAGAATGATGCGCATACCCTGAACAACACATCTCACAATTGTCTCAATATTGACAGAATTCGACATCAATACTAGGCTTACCACAATCATCAACCAAATTATATTGAGGTACTTTTGACACATTACCAGACGAATGGAAGGCATGGAGAGGTTTGTGGTTCAAGGCAAGGTAAATGGTAAAAGAACTCGAGGAATATCGCCACTTCGATGGTCAGACCAAATAAATTGCGCTACCGGTTACTCTTTTTCTGAGGCAGCATACCGCGCCCAGGAGAGAAGAATGGATAGCAACCATTCGTTAAATAGCATAACGTCACCACATAAATAGAGCTTATTACAATCAATATGTGATTAGTCTGTGTATATAACATCGATTGAAAAACTAAATCCATAGGTATCGCGAAAGGATCTATAAGACCCGGCGCAATTAAATACGATATAGTGAATTATATATGCTCGACCACTGTCAGGTTAAACAATAGTAGACAAAAAGTAAGGAAGGTTTGGTGGTCCACATAAATTCAGCGAAATTTGACAGTATTTGTCAGCTTTCTCCCTTGCCTAAACTTTTACTGACTTAAACCATCAGTCAGCGTTTTGAACATTAAACTTGTTCTTTTGATGCACGTGGATTAACATATTTTTTCATGGATTAAATAACATAGCATTTTTATTAATCGGAGATTTTACTTACAGCTGACTCTGGTCTGCCTGGAATTCTGGCAAATGTGACACCAATAATCATGTTTTTACTTGTCTACACTTGTTTACATATGGAGAACATCAACTCAGATTTTTTTAACGCGTGCATCTGGTCACCTTCAATTCTGCTTATTGAATACCATTAGTCATCACCACCAAGTAGGTGGCCTGTTTCAGCTGAGGAAAAAAGTATAGACAAAAAATCATGATGAATAGTTGCAGATGTTTGCAAATGTTTTCTCAGTTAGTCTGTATTAGCAGGTGTGGAGAGGAAAAATCTGACCAATGTTATCAAATTTCGCTAAATTTTAGGTGACCAGATGCAGGCGTTTACACAGGTGGTCTGAAGTAATAGTGGTGTATACAGATAATAAAAGCTTACCACTGGTGTTAACATGTGCACCACAAGACCTCTTTTATTTCCTATTCCTATCTTCTGACAATAACTTTAATTATAATAATATTGCAGTACCCTTTTTAAAATTATATTTACAATATTATAAGGCATGTTGTAACTAGACATTTTTAGTTATAAATAATTTAATTTTCAATACGCGTAATTTTTTACAATAAAAATCCTTTTGAGCATTATACATTTTTTGAACACCAAATAAAAAACTCTGATATGAATAAATAATAAGTTAACAAGACACTCTTGCAAAATAATTCCACTTATTGAGTATCCATTACTATTCACATCAGCTTTAGAGTTGAGTCAACAAACCCTCAGCTCTCTCTCTTCTCGTTTTTGAATGATTGATTTTATCCGTTTCCAGGTCATATTGTGAGCGAATATTTAGAGACTGTCGTCTTCAAACTTGTTACGTTCAATCACCAGCTTATCCCGGCATCTATCCGAGAAATTTGCATTGTAGATACTACCTAAACACTCGACTGCCTTTTATCAAGCTCTACATTGAAAACGAAGAGTTCAACATCGATGGCCAGAGATGTGAAAATATTATGACTTGTCCGATGAGACCTATATCATCCGGTAAGTACACCAAATAAGTTGTTCTTTATAGTATTTTTGTTTTTGTATAATAACAATTAAAAAAATGCAAATTTTATATACAGGGTAAGTTTAAGAGCGACATTGGTCGATAATTCCATTATGGTACCTAGATAATATCCAAAAAAGTTATTTATAGAAAAATGTAGGCAATGATATTTTATAGGCTTGAAAAATATGCCTAATTTTAAGGGTTGTTAATTACTAGGTGGTAATAATTTACTAGCTGAACTTCCAGATCCACGTTAGTTTAAAAACAAATTATTTAACATTTCACATTAAAATTTAGCCCCTTTTTAATTTATAATAGCTTGTCTTTTACCATTAATATCATTAACAAATGTTACTTTAAATCCTTTTTCTAATTATTTAAATAGGTACAGAAAGAGGTTATGTGTTAAATCTAAAACAATAAGTGCTTTTATATTAATCTTTGATCTTATTATTATTATTACTACATAGTAATAAGGGCTGGGGTCCCCATTTACAAGAAAAATGAAATAGTACATTACAAAATAATTTGTTACGCAAATAAACTATGAACTAGTAAATTGTATACAGTATTGTTCAGTTTACAAACATGTAACAGTCTAGTTGGTTTTTAAAAGAATTTATAGATGGGGAATTTATAATTTCCGTTGGGAGACTGTTCCATATACTAAAAATACTATTACACAGAAAATGTTGGCGCCTTGTCCATGAAAAGGATTCCTTCTTCAGTTTCAAACTGTGACTACGTAGTCTGCTGTGATGATCTAAAATAAACAAATGCTGCAGATTTACATATCCAAACCTTAAAATTCGGAAGTTGATAATTAAGTCACCACGGAGTCGACAAGCTTCAAAAGTTGGTAACCCTGCTAAAGAAAGTCTTTGTGGGTAATCTGGCCTTCTTCGTTTGAAAGATAGTCTGGTGGCTTTCTTTTGAACATTTTCGAGAAGAGTTCTATCGCGTACTAATTCTGGGCACCAAACTGTTCCACAGTACTCCAGTAGGGGTCGGACATAAGTTTTATACAAACGAATAGAACCCGAAAAGGATATTTTTGTAAAAGTCTTATTAAGTAGGTATAATTTACTATTTGCCTTTTTAGTGATGTTTGAAATATGCTCCGACAAACTCAAATTTTTACTAATTGTAACACCAAGATCACAATATGATCCCACAGTATCCAGTAAAAGCCCGTCTATCGAATAAGACAAACGCGGGTTATTTTCCCCAAATGTAAAACTACACACTTATCTCTATTTAGAGGTAACATCCAATCTGAACACTACTTGAAGATCGAATCTAAGTCACTTTGTAAGTCTTGTCCACTCAAAAGTGGGTCAGTAAATATTTTTGTATCGTCTGCGTAGAAAGCTTTCCTAGATATGATATGAGAATCAAGATCACTAGCATACAACATAGCATAGCAAAACAAATCCTTATGGCACACCACTTAAAACTGATTTTTTAGATGATTAGCATTTTAATCCTGTTTTGCGTGGTTTGACAACATTTCCTCTGTAATTTATATATTCTCTCTTTCGCTTCCTGCTATCTGCTCTTATTTTAACGACACTTTTTCTCTCTGACATTATTTCAAAACATAAGTTGAATCACTTTAACAAAAACTGAAGAACTCTATTTTATTTTATTATTATTTAACAGTTGATTATAACGTAAAACAACAAGAGGTTAATTATTCTCCAAACAGTAAACATCTGTCAATAATCAGCTGGCCGCGCAATGTCGCCAATAGTGCTTTTATTTATGAAAAGCCACTTGTCAATGACATGAGGCCTTTCATAAATAAACAATAATTTTAAACTAAAATATCTAGTAAAGAAATAACAAGACATAAGGCTTTTCATGAGAAAACCATGTGCGATCAAATGGGTTATTTTCAGGATTAAACAAAAATTTGAAAAAAAGTGACATGAGACCTTTCATAAATAAGCGATTCAATTCTTGACATAGTTTATGTATTTATGTATAAAAAAAACAAGACACTTATTTCCTTCTGATATCTAGAATATTTGTACATTTCAAGAAACATTTATTTTTTCACCACATTTCAACAATTACATCAGAGGACATTAGCACCGTTTTTTACTTCAAAAGCATAAATAAACTCAAGCCAACAACATATACAAAGCTTCATGGTGTAAACACAGCGATAACAATAATTCCTATGTAATTCCGTTTCTTGCTTCTAGTGTCGAAAAGACCGAAGGAATTGCGGGCAATTTCCTTGAATCTTATTGCGTCTCAGTAAAGGCCTTATCAGGATTTCCTTCCAGTCAACATTCGAAAAAGTTTAAACGAATACTGACGCGTTAATTGAACCCGGGATGGACGATAATTATCTAATATAATATTATAGCTTGAAATCAAAATGTTCTTAAATATAATACGAACAAATAAACATGATAATTATTTATATATAATAATAAATAATAATAAAACTATTCATCCTTGTAGATTATTTACATAATATAGGACATGTCAAAGTAAAAGGAAACGTTAAAGACTACCTATACAATATAAACATACACATAAATATAGAAACAACATACAACATATATCTAAGACATAAATTCCGAGACACTATAAAAACATGACTCGATGAGATAAGTCTTCAATTTATTCTTAAATGCCCTATCATCATCTGCTTCACTTTTTAATTTGGATGGGAGCTGATTAAAAAACCTTACTCCGCTATAATCAGGGTTTTTTCCAAACATAGAAGTGTAATGTTTAGGAGTCCTAAAGAAATCTTTTTTTCTGGTACGATAATTGTGTACATCTGAATTTGATTTCAATCTATTGATATTAGCTTTTGTATACAGAATACTTCTGTATATAAAAATTTAGGGAACAGTGAGTATTTGATATTTTCTAAAATGCTCTCTACACGTATGTCTATATGGTAAATTAAAAATCAAGCGAATTATGCGCTTTTGGGCTATAAAAACTTTCGAGACATTTGTTGCACTGCCCCATAGAACAATATTATATGACAAATGTGAATAGATGATAGCGTAATAAACATTAAGTATCTGTTCTGTTGTAAATAATGTAGTGTACATTTATACAAAATTCAAAAAAGTTGTTTCGACATAGTACAAAATGTTGTGATGATTTGTCTTCTTTCTTCAACCATGTATGTAGACTTGGATTACATAAGCCTTCGTGGAAACAATTTTTTAAGTCGAAATGGTAATAATAATGATTGTTGAATTTAAAGGTACTTAATTTTTCGAAGTGAATTTCGCGTGTTTTTTCGAAGTGAATTGAACTTTTCTGAAAGTCTGTATGAGGTAATTAAAAAATATATTCATGAAGCGGCAAATGAAGCACTGGGAAAAGTTGAAAATCGGAAAAAAGGAAAACCTGAATGGTTGTCAACGGAACTAGAAGAGAAAGTTCTCAAGAAAAAACAAGCATATCACATATGGCTTCAATCCAAAGATCCTCAAGACAGAGAAATATACGCTAAATGGAATAGAGAAGTTAAAAAAGACGTGGATAAGGCGAAAAATATAAACTGGGAGGCTAAGTGTGATGAACTGGACAGATTTATGGGTGGAACAAAAGTGGCGCAAGCTTGGAAAACATTAAAGCAGTTTAGGAAAAATGAGAAAAATGAAGACAACATTTCTCTCATAAAGTTAAATGAATGGGAAGAATATTATACGAAACTGCTGAAAGAGGATAGAGTAGAGTACAGATGGGAAAAGATAAGGGAATTAATAGACAACAGAGAAGAAAGACAGGAAATCCCTATAATAACATTATCTGAATTGACGGAATCCTTAAAAGAGGTTAAAAACGGAAAAGCCGCAGGGCCTGGAGACATTCCCATAGAGCTGGTTAAATATGGGCCGACTGCACTTTTAGAATTAATAGTAGACCTTTTCAATAAATGTATGTGTGGAGGTCAGGAAATTCCTAAAGATTGGAATAAATCTTATATAAGCTCCATATATAAGAGAGGGAATAAAACAGACTGTTCCAATTATAGAGGTATTAGTGTGACGAGCTCTGTAGGCCGGTTGTACGGCAGAATATTAAAGAAGAGGGTTGAAAGACAGATACAAGATATTGAAGAACAAAGCGGCTTTCGTACGGGGAAATCCTGCCTTGATAATATATTTATCCTACGACAAATAATTGAAAAGCGTGTCGAAAGAAGTGGAGAGACCCATTTGGTATTTATAGACCTTGAGAAAGCATATAATAGTGTCCCGTTAAAGAAAATGTTTGAGGTCCTCAAAAGGTCCGGATTGGATTCGACGTATATCCGAGCGAAATATAAATTGTACGAAAATGCAGTTAGTTGTGTAAAAATTGGAACCAGAACCTCAAATGAATTTAAAGTCACTAAAGGCCTAAAGCAAGGATGCTGTTTGTCACCGACACTCTTTAAAATATACGTCCAAGAAGCATTGAGGAATTGGAGAAATAAATGTAGATTTATGGGCATCGAAGTGGGACAAGAAACTCTGTATACATTGTTGTTTGCAGATGATCAGGTGGTGGTTGCAACCGATGAGGAAGATATAAATTATATGAATCGAAAATTATTTGAGGAATATGCCGAATGGGGGCTTACTGTAAACATAAGCAAAACAGAATATTTAAAAATTGGAGGAAATACCATAGATCTGAGGCTTGAAAACGCAGTCATAAAAGGCTGCAACCAGTATAAATATCTAGGAAGCATCATATCAGCAGATGGCAGAGTTAAGATAGATGTACAAAACCGAATAACCCAAGGGAAAAAATGCATCCGAATACTGAATTCATTACTGTGGTCTAATAAAATAAAGATGCATACCAAACTTCGCGTATACAGAGCAATTGTAGAACCAATTACCACATATGGTGCCGAATGTTGGACGATGACAAAGAATGAACGAGATAAAGTAGACGTTGTGGAAATGGATTATCTTAGAAGGTCATGTCGAGTATCGAGAATGGAAAGAATCAGGAATGAGGAAATACGAAACCGTACAGGAATTAGAGATACACTTTCAGTTAGAATACAAGGAAGGCAATTACAATGGTATGGTCACGTGATGAGAATGGAGGAGGAGCGGTGGCCAAAGAAAGCGTTAATGTATGTTCCGCCAGAAAGAAGAAAAAAGGGGAAGACCACCAAATTCCTGGAGAAGAGAAATTACAAAAACAATGCAATCTAGAGGCTTAGAAGAGGGAGATTGGAGAGATAGGAAAAGATGGATGCTGAAATGCGGGAAGCGGCAATAGCCGTAGGACCCCCGTTATATGATGATGATGAATTGAACTTTTACTGTCCGGTACGGGAACCGAAGGAGAAGTCTTTAAATCCTCTCCAAGCCAACATTTTATAGGAAAGCGCTATCCGTCAATTTCCAACAGACTTTAACGAATTTTAAACGTTCCAACGGTGGGTTGGTTCTAATAAGCCACTTTTATTATATATTTACGAAGAAACTGCATAATAATAAAACAATACAACTAAAAGGTTGTTTTTCATAGGTTTTAGGTCGGAAAGATCATGCACCGACGCTATATTTATAATGAGGCAAGTGCAAGAAAAATCATTATTCTTCTTCTTCATGTGCTATCTCCTCTAAGAAGGTTGGCAACCATCATGGTAATTCAAACTTTCGATACCGCTGCTCTAAAGAGGTCAGCAGAAGTGCAGATAAACCAAGCTCTCAAATTGTTTAACCAGGAGATGCGTCTTCTTCCGCGACTCCTTCTACCCTGTATTCTTCCTTGTATTGTTAATTGCAGCAAGTTATAATGCTCGCCCCTCATGGCATGTCCCAGATATTGCAGTTTTATGACTTTAATTGTATTTAAAACCTCTTTATCTTTTCCCATTCTTCTCAACACCTCGACATTCGTGACTCTATCCACCCAACTTATTCTTAATATCCTTCTGTAGGCCCATAACCCCAAGGCTTCTAATCTGTCCGAAACATCTTTCTTTAATGTCCAAGCCTCCAACCCATAAAATAATACGGAGAACACGTAGCATCTCAGAAGTCTTATCTTTAAAGAAATTGAAATGTACCTGCTGCAGAGTACTTTTTTCAGTTTGTTGTAAGAATTTCTTGCCTGTCCTATTCTTGCCTTAATCTCTTCTGTGTACTCATTATTTTTGTTAAGAAAAATCATTAGAATACAACAAACCGGCATATCTATGTTTCGTAGACCTTAAGATGGTATTTGACCGGGTCAAATTAAAGGACGTCATTTACTTACTGTACACAAGTGAGATACCTCTAGCAATAATTAAAACGATTGAAAATATCTGTCAAAACAATACAATAAAAGTAAAAGTAGAAGAAGAACTAACCGGCACTACTGAAGCTGGCAATGGGATAAGACAGGTAGATTCCCTGAGTCCTATATTGTTCAACGTGATTATGGGTGAAATAATAATATATCAGGTTGATTGTTTGACCATTCGGTGATAGCCATGTGGCCTTATGGATGTCTCATTTGGAGAAAAAGGTTGAGCTTATGATCATTTCCCTCACATCATCGTCAAATTCTAAGTTAAAAATTACATTGATAGTAGTCGTAATAAATTAAATTTAATTATTAGAGCTAATAGTAACGATATATTTTCAAATTAACTGCAAGACCTTATTTATTGCATACAGCTATAGCAACGTTAATACGTTTCTTACCTTTTAATTTCTAATTTAAGAAAATCATGCCAATAACCTTTTCTTTTTCTCAAAATGCACATGCCATATACTATTTGAAAACAGTATCAAAAACATTGGAAACTAGCTGTATATTTCTTGTGAATCGAGCCCAACCACGCCCAAAAAAGCTTTACTCCCCCGTCGTCATCGACAAGTCCCTAATTTATTACGACATCCGCATACCACACAAGAAACTTTCTTCAACGAGATTACACGTTAGAGTTGAGTCGGTTCTAGTGGACCTGGTCCAGTTACGTGAACGGAGCTCGATTTACTACTAATTTGCTAAGGAATTTAAAACCTTTTTAATATTTGGTCATTTATCCGTATCTAAAGACGACATTTTTTACTTAAACGGGAAACGCGTCAACTAGTTGTATTTTTAGTCCCAAAATAAGGCAACAACAAATTAATTAACTATTTTCTTTGTGTAACAGTTATTGTTACAAACATTTTTTGTGTCACATGTGGCAACTTATATTTATTTGTTTTCCTATTTTATTTGGCACTTGTGATACTATTTCTCACTATACCGATACTAAAACTCTTAAAAAAGTTTAAACAAGTGCAAGTAACCACCGATTAGTGCTAGAAAAATTCATATACACGGGAAGACGACAAAAAGACAATATCCAGAAAGATGAGGAGATGCAAAAAATCGCAAATACGAGGTATAAAGTAGAACTTCTACAACAATTTAGTACTCGAACACTATATCAGAATAGGCTACAGAATATGCTACAGATGAACGAAGAATGGACCCCAACAGAAATGTATCAACACCTAAAGGAAAAAATAAACAAAACGGCAAACGAAGTGCTGAATATTGAACAACATAAGAATACATATTTGGAGAAAAACAGCGACGACTTAGAAGAGATGATTAAAAGAAAAAAAAGTGCATTTCATAAATGGCTAAACGACAGAACCCCAGGAACACGGGGAGAATATGTTACCCTCAGACAACAAGTTAAACAAAGAATAAAGCTCGAGAAAAACGAATACTGGGAGAGAATGTGCAGAGACATAGACAACACGAAAGGGTATAACAGATCAACGGAAGCATGGAAAAAAATAAAAAACATCAGAAGTAATAAACGAAGTAAAAATACCATACAGATAATTACATTAAAAGAGTGGACAAAGCATTACACAAAATTATTGTAGGAGAATAGGCCGGAGTATATTTCATACGACTCTGTGACAATAATAACTGAGGAAGCAGAAATCACAGAGGAAGATATAAATAAAGCACTAAAGAAATCCAAAAACAATACAGCACCAGGACCAGGGAACATAAAAATGGAACTGCTGAAATATGGAGGCGCAAGGATAGTATCCTTTATACAAATGTTGTTCAATAAAATTGAAGCAGGAGAGAAGATTCCCGATGAGTGGAATTTATCATACATGTCCTCCATTTTCAAAAAAGGTGACAAAGGTCACCAAATAACTACAGAGGGATCAGTGTAATGCCTTCAATAGCAAGAATCTTTTCATCAGTTATAAAAGAAAAAATAGAACAACACATGGACCATTATAGCGAAGAACAAGCCGGATTCCGAAAAGCCAGATCATTCCAACAAAGAAAAAAACATTGAAACACATATGACCTTTATCGACTTAGAGAAAACATACGATAGCGTGCCCAGGAAACAACTATGGGAAGCAATGAGAAGAATGCACGTTAGAGAGAAATGGGTGAATATAACACAAAGACTGTATAAAGAAACACAAGTGCAAATAAAGTTAGGTAATGAAATAATAAAAACAATCACCGCAACAAAAGGCCTCAAACAGGGATGTGGTCTCTCACCTACACTTTTTAACATATATATAGATCAGGCTTTGAAAAGATGGTATAGAAAATGCGGAACAATGGGCATACCAGTACAAGAGAATATATTACATTCACTACTTTTCGCAGATGATCAAGTCATTTTTGCACAAGACAGGGAGGATATGGAATATATGATAAGGAAATTAAAGGAAGAATATGAACTTTGGGGACTCAAGATAAATATGTGCAAGACCGAATATTTATGTATTGGACCCGAGGTTGCAGATTTGAACTTAAGTTTAGAAGAAGAGACTATTAAGAGTTGTAAGGCTTTTAAGTATTTAGGGTCAATGATTAGCCGAGATGGTACTTGTATGAAAGATATAGAAATGAAAATAGACGGGGAAAATAAGCCACAAGAGCACTTCATGGAGTGATATGGAACAACACTATAACCAAAGAAAACAAAAAGAGGATCCTTCAAAGCATAGTGATGAATATTACCCTATATGGAGCGGAAGTATGGCCAATGACAACAACAATACGAAATAAAATAAGAACAGTTGAACTGGACTTTATGAGAAGATGTCTACAAATCACAAGAGCGAATAGAATAAGAACGGAGGAAATATGGAACAGAATGGAAGTAAAATGCTTAATTACAAAAAAGTTGGAAAACAGAGCCCTGCAGTGGTACGAGCATGTACAAAGAATGCCAGAGCATAGGTGGCCGAAAAGAATATTAAACTGGGACCCGCCGAGAAGAAGACGGAGAGGAAGACCTGCTACAAGATGGAAAACATACGTCGGAGATGCTATGATAGATAGAGACCTCAGAGAAGGTGACTGGGAGAATAGAGTGCTGTGGAGGACAAAAACGGCGAACTCATAATGGGAAAAACCGAAGAAGGAGAAGAAGAAAAAGTTTAATGTAGTCACAACCACTGGTTCAATATATAATAAATCAGTGCGAATCCTGGCCTATGCTGATGATATCAATATTGTTGGGAGAACGGAAAACGTTGTACGAGAGGCGTATGTAGCATTAACGGAATCAGCTACAAAAATGGATTATAGAAAACGACGTCTTTGAAGCAGGGAACGAATTTGTATACCTGGGAGCGCCCCTTAGCACTGAAAGTAATACTACCGCAGAGATACCCCTCAGAATTTGCACGGCATACAGATGCTATTTTGCGCTCAATCTCCTCCTTTAATCCACAATTATATCGAGAAATACAAAAACAACACTCTATAAAACTATATTACGCCCAGTCCTAACATCTGGTTCAGAGACCTGGACTTTAACAAAAACTAATGAAAACAGCATTTTTCGAAAGAAAAGCACTAAGGAGAATCTATGGAGCAGTGAATGGCAATGGAGTGTGGAGAAGACTATACAACTTTTAACTTTGTAGAATATACCAGAAACCTGATATGGTAAAACATATTAAGATAGGACGTCTGAGATGGATAGGGCATGTAATCTGGATGGAACAAAATAACCCATCTAGAAACACGCTCCTTACTAGACCTATTGGTCAGAGGAAGACCCAGAACAAGGTTCCTTGATAACATCGATGAAGACATGAGAAATATGGGAATAGGTGCTTGGCGGAGAAAGGCGATGGATACGGACGACTGGAGTGAAATTCTTGAGGAAGTTAGGAGCCACACAGGGTTCTAAAGCCAGAATGATGATGATGATACTATTTCTTTGTAAGTTGTGGAGGTTTTTTTAATTTTTAATATCTACTACTTTGATTATTTCTCTTCAATAAAACACATTTGTTAGACACAGGTTAATGCAAGAGCTGTATGTAACAACTAATAAGGATATTGTACATTTTCCATTACCTATTATAAAATAGTTCAACAGATCTTAGCCAACTACCAACTACTACAGGGAAATGGAAACGTAGGAAAATTAACCTAAGGCCACTTAGGTTAATTAAATCAAAGGCCACTGAAATTAAATCAAAAGGGCATTTTTTACGTTTATATTAAAATTAAATATAAACCAAATGGATTATCGTTAAACGTTCTTCTTCTTACGATGCCTATCCGTTCCGGATGTTAGCGATCAACATGGCTCTTCTAACTTTGCTTGCTGCTATTCGGAATAGTCCGGTTGTCGATGTATTAAACCACTTTCTCAGGTTTTGAAGCCAAGATATTCTTCTTCTCCCTGGTCCTCTCCAAATACCTTGCCCTGAAGAATGAGTTGCAACAAGTCGTATCTCTGTTTATTCCTCATAACATGGCCAAGATATTCTAGTTTGCGCTCTTTGATGGTGTTAATAATCTCGCATTCCTTGCCTATTCTACGTAGGACCTCAACATTAGTCACACGATTCACCCATGAAATTCTTAAAATACGTTTGTAACACCACATCTCGAATGCCTCGAGTTTTCTTAAAGAAGCTTCGGAAAGTGTCCAGGCCTCTACTCCGTATAATAATGTAGAAAATACATAGCATCTAATGAGAGAGATTTTGGTAGCAAGTGGTAAATCGTGACTGAAAAGAGACTTCATCATTATGAATGCCGATCTCGCTTTTCCTATGCGTTGTTTTATTTCACTGAAGTGATCCCATTGGCTGTTAATGTTGGTACCAAGGTATGTGTAGCTGTCCACTCTGTCAATTGGATGTTGGTTAACCAAAAGCTGTGTATTTAATATTTCGCGCTTACTGACTACCATGTACTTTGTTTTCTTCGTATTAAGATCAAGTCCGTGTTCTCTAATTATATCTGATATACGCGACATTATTCTTTGCAAACCGTCCAGACTATATGCAAAAACTACTGCGTCGTCGGCATATCTAATGTTGTTTAGACGTATTCCGTTGACTTGTAGTTCGCCTAGCGCTTGCTCGAGGATATATTCAGAGTATACATTAAATAACATCGGGGACAGAATGCATCCTTGCCTCACTCCTCTATCTATGGAGACTGCCTCTGTCAATTGGTCATCCACTTTAATATTGGCTGTTTGGTTGTAATATAAATTATAGATGACTCTTAAGTCCCTATCATCTAACCCCACTTCTTTCAAGATGTTTATAAGTTTATCATGCTTTACTCTATCAAATGCCTTTTTGTAGTCGATAAAACAAGTATACACATCACAGTTAACATCCCTGCATCTTTGTATAAGCACTTGGACAGCGAATAGAGCCTCTCGGGTGCCTAAGGAATCGCTGAATCCAAACTGCGTCCATGATACTTGTTCTTCGCATTTTTTATATATTCTGCCGTGTATCACTTTCAAGAACGTTTTAGGTAAGTGGCTCATTGGGCTAATTGTTCTGTAGTCTTCGCATGTCTTGGCATTTACTTTTTTTGGTATGGTCACGAAGGTCGAGTTTAACCAGCTTTGGGGTATTTTTCCAGTTACGTATATGTTGTTGAATGCAGTTGTTATCCATTTTATTCCCTGTTCATCCATAAGTTTTAGGAATTCTGCACAAAACTCGTCAGGCCCTACCGCTTTACTATGTTTAGTTCTTTTAATAGCTGACGTGACTTCTTCAATGGTAATCGGGGGTCCTGTTTGGCACTCAGTGTCTTCCATGATATTCTGCCTTTCATCTGCAAAAGTTACTTCCACATAATTCTTCCAAGTGTCTAGTTTTTCTTCCACAGTTAACAGTGGTTTGCCTTGGTTATGTGCCAAACACCCAACTCTTCTAGGTTTGTATAAGCCTGCGGCTTCTTTAACTTTTTTTTTCTGTGATAATAACGTTAAACGTTATACCTAGTAAAATACAAAATTACGTGATTGCTATACGACTTAATCATACAACGTAATAGGTATACTCAAAAAATTAAAACTAGTACTCTTAATTTATGATTTTGAATGTAAAATTTATATTCTTAATGACAGTTCAATGACATTAGAAGACAGGGCCACCTGATACGCACAAAAACAGGTGGGTATTTGAGTGTATCGAAAAGGGATGAAGATTGATGCTCTCAAAATCTCTGCATATCTCCTCCGCAATAACCAGATGTTGGGCGGAACCTGACGGCGAAGCGTCAGTAATAAAAAAGGGTCTCCAGTGGGACTCTACGAAAGGAAAAAATATTTATTAATATCGGAATTAATTGAGTAAATTGAAAATAGTTAAACTTACCACTTGAAAACTGAAAGATCCCAATGTTTGACTGAAGGTGGGTGAAAACATCAATACAAAGGTGCTCAAAATGCAGAAATGCAGGAACTATAGCTCAAAGGCTGACCATTATATAAGAAACAGTGAGAGAAATAAAAGAACATCACCTGAAGAGAGATACAGAGAAACGCAAATCGTAGATGACCGATGAAATACTTGAACTTGAAAAAACAAAGAAAATCTCCAAGAATATAAAAGAATACATACCATCGTCAGAAGAAGGATAAGAGAAGCCAAAGAGAAACAAAAAAACAAAACAATGTTAAGAAATAGGGGAGTATCAGAGTCGATATGATAACTTTAATGTCCCTCAAAAGGTGAAGAAAATAGCTGGACAGTTCCGAAAACGCAACAGCGCAAAAATAACAGATGATGAAGGCAGTCTTGCCATAACCAAAGAAGATAAAAAGAAAGTATGTAAAGAATACTTGGAGAAACTTTTGCACGACCTTAGAACAATACAACAAACCATCATTGAAGAAAATTCAGGTCCCGAAAACCTACCAGAAGAAATAACGGCAGCTGTCAGACAAATAAAGGATGTAACAATAAAACACTGAAAACTTTGTTTTCAAAACTTTCACAAAATTTATTTTAAACTCTTATCACTACAGCTGTTTCGGCTGATTGCCTTTCTCAAGTGATCTATTTTTGGCATGCGTTTACACTTTATAGTCTCTAATGAAATAGGTTGAGGAGGAAAGAAATGTTTGTCTCAAGTTAGTCATTCAGAATTATATCTGGGTTTTTTAATTTGTCGATTTCCAAAGATTCTAACAAAGATAGTTTAAGGCCTTTATTTTGAATGTGAAAAATTTTAAATTCGTCATAAAAAGAATGATTATGATCTAGATTATAATCAGTAAAAATATATTGAAATGCAGGCCACTTATCTTTAATTATTTTGTTGATCATATTTCCTGGAAGGTTTGAATCCATATAATACGTTTCAATTACAATTGTTCTTCAAATATTGTCAACTTCCTATAACTTTCAACGTATATGGGAGTTTTTTTGTTACGCCAATGTTTGTGGTTTAAGTGACCAATAAAAAAGATACAATAATTCCTTAAGGAGTACCTTAAGAAAATAATATATTTTTTTTAAAATGGCTGTATTAAAAATATAGTAATGCTGATTTCCACAATATTAAAAATGATCTAAATTAACACTAAAAAAAATATTGGGCTTACTATATCGTCTGCAAATCTCCCACCTCTATTCTCGAATAAGATTACATATCCAGACAGCGACGAAATAAGACAAAGCTGAGGAATATAGCACCCAAATAAATAATATTAGCAATTCTTTTTCAAAAGAATTCAAATCTTGTTTGTTTGATGGTAACAAATTGGATATATTTTTTTTTCTTGTCCCAATCTTCAAAGCTGTTATTTTTCTTTATATAGGCTTTATATAGGCCAGTAGGTGATTTAAAAAAGTTTTATAAAACGTATAAAACTTATGTCGTTGATATTAAAACGTTATAATCTTGGGTATAAATTTCAGTATTAGGAAAACAATGATGATCATCATAATTGAGACCTTTCATTCCTGGTGCAATGTTTGTGGCTCTTACTTAGAGCTCAGAGCTCATACTTAGTGCGCCGCTTACCGTAATAAATCTCTCCGCATTTTTGTTGTTTGACTTAGCTTTCGTTATAATTTTCTTTCATTCATTTCGATCTGTGCCTAGCTACTTACAGTTTCTTACTTTCACGATTTTTATGATGTCTTTCATTATTTGATCCTCCCATTTATCTCGAAATCTTGCCCTCTGACTCCCATGTGGTGACATTCTTATTCAGTAGGTCCTTCTCTCTATGTATCACAGTCATCTCAGTATCTGCAATTTAATAAATCTAACCAGATCTTCTCCTTTCATTATGTCTCTTATTTTAAGATTTATTATTCTTCTCATTTTTTCGTTTTCTATTCTCGGGCCCATAATGCTTCGGAGAATTTTCCTCTCAAATGTTCTAAATTTTTTTAACTTTATCTATGACACACATTGTCTCAGCTTCATATGTGACTACTGGTCTGATTGCAACACTGTATATTTTCAGTTGTGTATTTCTGGATAAGTGATAAGTTCTTGTCATTCATTAGCCTATGATATCTTCATTATGTTTTGACTGCTACTTGAAGTCTACGTTTGGGACCAAAATCAATTCTATAGACAAATAAATGGTGCTCTACTGGGCTCTCCACTATCTTAAGTAATTACCAATATATTTATGGAAGACTTCGAGACTCGAGCACTATCCACATCAATGCTCAAGCCCACATGTTGGCTACGATATGATGACGATACATTCGTCATTTGCCCCATGGCAGGGATGCTTTGGTGTCTTTTCAAACCCATCTGAATGGTATACATCCTAGTATTTAGTTTCCGATGGAGGTGGAAACTGGTTCATTTCTACCGTTTCTCGACGTTAACATAAAGAAAAACCAATCTCAAGGTTTTCATCACTCTGTTTGTCGAAAACCCACCTATACCAATCGTTTCTTGTATGCCAACTCTCATCATCCCCCTTCACAAATTAATTCAGTCATTAATACAGATAATGCAAGTAAACCCGCTGAGCTCTTTAGTTTAAAACAAGCCCTCATCCAAAACGGTTACCGCGAAAATCACATCAGTATGGAGTATGCACAAATATCAATTTCCCAATCAATCTCAACACAAAGACTTAGATCCTCATCATGCGGTTACCCTTGACTTGGAGTCCTTTCATAAAGAAAATACCGTCCACTTCACTCGTCAATCAAAATCCTACTGTCAGAAATGTTCGTACCAACCTACGCGCCAATCACCACACCAATCCCCTTGTTGGTCCCACGCCAACCTCCACCCAAACCACGTCACCATCGACGGTATAAATGCCCCTTCCTCTATTCCCAGCACCAGTAATGGATTGATTAGTGATCAGATAGAGCTTTGCCCAGTGATAATCGACGTGGTTTCACACGGAGCACTCTTTAATTTAATATTATTTCCTGTAATGGTATTAATCTTAGCTTAATATATATATATATATATATATATATATATATATATATATATATATATATATATATATATATATATATATATATATATATATATACTTCATCTAATTTACAAACCATTGCACGTCATCCGCGTCATAGTATAAATGCATTATAAAGCGTTTTTATGAAGAACATTTGTTCGGAACACGCTGTAACTTTAATCGAATGAAGGCGATATTTTGGCATAAATTGGTAGCACTTATTTGACAGTTGCGGTGTTGACACTTTTTATTTTACATTTTACATAAAATAAAATAAATATCTATGTATTCCATTTTACATCTTTATACGACGCATACAAGCGGCTTAATTTTTTTAACAAGATTATTTTTGTTCAACTCTTGTTTTGTTTCTATTTATTTACATTAAATATTAATTTAATGTAAATAAATCGTGGCCGGTCTCCGCTTCCGTGGAGGAGGAGCTCCGAACTGAGTAGGGGCTCTTCTGTACTTCACGGAAGACAGACTGGGCGGGGGATATCCTCAACCTCGACACGGCACGTCCCATATGGCTGATAGGGAAAGTTCCGGCAGATATGCAGGACAGGTACGAATAAGGCATTGCCAAATAAGTACCCGCGGATCAACTGAGGATATGACATTAGGCAGCAGTAATGTCATTACTGGATTAAGGCTGTGGGAAGTAAAAATCCTGTAGGCTTAATTCCAGATAGTCACAGGCGACACTCACATCATGAGTTAAGCGGCTGTGATACTGCGATCTTAGGGCACTCTTTTGTCCTGGAGTTTGAGAAATCGGCTTCGAAGGCGGAGGAACTAAGACTTTTAGTGAACGGCATAAGGATGCAGAAGGCAAGGAGAAACCACTGCATTAAAGACTTCTTGTAAGTATCTCTAGTACAATTATCATGGTGATAAAAAACTTTAAGATTCCGACTACTGATCATGAAAATCGGAATTCAAGATCCGGCAGGGAAGGTAAATCTAGCTCAAACCGTGAGGCCTTTCAGGTCGTTATCAAGAGAAATCCTCACGAACCAAACTACATTCTAGATGATGGATCTCTAAGAGTATTGCGAACAGCCATAAAGATAGGTACATGGAACGTTAGAACAATGTACGAGGCGGGAAAAATCTATAATGCCATTCAAGAAATGGAAAGACTCTCGATTAATATTATGGGAATAAGCGAAATGCGCTGGACAGATACGGGATACCGAGTAATCAAAGATCACAAAATATTTTACTCAGGAAATCTTAAGAACGAACATATAAATGGAGTGGGCCTAATTATGAATAATAAAATCGCCAATTGTGTCAGTCACTTTGTACCTGTATCAGAAAGGATGCTCTTAGTTCAGCTAAACACAACTCCCATAAAAACAAACATTATTCAAGTATACGCTCCTACAGCGGACGCCCCAGAAGAAATCATAGAAGAATTTTACAATGACCTTACTAATATTGTCAAAAGGATTCGGAAAAACGAAATAATACTAATAATGGGAGACTTTAATGCCAAAGTTGGCAAAGGACAAAGTGGAAATTTAGTGGGATCCTTTGGTCTAGGGGAACGTAATGAACGCGGAGACCGTTTGATTGAATTTGCAACTGAAGAACAGCTCGTAGTGACAAACACCTTTTATGATCTTCCTCCAAGACGACTATATACGTGGAAATCTCCCCAGGATACTCCAGATCACACAGTACGAAATCAAATAGACTATATTCTTATTAACAAACGATTTAGAAACTCTATAACATCTGTTAAAGCGTACCCGGGATCCGACATAAATTCGGACCACAATCCACTTATCGCCAAAATGAAACTTAGTTTAAAGAAAGTTCAAAGACCAAAAATTATGAAGTACGATATTAACCAACTGAAAAATAAAACAGTAAAGGAAGAGGTACAAAAACGCCTAAAAGAAAAAACGTGGGCTCGTACAGAAAAACCATGGGCCCGTACAGAAACAGATAACACAGATGTAGAACTAGAAAATTTGCACAAAGTAAGTGAAGAAATAAAAGAAAAATACTTAAAACCTGAAAGAACAAATAAAAAGGAATGGATGACGGAGGAGATTCTATGTATGATGGAAGACAGAAGAAACGCTAAAGATAATAAGAATTACTACAACAACATAAATAACGAAATAAAAAGGGCTATTAAAATAGCAAAAGAAAATTGGTTTAGCTCGAAGTGTACAGAGATAGAGTCATTACAACAAAAACATGATTCATTTAACCTCCATAAAAAGATTAAAGAAGCGGCAGGCTTATATAAACACAAGAACACTGGATTCCTGACAGATAATCAGGGAAACATAGTACTGGAAATAGAGCATAAAAGAGATATTTGGATCAAATACGTGGAAAAAACTTTTGAAGATATACGAAGTAACACTGGTATTACAACAAACACCAATTGCGAATCTGGACCACCATTTACAGTCGAAGAAGTAAAATATGCCATCAAAAGCACCAAAGATGGTAAAGCAGTAGGCCCTGATAATTTTCACTCAGAATTCTTAAAACTTATGGACTATGATGGCATAAAATGGTTGACAAATATATTTAACAGTATATATGATACGGGCGTGGTTCCCCAAGAGTGGTTAGTGTCAACTTTTATAAATCTTCCA